>NC_081778.1:28771128-29371128 GCF_963082965.1 Carassius carassius
ACACCACTCCAGTCCATCAATTAAGTTCTTGTGAAGTGTAAAGCCTCATATTTGTAAGAAGCAAATGAGTTATTATGGGGTTCCTTCCTTCCAGAATACCACTCCATAATCCATAATCACACTTCCTGCTGTGTAAAAGTCTCATCTCCTGTTGTCCTCTCAAATCAAAATCCTCCATCATCTTTGTTTAGAACTGTTCTGGACTGTTTTCACTTGTGAACAGTGCTTGATCTGTGCATATTTATCTCCTGATTCAGACGAGATTACTTTTTCACTAGAGAAAGCAATATTATGAATAGTGGACTCATATATTAGCTAGAGGCAACAGTTTGAAATAAAATGTCGTTTTGTGTTTAGTAAATTTCTCTTTCAAATCTCTTTCAATGAAGAAACAAACTCATCTGCATCTGGGATTGCCTGAGTTTGAGTAAATTTCCTCCCGTTTTTCATTTCTGGGTTAACTTTTTTGATTTAATGTAATATTTCCATGCGTTGTACTGACCTCTAATATGAAGTGGAAAAACTGGCTATTTATGAAGAAATATTTTTAGTGTTCTAAATGAAACATTTCCTTGGGATAATTGGTAATTAGTTTATAGTTTTTCCCCCTGTATCTTTTAATACCTGTGCACTTTCCATCTGTTAGTCTTTTGTAAAAATCACTTGTACATTATCAGAGTAAAATCAAAGGCAGCCAAATTGAAGCAAAAGTTTAGATGTATCTTTACACACAGAAGGAAATCTATACATTACTCACCCAGCATGTGTTCAGAGAGAGATTGATAAAGGGTGTAGACATCTTTGAGGTGTAACAAACAACAGTGGTGTCAATATGATTCTTTTCAAGGTTACATCCAAATGTCCTCAGTTTCAAAATGATGCAAATAGAGGTTAAGGGGTTTCTTTGGAACCGCAATATGCTTAGGTTTAGTATAGTGCATGAGTTTGCATATAACTGAATCATATGGTAATTTCTCACCCATTATTCCCTGCGGTAGAATATGAGCTCTTATAGAGGGATCTATCATTTTCCCTGGACTTCACTATATACACCACATGCAGAATATGCCACGAATGCGCTTTGTTTATTATATTATTATTACCTGTTGAGTTGCATGTCCCACTGTTAAGTAAGCCAAAGTCAGAATTTGAAACCAATGGAAGAAGAAGTTCTTACATTTGGATGACAAATTATTTTTTCACTTAGAAGCAATTCTGGTGTAGTGCTTTGAAAGACAAATTGCAGTAGAAAATAGTAGTTTCTAGTTTTTTTTTTTAATCCATATTGACATATCATTGTCAAGTTTTCAAATATTTTGTTTTAAAATGTGGAAACAAAATAATGAATAATGAAATTTCTCATTTCTGTAGAATAATGTGTGCTAATGATAATCATGCACAATGAGATCAGGAACATATTAAGAAAGCAAATAAGGCCATTTTTTTAATTTCATAGTGACTTTAAGGATGATGATTTCTCTGAAAATTATCTTTGCAGAAAATATTTTTCACATTTCAGTTGCAATTCACATTTGCTGTATTGCAGCAATATGTAAGAAGTACTTCATGTGTTTAATGAAATGTTGCATTGACAGCACCCATCCAAATGTGGCTCAGTCCTGTTTGCGCTGGAGTATTTTCGGCTAAAATGGAGGCAGGGCAGAGGATGCTGGTGGTGCTGATGTAGCAGAGGGCAGGAGTGACTGTGGCCATGGTGACAGCCTGAGAGATTTGTTTTTGGGCTAACTTGACTCACGACGGCTCTGTCCTTTTCTGAGAGACCGCTGTCGAGATGCTTCTAACCATTCATTAACATCCTCCTCTCCTCCCTCTATTCCACTGCACTCATTCCCAGACCCATCAACCTTTTGAATGGTGAATATTTTTCAATTAGATCCTTAAAAGTGGTCCTTAATTACAGCTGAAATGTGTCATGTGTCTTTGCCATTACAACATTTGTTTCATGAAAATGATGACATGAAATTTCAAAAATAATGTTTGTTTTCAAACTCTCTCTCAGTTTTCCATCGGTTGAACAAACAGATTGTCCCTCCCTCCTAAAACTCATGCCATTGGCTGAATTGCGCCCTGAACATTTTCTAAACAGGCATGGTTTAGATTCACCCACTTACAGATAAATTCACTTGTTTGTATCAGACTTACTGCTTCATCTTGTTATAGCCATTATTATGTTGTGGATGTTGTATAGGCCTACTCATGTTTGTCCTGTGTGTGTGTGACCACCGGACACATATTCCATCTGTCTGGTGAAGCTTTGTTTTAAATGTTGTTCAAATAATCATTCACAATGTGGAGCATGGCTTCAATACCCCGGTTAGACAAGTGACTCAGTGTGTATTGTTCCTGAAGGGCAAACTGTTAATGCTGAAATTGCTTTTCAAATTATTTAAATGAATAATTAATGATCACTTTAAGTGTATTAATAGGGTGTATTATATGGGATGACATAGGATTTATAATGACTTGTATGTAAATTACAGACTTAAAATGACTAACAACAAGTATAGGTCAATAGCATTGCTACTGTAGGAATAGTAATGTAAGCATTCATTTGAATATTTGATCGTTTTGAGTGCTTTTTCTGAAATCTTTCTTTGTGATTAAAAATGCTTTTGCGTAATGATAATTGTTTATCCAGTGCCAAAACAAATCATTATCATCCGATTCAAATATGTATGACTTTTATTCCAAAGTCATACTTTTGTGTCCAACATGATTTAAATCCCAACATTGTGCCTGTTAAAGACAGATCATTTCCACCACAAATCTAGATACGTTTGTTTCTTCATTATAATAGATTTGGAGAAATGTAGCATTTCATCACTTGTTCACCATTGCTTATCCAAGATTGTGCAGATGACGATGGCATCCTCCGTTGTGTGCTCCTCAGATGTTTTTGTATTTTTGTTAGTTTGTCCTGTCTTTAGTTATATCCCTGCAGTTAGTTTCAACAGAGACGAATTGCTGGACATTCGGCACTACACATCACCCGATATATTACAGATTTTCGATCATTTCAAGGGGGCAGCTGTGGCCTAATGGTTACATAGTTGGACTTGTAACCTGAAGGTCACAGGTTCGAGTCTCGGTGCTGGCAGGAATTGTAGGTGGGAGGGAGTGAATTAAAAGTGCTCTCTTCCACCCTCAATACCCATGGCTGAAGTGTCTTCGAGCAAGGCACTGAACCCCAGTTGCTCCCGGGTGCTGGATCTATAGCTGCCAACTGCTCCGGGTGTGTGTTCACAGTGTGTTCACTTCTCACTGCTGTGTGTGTGCACTTGGATGGGTTAAATGCAGAGCACCAATTCTGAGTATGGGCTACCATACTTGGCAAATGTCACGACTTTCTCTTCTCTAATTCTGATGTTTTGCTGGACATAGTAGTAGGCGGAGCCTCAACGCTGATCAAGCACTTCAGGATGCACAGACAGAGGAAGAGAGCTGGTGCTGTCACACCTCCTGCATCCCCCCTCTCCCCCACACCTGCAATTCAGATCAGCCAAGACAAGGTGCGCCAGGTCTTCCGGAAGCAGAAAAGGAAAAAGCACCAGGCCCAGATTGTGTTACACCAGCCTGCCTGAAATCCTGTGCTGACCTGCTGGTCCCCATCTTCACACAGATTTCCAACAGATCACTGGAGCTTTGTGAAGTCCCTTCATCCTTCAAACCCTCCACTATCATCCCCATCCCAAAGAAATCCAAAATTACAGGACTAAATGACTACATGCCTGTGGCTCTAACGTCTTTTGAAAAACTGGTGCTGGCCCACCTAAAGGACACCACTGGACCCTTGCTGGATCCTCTTCAGTTTGCCTACAGAGCAAACAGGTCTGTGGATGATGCAGTCATTATGGGACTGCATTATGTTCTGCAACATCTAGACAGACCGGGGACTTATGTGAGGATCCTGTTTGTGGACTTCAGCTCGGCCTTTAACACTATCATCCCAAACCTCCTCCTTTGTTCTTTAGAACAAGGGCTATTGATATTATAGTATTGATATAATAAAGTACTATTTGTTAGAAATTTTCAGTCTCATCTCATCAGTTGATTCCAGTAGAGTGGCATGATTCTGTTGCTAGGCTGCACTTTTAAAAATAAAGGTTCCAAAAGGGAGTTTTCACAATGCCAGCAGTCACAATGCCATAGATCAATTCTGGGTTTCACAAAGAACCCTTCAGTGAACTTAAAATAACCTTTTATTCCATTATAAAGAACCTTTTGTGGAATGGAATGATTCCATGGATGTTAAAGGTACTTCATGGAACCAAAGATGTCAATAAAGAACCTTTATTTTTAAGAGCATACAAATATAAAGCACACAGAACTATTGGATCAGTTTGTGCATTTTAATGTAAATTATTTTCTATTGATAGTTTAGTTATTGAATCAACATTTTTTTTATTGCTTTTTCTGCTATATTGGATGTTTTACTGAGCTCTTCATAGGACATTATGGGATTGCATTCTCTGTGAAACATGCATGTGATGCTGCTTTAGAATTTGGTCAAAATAAGGTATTTTAGAAGGCAGCATAATAATTACCTCTAAATGCATCTGCTTGTGTATTTTATGGAGAGGAACATGTCGTGGGTTGATGTTGTATGGGAATGTAGTCTTGGGTGTAGATGATCCTTAATGTGACTAATTATTTGCATGTTTTTGGTAAAGAAAGAGAAAATCCAGCCTTCACTTTGGGTTGACAAACCCTGTTTCAGTGAATGTCGAAATTCTGTCAAAGCTATTTGATGTCACCCAGCAAACCATCATCGGTCTGTTTCTAAAAATCTGTGTGAGGGGTTTTCATTGACATTAGCCACTTGATGGAATTATTGTAGCACAGTATCAGATCACCAGAAAACACCCAAACAATATGACTTCATACTCCATGGTGCTGTTTCCTACAAAACAGTAATGAGGCCCTCAGGACTGTTAGAGTTAGTGTTTTCACTTGTGATTTATTTTGGCAAACACTGAGATTCTCCAGTGCAGTCCCATGTGCCTCCTCACACTCAAGCTGATGCGCTGCTTTCGTCTCTCGTTGAATGATGATCTACACTCCCGCTGGCGTCGACTCGGCTTCAAAAACTGAATTACATAATTGGGTCTTTCATCAGTGGTGAACAAGAGGCGAAGCCATTGCCCACCCTTTATATCAGAATTAATTCACAATCAGCTTGATCCTAAAATGATGTTAAAATTAAAGATGAGGCAGTAGGAAGATCTTTTACTGATACGTTGTAACCTCTCAGAAATGTTCAGAGGTTTTGGGTCAGTAAGATTTTTATGCTTTTAAAGTTTTTTTTTTTTTGGTTCACCAAGGCTGCATTTTATTTGATTCAAAATGCAGTCAAAAATTGAATATATTCCGAAATATTATTGTAATTTAAAATAAGTTTCTTCTATTTGAATATAGTTTAATATGCAATTTATTCCTGTGATGCAAAGCTGAATTTTCAACATTACTCCAGTCTTCATTGTCACATGATCCTTCAGAAATCATTATAATATGCTGATTTGCCACTCAAGAAACATTTATTATTATAGTCAATGTTGAAAACAGTCGGGCGGCTTAATAATTGTCCATCCAAAAAAATTCTATATTTATATAATAAAAAAAACAAACACTATGGAAGCTTGTTTCTGCCACCAAATAATGAAACTTAATTGCAGGTTTACATTTCGCAGTTTTGACCTTTTTCTCAGTATTACATTATATGAACTTGCAATTGTAAGTTATAATGTCAGAATTACAAGATATAAGCTCACAACTGTATGGAAATGTCAGAAAAACGAGCTGACTTTTTTACTCAGAATTGGACTTTATAACTTGCAATTGCAAATTTATATCTCCAAATTCTGAATTTTTTTTTATTCTGTGGCGGAAACAAGCTCCCATAATATATAGTGTGTATATAAAGAAATATAAAAGACAAGTATTTTTTCAGTGTTCCATCTCTCTTGATTTATAGCAGATATAGAGGAACTTTCATTTATTACTGTATTTAAGAAGGGCACTGTCGTCTTTGTATGTGTTTTACTCCATTTTAGATCTACCACAGTCCTTAATCACATCTCAAAGGCCTCTAATCTCATATTGCATAGGGCAGTGTATCAGCGAGTAGATTTGACAGCTCTGGGCCAGGCTTTGGTTCACAGAGCTTTTAGGCTCTGTTCTTAAGCGCTGACATGTGTTCCTGTATGAGTCTAATTGAAACGCAAGTGTTCCACCAAGAGGAAGACTGTTGTTCCCAGCAGAGCCTCTCACACACACCGCTGCTCCTGCACGCCTCTATTGCTGTCCCCGTCTTCAGACCTGAGTAGAGATGAGATGTATTTGTGAACTGTGAAACCATACTGCAGCATAGCCTGTGTGCTCTGCCTGTGCAGGACTAGTTACCTGGGTTATTTATAGGTTGACATTGAATGCCATTGAGAACTTTTAAAGGGATAGTTCACCTATAAATTAATAATTCTGTCATTTACTCACCTGAATGTATTGAAGGATGGTTATGGTAGATTTGTGTGAGGATTGGACTGAAATTTGAAATGTTACCTCCCATTTATAGCTCTCAAATATCTTTGACGGTGTTATGGCGGAGAAGTGGAGCATATAACAACCCAAATTTCAATCTGTTTGTCACATAAAGCTATCATATGGTTTCAGAAGACTTGAAATAGCTGTTGTGTTGAAACTGAAATAAGTTTAGTTGACTGATTAGGTGGTACTTTTTGGAGCTTGGCAACTACATTTACAGTACTTTCATTAAGTATGTTAATTGTATGGAACTTTCATTGTATTTTGTGTTCTACTGAATTATATGAAATTGAGTAAATTACAGTGTTATTGTATTAATATTTAAATACAGTACTACAGTATTATATTTTTTATTAATATTAGCTTTTATTTTCATTTTTTTATTAGTTTTTTTTTTATTATTATTACTATTTAGGTTTAATATGATAATGTTTCTGTTTTACTTTTATTTAATTACATTTAACAAATGTAATTCTTAAACTTATTTCAGTTGGTTGGCCAAATAACATTTATTTTATTTTATTTTATTTTATTTTATTTTATTTTATTTTATTTTATTTTATTTTATTTTATTTAGCAAAACATGCTTTAACAGTTTTAGTTAATAATAATTACCCTGGTAAATTATGTCAGAATTTAATTTTTTATTGAGCTGAACCATTTAACACAGTAACCAAAGGATTTCTCAAATGATAGTTTTTAAAATGATAGTTGAAGAAGAAGGAAGATATTTGGAATGGAATCCATTAATACAATGTTGTTTGGACACCACCAATTTCCGATGAGATGAGATACAATAAAATAAACACTACAAACAAAACAAGACTACAAAAATATCCATTGTGGTACACAGAAGAAAGTCAGTCACACAGGTTTGGAATGACATGATGAGTAAGTGAAAGAAATATATTTATGTATTTTGCGTATTTTTAATATTTGTGTATTTTGGACGAAGTAGTTCCCTGAGTGTGGCCGCAATGCTGATGATTTTCATCATGTGTCAGCGCTGTATCGATTGAATACTCATCAGAACCCACTTGCATGGATTTTTCTATAACAAACACTGTCTTATCAGCCTTGAAATTCAATCAATATAAAAAATGACTTTCACAATGGCAGCACAGGTCTCTGCTGGCAGAGAGGTGCACATGCGGAGAGAACATGCAGGGATTGTATGAGTGAGAATGAAACGACTACAGGGGACAGCATAAGGCAGATCCATGCCTGCTGCTGCCAACTGGGCCATTTCTCCCTTATGACCAATCGCATCCATTGATGAGTTCATAGTGCCCTAGTTTCACCTTTACAGACGTTTATAGCTTTACAACCATCTCCTCTATTATGCAGCATTTACTTTGATTAACAAGAGAAGCACATCAATTTGTTTGATTGGCATTTACAGCTCAGCAGTCCACATGACTGGTCTGTTTCTGTGTATTCACTTTTCAGTGCCCTGATAACGTAATAGGATTTGGGTCGAGGTGTTGAGCAGAGCAGTGCTGACAGATATCCTAGATTGCCTTTTTTTTTGTCTGTCACTGAGAAGACTGAATGTCTTGCCGGCTCATAATCTTCACAGACACGGGGTGATGTGGACGCTGAGTGGTGGCCGCCCAGCTGATGAGCTCTATTCAGAGAGGAAGACACAACAAGAGAGAGAGAAAAGAACAGGCAAATTAGATGAGAATGTAGAAAGGAATGTGACTTGTTTACATGTAGTTAACCAAATAGAAGAGCGGTGTTATTAGGAATGGGAATCGTTATTTAACTCTATATACATAGGCCTATATTTATATTTATGTGTGTATATATATATATATATATATATATATATATATATATATATATATATTCATTTATTTTATGTATATAATTATTGTATTGTAATATATTATTAAAATAAATCTGATAATTTATTACAGCAAAATTAAAGGTTCCAAATGTTCCAAAATTCCTCCAATTTTCTTTTATGGGTTTTATTATACATATGGGTATGTGGCTGATTTTTTTTTTCCTTCTGATTTACATTTTATACATACAGTAGATGAATGGATGGATGGATAAAGAGAGAGAGAGATATAGATAGATTAAATACATGTATATATTTTATTTATTTATTTATTTATTTATTTATTTATTTATTTATTTATTATATTATTAATTCTGATCATTTGAGTTGGACATGATAAAAAGTTAAAACTTAGTACATCAGGATCCTCTCTGAAAGATTCAGCGATTAAAAAATTCTAAATACAACAATGATTTTTAATCTTTTTGACTCACTCATTCTGATTAGTTAAAAAGATCCAGCTTGTAAGTGTTAAGTGTTATTTGTTCAAAAATCATATTACACATGTTGTCATCATCAGCTCTGGTTCTTGTTTCCTAACCCTTAATCTCAGCCCTTTCAGGTGTTTTCAGTGAAAGATTTCTGTACAGATCTTTATCTGTGCTGTAAAACTACTAAGTACCCCTGAGATAATATTAATGTGGCTCAATTATGTATATTAGATTATTAATGCAATAAATGGATCCAGACCAATTTCAACAGATTGTACGAAGCAACACAGGCTGATGGCTTTATGAATTTCCCTCGGGAACAATTATATCGCCATTTTTCAGGGAGGCTCGATTGGTTTCTTAAAAGCTTTCCTCCTGAATGTAAACTGGACGAAACAAGGTCACCGTGAGCTGCTCCACCTATTTACATGCTGCCAGTGTTATCCATGTAGTCATTTGTAATTGTGCTCTTAGTTTAAAAGAATTTGAATTCTGTGTGTATTACTTTCTTGCTGTTATCACAAAGATCATTTAACACAATCAAATTTATTCAGGTAATTTCAATGCTTGAAAACCCTGCCGAAGCCAAGCTCAGTGTAAAAGCTGGTTTTGCATGATTTCTAGATGGTCTAAGCATGTCATTAGCTGATTTAAGCTGGTTAAATGGTTGATTAGCTAGAATAGCAGATGCCTGGTTTTGACCCTTTTTCTAGCTTGCATATCATGTATTTAATATTGTGGGGAAAAATCCATTGATATGAACAGATAAACTGCACAGAGCAGAAAGCCATACAAAATCGCCATTATATTGCCCATTGGACCATCTTTTTACCATACCTACTAACAAGACACCTTATGTGATATATTTGTAAATTGGTGTGTTAAAGGCAGGGTAGGTAAAAAATTTATAAAAAACTTTTTTTCCAAATTTGTTTAAACTTTATTTATATATCACTACATAATTAAAATGTAACTACTCTGAAAAAGAAAGTATACAAATCGAGTGTCTGTAGACCTCTCACGACTGTTTTAAAGACAGCTCATTATTTCCATTCACTCCACCCCCTTCCTTCTGGGCTGGATTATTTATCGTCTCTACTACGGCTCGCTAAGTAATGTTATGTTAGCTATATTACGCAGCTACGTGTGCTAATGACACATGCTTCATGAAAAAATAAACAAAAAATACGTATGATCAAAATACAAAAAGAAAGACTTACCTGTCCAGCAGAAATAAAGCCATCAAGGAGTCACTTTTCAGCCCCTTGAGTTCCCTCAGTTCTCGCCATCGCTGGAAAGCCACGCCGATATTAACTCGCGTTTTATTTCTTTGTTTATCCAAAGACTTTTTGTTCATTGCCTTTTCTTGTACTGTTACTGTCTTCCTTTTTTGCCTGGTTTGCCTTCACTAACTGCATAGGCCGGTACTGTGAAATTTGCTTGCTGTTTCTCTGCCATTGTTTTGGTATTCCTGGGATCCATGCCTCTTGAATTCCTCAAATCAAACGTGCGCGCGCAAGTGGGCAGGTCATGTGTGGCAAAAGGGTGGTTGCCATGGTTGCGAGAGAGTGACAGTCGCCTAAGCCAATCCTATGTTTCGTCCCGAATGGAAATAATGAGCTGTGTTTAATACAGATTAAACGGTCTAGAGTCACTCGATTTTTATACTCTTTTTATCAGAGTACTTACATTTTAATTATGCATTGATATATATAGAAAGTTTAAACAAATTTGGAAGAAAGTTGTTTATACATTTTTTACCTACCCTGCCTTTAATGTTGTAAAGTAATGCTTTTATACATCAGTCTTTCATCTTGAATAACAGCATGTGTTCTTGTATATTTTCAGACTGCTGTGTAGAGGTCTGTGCTCTAGAAGCTGCTGTCCAAGGTCCTGAATTTCTTCAGCCCAGCTTCACTCTGCTACATGCTAACAGGCAGCTCTTGACACCCAGTTCCAGCACTCTTTACATCAACGCACAAATTTAAACCATGGAGGAGGGCTACAGAGACCGTACGGCATTCATTAAAGGTGCTAAGGACATTGCAAAGGAGGTCAAAAGGCAAGCAGGTAAAAAGGTTGGCCGCCGCATGGACAAGATGGCTGACGAATACACCAAACGCTCTTATACCCGTTTCGAAGAGGAAGACGATGATGACGATTACCCCGTGCAGGCCCAGGACGGCAGCTACTACCGCAGCAACAGCAGGGCCAATGATGACGAAGGAGCTCACAGTGACTCCACAGAAGGCCACGATGAGGATGATGAGATCTACGAGGGTGAATACCAGGGTATCCCCAGAAATGACTCCGTTGAGAAGGCTGACATACAGGTGGGTGGAGTGGGAGAGTCTCAGTTCCGGGACAAGACGCAATATGAGGGGGAAAGAAGGAAGGACCAGGAGGAGCTGGCCCAGCAGTACGAGACCATCCTCCAGGAGTGTGGCCACGGCCGCTTCCAGTGGACCCTGTACTTTGTGCTGGGTCTGGCCCTCATGGCTGATGGCGTGGAGATCTTCGTGGTGGGCTTCGTACTTCCCAGTGCTGAGAAAGACATGTGTTTGTCTGAGCCCAACAAAGGGATGCTGGGTAAGTCGAACAGCTCATTAGCTTTTATCTGTGGTTTCCGTTATAAAGTGCTTTCATCTGCTCATCCACTTTTTCATTAATAAAAAAAAAAAAAAGAGTTACGAGCCATGAACCAAACCAACCAGTTACAATGTGAATAAAAACACTACAAATTTGATTTAAGTAAAAAAAAAAAAAAGTATTTGAAAATTAGACAAAAAGACAAAAATGTGGTCAGGGAAAGATCTCTATATTATGATTATTTTGTAATTTTGCTAAATTCATGAATATAAAGTACTGCAATCCCAGGAAGAATTGTGAATAGCATAACCGAAATGAAAAAAATTGGAAAATTTAAATACCTATTTATTAAAAGATGTTGAATTATATATATATATATATATATATATATATATATATATATATATATATATATATATATATATATATATATATATATATATTAGACAGAGAGAGAGAGAGTGAGAGACAAAGAAATAAATTTACTGCTGATTTATTTTTTTACATTTTTATGGAAAAAGTTTAGGATTGAAAAACTAAATGTATTGCAAATAAATGTAATGAAACTGGAATTATTTTAATGGTGATTAAAGAATGATTTACTCCAAAATTAACAAATTTTCAAAACTGTATGACTGTGAAATGAAATGTTAAGCATAATGTCCATGTTACACTTTTCCTTACAATTAAATTGGCTGATTATATTTTACTTGTTGATGATATTTCATGGCCCTTTTTTTGAGTTTGGCAAAATCACCATCTTTATTTTTGAAAGTGCATTATGGAAAGCAGAACCTCAGATATTCTGCCTAAAGTTCATATTTTGTGTTGCACAGAAGATAGACAATTCTGTCAGACTGGAACAAGTAAATCATGCAAATTTTTATTTTTTGAAAACCAATAATACTACTGTTTAGATCCTTTGCAACATCTTAAACCAGCTGGTTTGCTGGTCTTATCTGGTCTAAAAAGTGCCTAAAACTCCTGTAAAACCAGCCTGACCAAGCTGGAAGACTAACTAAGACCAGCAAACCAGATTAGGTATAGGAATGTGTAAGATCTCTGTCCAGTGGTCATGGGAAAATAGCTTTCTGTAACATATAAACTAAATATATCTTAAAACCAGTTTCCACTGTCATCTTGTGCCCATTTCACCATCTGTCAATCCATCCTGGTCAAACCCCACGCAGCATTGACGCAGTTTGAGCTATAATTAACTGACAATAGACATGCTGAACAGCACAGTGTGCTTTCATAGCTTGTTACGGCTTCTTGTGGTCTATGATACAATATCCTGGTCCTTGAATATCATGCTACATATCCAAAAAACAAGGTATTATCATTACATAATGTCCACAAAAATTGCACTTAGACCATATTCATTATGTTTCTTAATGTTGTCTTTTTGATAAATGATCTTTTATGTGATTATTCTCGTAACATTCACACTGTTATGTTATTGGGTTATAATGTGAGCTTGTGTGCTCATAATACTGCTTGTTCATTGATATGTGTATATATATATATATATATATATATATATATATATATATACTCTGCGTGGGTCTCAGCAGAGTGTGTATGTGAGTGCCATTGGGGAGCATGGCCCTTGGTCTCTCCCATTACAAAACAGCCCTGACTCATGCAGAAGTGCTGTCTGCATCTCTGCTGGGTCCTAGTGCTGAAACGTTTCCATGCACACGCAGCTGCATTTCTGCTGCCGAAATGCTCCAGCCTCTGTCACATGACACTCTCCAATCAAATCCAATAGCGTGGATGTGTGGGATGAAATGGCCCGCAGAGGGTTTGTTTCTGCTCACTGCATCCAGCAGTCAACCAGCATGTTTCTCTACTGATGGCTTTAAATGTAATGAATGAAGCCTAAAAGAGAAGAAACTGCATTATTTGTTTGTGTAGTATGAAAATAAGATGGATTAAATACTATTATTAATTAAAATACTACTGAAAGTAAATCGCAATATTAAATGTTATGACAAATCAGCTGTAAGGGACATTGATGGATGGATTCTACAGTGGCTCAGATAGATAGACTTCCTCTTTTGCTCTGCACTAAAGGTGATGCTGCTGTGGCTTTGACATCACACATTTAGCCTATTCCTCAGCAGAACACCAGGTGCCAAACGGCACATTAGTTCAGGTGAAACTGAAGAACAGAATACACAAACCTGCCACAGTTCATCGCGCTCCTCTCATCTGTGACGCATAGACACACTCGCAGAAAGGAAAAAAAGACTCTATAAATAGTCTCCCGGCCCCTCCCCCACTTTCTCTCTCCTATTTCCTTAACCCTGGTGCCTGTGTGCTTTCCTGTCACTGTGCGGGAGAATCACAGCCTCCTCTCTCGCCCTTCCCCCTCTCTCTCTCTCTGAGGAGGAAGAGGAGGCGGAGGTCAGCTGTCTCCAGGCACTTGCCCCGCCCATCCCCTCTCCTTCTCTGAGACCCCTGTGACATAATGCAGTTGGCCCCACCCACTCAACCATCACCTAGCCCTAATTGGCTGGGTCGTGTAGCATTAGTGTAGCAGCAGTAGCATATAACACAGACCTTCCCTTTAAATTCAAGACACGTGGTAAACCGCGAGTGCAACCATGTTTTTTAATCCTGTCAGGTGAGCAAGTCATGTGAAATCAAACTGCACATGTGTTCTGTGTTGTCATCTCTATTGTTCAGGTCTCCCTAGCAAATATTCTCTGCATCACTGCCTATAAAGGTCATAAACAGGCCTGCATGAGTGCAGAATTCAGAATAAAGTACTGTAGAGTTCCATAGAATTTAAGCACTGTACACATTGTTTATGGAATATTATTGAGAATATGACCATGCTTTCACCTTGTCTATAGTATACACTAAACAAAACAACACAATTTTTTGTATAATGTGAAACTGTTCTTTAAATTAAAACAGCATTTAATACAACAAAAATATGCAAATATATATATTGTTTTCAAGGAAAAATATCATTTTATAGTTTATTTAAAGATATATGTATGTATTTATGTATATATGCTAAATTGTATGTATAAAATGTATAATGCATTATAAATGTATTAATAATGTATATTAAATACATTATATCTTTTTGTATATAACTCTAATTAAAAACCTAAAATGATGGTGTTGTACAATGCAGGGCAATGCAAAATACTTCCTAAAGGTGTAACAATAAATAGATTAATATTATAAATTTATCATATTGTGTGGTTACAATTATTCATAAGAACATACGATACATTATAAGGGGCATTACAGTGCATATTAAATGCTTTAAAAAACTTTCATAAGTGTTACCAATATATATATATATATATATATATATATACATATATATATATATATATATATATTGTGTGTGTGTAAACATTTATTTAAAATTTTATTTTAATTTAATTGTGTTTGTGTTGTTTTGCATTACCCATTCTTTTATCCCATCAAATTCAACCCAGATTTCAAACACAACTTTCTGCTGCTAATAAGAGAGCAGTCTTGTCATATTTAAATCCCAGTGTTCCATTACTCCTCTCTGCTAATGCATTGCCCTGCGGACAGCGCTTCAGTCAGAGGTGCTGAGAGCCGCGGGCATGTCCTGTGCAGTGTAAGCCGATGGGCCCTGGAGAGGAGGGGTTGAGATACCAGACCCCTGTGCTGCATTGCAGTGATGCCTATCAAGGTTCATCATCACGGCTGTCTGCCATAGCGGCCCATTATGAGGCCAAGGTGAGAGAAAAGTAGTGCTGACAGCTACCTCACAAAGTCAACTTTAATGCTACTTAAACATTTGCAGCACCAGCTTAAACACCTGCAGATCTTGCAGAAACAGCAGACACCAGCACAGATGCTCATCAGAGTATAGCTGTTGGTTTTGATTGTGAAATAAAGAGAAATGTTTAAAAATTAAATTTTTTTTAGTTTTGATGCCTTCAGTGTGAATCTACAAAGAAAACTCTTTGAATGAGAAGGTGTGTCCGAACTTTTGGTCTGTACTGTATATGCGTATAGTTTATATATGTACTTATCATAACATTTAAAAAGGTGATTTGTATTAATGCCATACTTCTTGCCAAAATATTGCCAAAATATATATTTTTAACTATTTTAAATAAATAATCTATTCATTCTAATGCTAAAATAATAAGGAAAATAAGCATAAGGAAATATTATATAAGGAGATATATCTATCTTTCTATCTGTCTGTCTGTCTGTCTGTCTGTCTGTCTGTCTGTCTGTCTGTCTGTCTGTCTGTCTGTCTATCTATCTATCAATCTATCCATCTATCTATCTATCTATCTATCGCTATCTCTCTGTCTCTAACTAAATATATATATATATATATATATATATATATATATATATATATATACACACAGTATATAAATTTAATGATAATGATAAGTCAATAATATATAAATTACTAATTTAATGATGTGATTTACTTTCAGTGCCATGATATTTCTGGCCAGAATACATAAATACATGTAGATTGTGTACATGAGAAAATATACTTTTTTTTTAAATAAAAAAAATATTTAGTCTATTATTTCAAATGCCAAGAACATAAATTTTCTGTCTTTTGGGTGACTGCATAATGTACTTTTTTTAAATATATTTTGGACTATTTATAGGATAAATTGATACAAAGTATATCACTAATATAACTTATATATTTATATATATATTTCCAAATAAATTCTAAATTTATGACTAATAGACATAATATATAATACATACATGACATAACATCTATATTAGTGGTAAATTTCTGTTCATTCTTTTTGTATATTTTAAAGTATAGCCTATTTTAAATATATCTCTAAAAAATATTATGAACTGATTTGAGACTGCCATGTAAATCACATAAAAGGAGCATAATATTAATGTTATCGTCAATATAGAGGTTTCCATTTCAGTTAGGAGGATGTTGCCTATATAGACTGCAGACAGGAACAGAGCCATTGTGTTTTGGATGCTGGTGTGCTCAACTAGCTTCACCAACAAGACCCAAGGTGTGAAATTATGTTAATCAGATGTTAAAGAGCAGTAGTTGAGGAATATCATTTTCCTTGGGTCATTCATATTGCATCCATGGATGATTCACTGCTTTCTGATTGCCGTGGCAGGCAGCACATCCATCCCATCGGTGCCAGCAGTCTGCTGTGGTGCTGCCGGGTGACGCCTGTCTGTGTTCACACCCACAGTCACATGACCTGGTGCTGAAGCTGTGAAAGAGTCGTCAGTGTGAATTCACTAACCAAAGAAATCCTCGCACACCAACAAAAGACAACATGAATTTGAGCTCTCAGGCACAAAACAATGAATAGGTCCCATTCTATAAAAGAAGCACAACTTTGACATTTTAATCGTTATTTGGCTTCAGTTCCAGAAATGTTATTTTACCCAACCGATCACTTTGATTGACCGATGGAGTATCACATGTGAGTCATCCTGATTGGGACAGGATGCTGGTATGGTTATTGATCGGCCTGTCTCTTTGTGTCTTTCTTTTGCAGGTCTAATTGTGTATCTGGGTATGATGGTGGGTGCCTTTGTTTGGGGAGGTCTGGCTGACAGAATCGGCCGCAGACAGACACTTCTTATCTCTCTCTCCATCAACAGTGTCTTTGCTTTCTTCTCCTCCTTTGTCCAAGGATACAGCTCTTTCCTGTTCTGTCGTCTACTCTCTGGTGTGGGGTAAATGCACATTTCACACAGTCTCTTTTACATTTATTATTATTATTTAAAAAAAGCTGGCAAGTCACAACATTTCTATTTTTCTTTTTTCTTTTACTTTATTTCAATTACCAAAAATGATTTTTAATAGTTTTAGATTTTGTTAGCAATAACAACTATGATACACTCTAAAAATATATATTTCAAAGTTAAATGAAGTATGTTTACAAGAAAATACTTTATCAGTCTTACAACTTCAAAATGTAATGTTCAATTCAATGGTTTACTTGCCGTTTCTGTCATTTTTTGTATTTACTAAAAATATCAGTCAAAATTGATTACTAACTAGCAAATCCTAATTAAATTCCGCACCAATTTTTTTCTTTTAGAGTATATTATAAACTTATTTTGAAATATGGTGGAATAACACATTTTATGAATGTATATAATTTATTAAAATATTATATTTAATCAATTAAATACACATTTCTGTAGGTGGCTTTTAAAATACCACTTAATTAATATACCTATCATCTAATGATTCTGGAAATATCACATATATACTATGAGTATGACCATGTTTACTGGTAATATATAATGTAAAAAATAAAACCGTAATAAAAACAGCAGTTATCTTACTTTTTAATTTAATTCCATTTTAATTCTACTTCCTGACATTTTTACAAGCTAAATTCAAGTTCGGAAAATTGTATTGGCAAACAAAATATTCCACTATTATGTTTAATATTAAATCAGATATTATTATTAATTTTTTTTTTAATGATGAACAATATCCTAATTCTGGAGTCCCTCACTGTTTCATGCTGTAGGATCGGTGGCTCTATTCCCATTGTGTTCTCGTATTACTCTGAGTTTCTGGCTCAAGAGAAGCGTGGTGAGCACTTGAGCTGGCTCTGCATGTTCTGGATGATTGGAGGCATCTACGCTGCTGCCATGGCCTGGGCCATCATTCCCCACTATGGTAACCATTGTTTAGGTTGTGTGCTGTGGCTTAATGGTTAATTGATCTCGGCTGGTTGCTGGAAGGTTCTAGATCCATTGACAATAATCACTGTGCCCTTGAGCGGGGAATTTAATCTTAGGTTACTCCACAGGGGACTGAAACGGTTACTTAAGATGGAGATGGAGAAAGTAAATCCACCAATTAAGGATTTAGGGACCATATGAACCGTAGTTATAAATCTCATCAGCTTGTCTTCAAAAGTATGACAAGATTTTAAAAGCCATAATGTCATAATTGGAAAGACTGTATGTAGTCTACATAATTTATTAGTTGTAAATTAACTGGTATTTTTAGCATTAGCTCTTTCAAATGTTTACAGTCAAAAAATGGAAACAATTTGATATGTTGAATCATTTTGGATATTTTATGACTTTGTAAATGTGCATTCATTGCAGGGTCAGAAATTAATAGGGGCTTGGGGTAAAAAGACCACTAAAATCAATACAAATAAACATGAATGGACATCAAATGGTATATTAAAAGATAACCTACAGTGCATCTTACTGAAATGTCTCATGTAATCATTCATTGTTTCATGCTGCGGAAAATGAGTAAAGCTTGTAAACAATGCCTCGTAACAATTTACCTCAGAATGAACTTTCGGCGTCCATATTGCATATTCATATTTTTACTTAACCTGTTGTCTACATGAATGAAAGGTGCTAAAAATAAAATGTAACACCTTCTATAAAATGTAATGTTACTAATGAACAGACTGGATGTGTGCAAGACATATGACAGTATTTATAGGATGCATTGAGGAGGAGCCCAAACTACGTACACTCAATAATGACCAATTGATGCTGACGTAGTTATGGGCCTGGTATTGGCACAGATTCTGTGTAATAATTAATTATTTGTGACTGTACTGTATATAGTTCTCATTTTGGAAAAGACGTGTAGTTCCCACTTTAAGTGAACCTTAGTTTCAAGGACATCTACAATATGGATAAAAAAATGAATGAATGAATAAATAAATAAAACCCATTTATTCTGTGGCACCTAAATAATTTTTTTTTGGTGCCTAATTTTGTTTCTTAAAGTTGCCAATGACTCCTTAACTGAATTTTAAATTTTTTTGTCTGGAGCCCTGATACTGTACTGGGACAAAAACTGCCTCTGCTCAATTAAACAAAATCGTTTACGACTGTCATGAAGTATTAAAAAAAAAGAGAGTATTGCTGGTAACAACCTACGTATAGTATTTTAATTGACTGATTGGATTCATTGAATAAATATAGTAATTTGACACATAAAGACAACACAGATATATTTAATAGGTAAAAGTTACCCTTACAAACGTAAAAAATGCCCCAGGAAACCAATTCTAGTGGGAAAAAGTTTGTTTCTGAGCCTGATTCAGTGTAACTAGTTGAGTAATATATGCCCTTTCCTTTTAACCAGGCTGGAGTTTCCAGATGGGCTCAGCCTACCAGTTTCATAGCTGGCGAGTGTTTGTGCTGGTGTGTGCGTTCCCCTCCGTCGCCGCTATCGCTGCACTGACCACCATGCCAGAGAGCCCACGCTTCTTCCTGGAGGTTAGTGACGTCCCACATTCCAGCTTGGATCTGTTTTTGGGTCATGTTGTAGAAAAAATGTGCAGAATAAGTTTGTAAATCAAAGATGTCTTTGCTGCAATGTGTGTGTTTTAACAGAACGGAAAACATGATGAAGGATGGATGATTCTGAAACAGGTCCATGACACCAACATGAGGGCCAAGGGCTACCCAGAGAGGGTTTTCTCTGTGAGTACCACTTCATTCACTGTCAGAAGGAACAATAACATTAGAACGGAAGTGATCTGTGGAAATCTGTGGAATTTCAATTCTTCAGTATGAATTAGAAATGAATTATGCAGCCACGCTAATGGCCGAACTGGAGTCAAATTGGCTTTCATGCACATTTAATGAAGGTGAATAAAGTTATTATTTAGATGTAAATTATTTTGGTAACTTAAAGGACATTTTATAACTGTTATGGGCCCTTTTAAAGTCTGCAGTGAGTAGCATTGTAAATCTTAATCTTGCCGCTTAATTAGACACGGCTCACCTCTCATTGTTAAGTAGTTAAAAAAGGCTATCCATGCCATTGGTTAATTCTAACCAATTAACACACAAAACTGAGAATATCACTAATGTATTAAGGCACATTTTGAAGCATGCTGTGAAATCCCCAGGTCACCACTATTAAGACGGTGAAACAGATGGATGAGTTGGTTGACATGGGTGGAGAAGCCACAGCCTGGCATCAGCGCTGGAGGATCAAGCTGACCAACCTCTTCCATCAGGTAGAGTACGATAAACACAGCAAAAGTCACTAAAATGACATCATCCATTTGAACTTTTCATTTCAAATGATCGACAGAGGACATATTCTATACTTTTACACATTTTATTTTATATCAGTCAAAAATTCCATTCAAAAGTTTAGTGGCAGTAAGATTTGTATTTATTTTTTTAATTAACACTATTATTCAGCAAACAGGCAATAACTGATCATAAGTGACAGAAAAGACATTTATAATGTTACAAAATATTTTGTATATTTGAATATTTGAAATTTCTATCCATCAAAGAATCCTGAAAAAAATGTGTCATGGTTTCCACAAACATATCAAGCAGCACCAGGTTTAAAACTATTAGAACCAATTGTGTTAACTAAATAAAAGCTTAAATAAATCTAAATAACAATATTTAAAAAGAACAAAGACAAAAGCACAAAGCAAAATGACAAATAAAAACTGAAAATGAAAATAAAAGCTCATTCAAAACATTAATAAAAACTATAATAATACAGTACATAAATAATAATAGAATAACACTATGCAGCACAACTGTTTTCAACATTTAATTAAAAAAATATATTTATTGATAACCAAATCAGCATATTAGAATGATTTCTGAAGGATCAAATGACAGGAATACTGTATTTTTTATGTAGCCATGATGAGCTTAAGGGACATAAAAAACATTTAAAAAATCTTGTTCAACCCCAATCTTTTAAACAGCAGTGTACTGTATCTATAGAATTTACTGTAAATGACTGTTGTTATAATTAGCTAACATTTGCAGGTGGTCATATGGTAACATGCTTGTGTCTAAGTGACACATGGGAATTATGATTGACACATATTTGCAGCATAGGTTCCATAAATTGTAAACAATGAAGTGTGTACAGTACTTTAAACTCCAAAGCCTGTCTTCCAATTGTTTATCTTGGGTTTCCAGGTGTGGGGCAACTTCCTGACAATGTTTAATCCAGAGTACCGGAGGACCACCTACATGATGATGGCCGTGTGGTTTTCAATGTCCTTCAGGTAAATACACTAAACTACATGCATTTTCCAACCCATCCAATGATTTGTCCCTCTGCATTGTGTCATGTTTTGTTGCTCTCTGCCTTCAGCTACTACGGACTGACTGTTTGGTTCCCTGACATGATCAAATACCTGCAGAAACAAGAGTACTCCTCACGCACAAAGGTCTTCATCAAAGAAAAAGTGGAGCATGTGACCTTTAACTTCACCCTGGAGAACCAGATCCACCGGAATGGAGAGTACTTCAACAACAAGTAAGCGCCACTCATAGGCAGTA
Organism: Carassius carassius; assembly: GCF_963082965.1. NCBI lineage: Eukaryota > Metazoa > Chordata > Actinopteri > Cypriniformes > Cyprinidae > Carassius > Carassius carassius. Next base: position 28,792,858 of record NC_081778.1, read on the forward strand.
TGCCAAACATATTTCCAGAGGTGGAAAGAGTACAAAAATATTCTACTCAAGTAAAAGTACCATTACATTAATGAAATTTTACTTAAGTACAAGTAAAAGTACCAGTCTAAAAAATCAACTCAAGTAAAAGTAAAAAGTAGCTCATTTAAAATTTACTCAGAGTAAAAATTACTTAGTTACATTTTAAACAGTGGGAGGGAGTCAAAAATGGGACAGGCCAAGGGTGTCAAACTCAGTTCCAGGCCACAGTCCTGCACAGTTTAGATTTAACCCTAATTAAACACACCTGATCCAGCTAATCTAATCATTTAGGTTTATTTGAAAACTACATGATATGTGTGCTGGAGCAGGGTTAGAACTAAACTATGGCTATGGCCCTCCGGGAACTGAGTTTGACACCCCTGGGATAGGCCTATTAATCTCAAACTAGTAGTTTTTAATTAAAGGAATCAGTTATTTAGAATAATAAAACATTTGGGCTGTTACCAGGCAAATCAGTATCAACAAACTCATCTTTTCAATACAGAGGAAATGCAAAAGCTTCATCGGACGTGGCATTTAGATGTATTATACTGTTTAGTGCAGGACAAGAATGCATTTAACCTGCAGTTACAAATGCATGAATAATGTTTTGATATGCCAGACATAAAATGTTGAATACTCATTTGAAATTATAAAAACTTAATTATAAAAAAAAAAAAATCAAAAGATACTTTAAATGTGAAATTAAAATGGCCAGTATGTGTCAGCAAGTCACTGTTAATAAGTGAGTCATTGCGATTGAACCAAATCATTTAAACGGTTGATTCATTCAGAAACGAAACACTGTCATGTTGCTCAGAGACGCAAAATTTTGCTTTGGTGGCTGTGTTTGGAATACATTTTTGTTGTAGAAATAGAACAAAAACCGGCAATATGGTGTCTAAAACGCAAGTCTCTTAGTTTACTGTCCTGTTGTAAAAAAAAAAAAAAAAAAAAAATATATATATATATATATATATCTATATCAGTGGCGGCTGCTGGTCTTTCAAAGAGGGGAAGCTCATTTTCGGCCTACATTATAACCCTCTGATGGTCTTCATTTGTAGTGACACTCGGGGTCTTTTTGACCCCAGACAATAACATTTCATTTTGTAATAGTAAAATATTTAAATTTTTTACAAATATAATTTTACTCTGTTCATTTATGTTTTTACTAAACTTTGTACAGTTTTTGGAGGATTTAAATCTTTTACATTTCTATAAATAAATAAATATTTATTTAAATAGGCTTTTTTAATACAAAAAAAGAAAAAAGCATTTCAGGTAAAATTTACTTCATAAAAGACCCAGATTTCTAACTTTCATACATGGGGATACCATGGATAATTTTATAAGGTTTAATGTAAGATTTTTGCCCATTTTTGGGGAAATTCAGTTTAAAAATTGTAATAAATCACTTTAACCACTAGATGGCTATAGTGTGTGTGTGTGTGTGTGTGTGTGTGTGTGTGTGAGTGCACATTTTCAATCTGTCTTAGTTACCAATTCAATTTTGTGGTGGTTCTGCATTTTACAAATATCAAGAAATATTGCCGCAGTTTGTCTTTCGAATACACTTGAGAAATCCGCGATCATGGGACTGAGCGTGAAACAGCTTCACCGACTTCTTATGGTGCAGACCGCTGTCAGTCAAAAGGAGATCGACAGATCCTCCAATCATCACGCGGAAGCCCAGTCTTCATTCACCTCCAGAGACGCTGAGCGTCCGTGGGCGGGACATAATCGCAGCATTTATCCAATGACCGTCTAGCTTCGGAGCACTGAAAAAAACTGTTCAAAGCAGCCCCATTGAAGTCAATGGACGCTCGGCTTCAACAGGGAAATGCACTGTGACGCTACGGGAATGTATGAGAAGAAAATCGAGTCAGCCGACATGTAGCTGATTAACACAATACATAATACACAATAGTAAATATTTGACCGTTTTTTTTTTTTTTACATTAGAGGGGAAGCTGAGCTTCCCTTGCAGTCTTAAAGAAATCCCCACTGATCTCTCTCTATATATATATATATATATATATATATATATATGTGTGTGTGTGTGTGTGTGTGTGTGTGTGATTATGATTTTTAGAGGAAAAGACAGCATTCTTTGTGTGATTTTGATTCTAAATGATTTTGATTGATTTCATTCTAAATGCATTTCAACAGACTGAATCACACAGTGAAAGAACACTCTAAATGCGCGCATACATCATTAAAACAACAATTATGATATTATCGCAGACGATATATATCGCACACTCCGCACCAGTCTTTTTGGCTAATTTGTGCAAAACCTCTTGCTAAAATGTCAAAGCATCATTTTAACCACCAATTCAATGACGCAATTATTTAGCTCACCTCTATATGCTTACGTGGGGTTGATGTCTTGTCGAGATTTTATAAACTGCTAGTTTGGTCTCCCTAGGCAAGCACAGCATACACAGCATAATAGAGTATACATATGGCCAGGGGTTCACTTCATTTCCTTGAGTTCAACTTCAGAATATGACGGGGTTTCGTTTTCAGCGGTGTCTGCACCACTAACGCCTGTTTTGTCCGTCTGCATCTTTCTTGTGATTTTAGCGCCAGTTTGCCCTCCTGCCCATTATTTACTGACATAGCTTCCAGGGAGCGATTTTTTTTTTTACTCAGTAATTAATGTGTTTTAAAATGTAGCGAAGTACAATACTTCAAACAAAATATACTTTAGTAAAAGTAAAATTACAGATAAAAAAAAAATACTTAAAAAAGTAGAAGTACACAAAAAAGCTACTCAATTACAGTAACGCGAGTAAATGTAATTCGTTACTTTCCACCTCTGCATATTTCAGTTAATAGGCCTGACCTTTGTATAAAAGGTGAATTGTGTTGTGGCATTTTGCTTGCTTTTTAAAGGAATATTCCAGATTAAATGCAATTTAAGTATGATAGAATTATATAACAACCTTGTCTTTTGAACATGCCTCTGTTTTTCTTATATTTATGGCAGAATTTAACTAGGACAATGATAATTGGTTGCTATTAGCATTTTAGTACCATGCAATGTTATTTCTGTTCAAAAACCTAGTAAGTTGCCTACCAAGACAGCAATTTAAGGCATCATATGTGTGAAGACAACTTCTTCGGGCCAAAATCTAAGGCAGCAGCATTATTTTATTATCAGTTATATACTACTGTAGCATTTAGCAATATTGTAAATTAGCTTTTAATTTACTATATTACATAGAAGTTCTTCACTGTGAGTGAATAAGACACAAAGTTTGCAATTTGTAATACGTGTAGGGGCAAAAGAAGCTGTGGGGGAACCACAGAGCTCAATTCTGGGACAAGTAGACTTTTTAAAGGAGCAAGTGAGAGACAGTCTTACTTGCCTGACAGGAAAAGAAGCCTGATTTAAACATCAATAGCTAAAATAATAAGTGTAGCACTAAAACTTTTTTTACATTTTGGGCGAGAATGATTCTGATTTTATTGCATTCAGTGTAAATGGTGACTTATGATTTATAAGTGCAGTGCTGCCAATCAAGACTAACCACTTTATGATTTATAATTCACTTTATGAATTATAATTTGTTGAACAACAAAATCGGTAATGATCACTTTGGTACATTGGGAAGGCAAAAAAAAGGTCAGCCAGCCAAGCCACCGAAAATTCTCCTGGTATTCCCAAAGGCCAGTCCGGACCTGATTCTTAGAAAGAATTGGCAAATCTGTTTTGGCGGGTCACACTTTCACACTTTTCATAACAATCGGAATTGGCCAAGAAAATTGCAATCAGTTCTAATATATGCAGTTTTCATTTTAATGTAAGTTCTATTAATTTTTTGTACTTTTTGCATTTTTTATTTAAAATATTTAAATATTTCTGTATAGTGTAACTTTATTTTTATTTTAGTTTTAGTAATTTTTGTACTTGAAGTTTATATTTTAAGTTCAGGTTTTTCATCCAATATTTATATTTCAGATTTATTTCAATGAACAATAAATATTTTTATTAGTTTTAAATTTAGTTACAATAACAACCCTGATCCTTAGTGACAGTCCCATAGTGTGTTGTTAAAAATCATGTGATGGCAGATGAGTTGAGATGATGCTATGTTTATTATTTGCGTTGTACTGTTTATTACTGTATTCCTCTGTTGTAATTTGTTTGTTTTGGTACTTAATATTATTTATGTATGTTTCATGTTTACCACAGGACAAACAAAATGTGTGTTTTGGTGATTGCACCAGCTCTATCCTTTATACAATTAGATTTACATTGTCTATTTTTATTTGGGCCACTTTGTAGATGCTAAAGGAAATCTAAATACTTCTAAGCAATTTCTTTGTCATTAAAGGTTCTTGAATCTGAAGATGAAGTCTATGGTATTTGAAGACTCCCTGTTTGAGGAATGCTACTTTGAGGATATCACGTCAAGCAACACCTTCTTCAGAAACTGCACCTTCATCGCCACCCTCTTCTACAACACAGGTGAGAAGACCACAAGTTGCACCCTTCTAGCTATAAACAAATATAGTGCTGCTGTTGAATGTCGAGTGCGATTGACACATTCAGGCATATAAAATATTTGCATTTCATCTGTAATCGTTCAAAGATTTGATCCTTTATAAGAAGACACTTGTATGACATGTTTTTCTTTGGTTAAAATGGCTCCAGTTTCTAGAGCTATTGAATGCATTAAAAATGTTTCAGGTATCCTAGCAACACCAGCTCAGATTCTTCCTCTGCTTGTCTATGAAGGAATGACAATCTGCTTTCCCTGATTTAGTCATAGGATTGTTTCTCTTGAACAGCTTGCAAATGAATGATGAGACTAAGAAACAAAGGCTCTGTTCCGAAACCTATTATGCTTCCTACCTAGACAGCATTGCAATGTTTATGTGAATGCATTTGCAGATGCTTTTATCCAAAGCAACTTCCATTGCATTAGATAGTTCACTGTCATAATTTACTGATCCTCATGTCATTCCAAACCTGTATGCATTTCTTCCTTCTGTAAAGCACAAAAGAAGATATTGGTAACTAAGCAGTTTCAGGTCCCATTGACTTGTGTGGACTTTTCCTTTAAGGTGTATTTTATAAGTTCATGCATCATAGGCATGGAAAAAGATGTTTTTCAGAAGGTGAGGATGCACTGCAGTGAGCTAAATTAATAAATTAATCCAAGATGGCAATGAATATATTATCGATATCCTGTGTGAATGAACATTTGAAGGCAGTACACAGTTTTAGAATAAAGGCAAATATCAAATATGCAGTGGCAATTTCTTTCAGTCCTCTGTGTCATAAAGTAGCTCAATCCATTAGACCACATGCATAAAGATGTTATCTGTCTGTTGGTTCTAAAGTGACCATATGTCCTTTTTTTCCCCAGACAAGTCTTGACTGTGATTTCGAAGTTGTTTAAAATGTCCAGGTTTTGGCTTTGTTTTCATATTGTTTTCATACTTGCTGAACGTAATGACTGAAGTGGTTTGACCAATAATGTGCAGTCATTGTACATAATCAACCAATCATGGCATGTAATAAGGTGGAATCTGCAGAGAACGGTCAAAGCAATGCAAATTTGCATACATACTGTATAATGTATAAGAACTGTAGAGAGCATGTCAATTGGAAAACAAAGCCAAAACCCGGCAATTTAGAAGTCACGGCAAGGACATGTCTGGAAACAAGAGGACGCATGGTCATCCTATTGATTCGTATGGCAGTCTGACCTAGAAACGCCTACAGACTTTAACTGGTGTAAGGGAGGAATAGCTGCTGCATTGGTTAATAAGAGCCCTCATCTGTTTTTAGACTTGTTCAAGTATCGGCTGATCAACAGCAAACTCATCAACAGCACCTTTCTGCATAACAAAGAGGGCTGTATGCTGGATTTCAGCGATGAAAACAACGCCTACATGATCTATTTCGTCAGCTTCCTTGGCACACTTGCCGTCCTGCCTGGGAACATTGTGTCAGCTCTGCTCATGGACAAGATTGGACGTCTAAGAATGCTGGGTAAGAAAAACAAGTTGCATCGGTGCAATTTTTGGAGTTCAGAATAATATTAATTATTTTTTACAAATAATAAACATTTTTGTCATCTGGTGCAGCGGGTTCCAGTGTGATTTCCTGTGTCAGCTGCTTCTTCCTGTCATTTGGAAACAGTGAATCTGCTATGATCGCCTTGCTCTGTCTTTTTGGGGGCATCAGCATTGCATCATGGAATGCCCTGGATGTGCTAACGGTAGAGCTGTACCCCTCGGACAAGAGGTGGGCCAAGCCCATATTTCTATGGTTACTGTGCATCTATCACAATTGTACCCATTTCTCTGTGCATGTGTATTAAACTTGTGTTATCTCAATATGTATTTGGGCACTTACACATATATTTGTCAAGGACTTGGATATAAACAAGACTTTCTCCTGTAATGAAAACGTTTTCATACGACTTGAAAGATTACTAGATCAAATGTATGTCAGTAATTTTGTGCTGCATTGCCACTGCAGTGCAGATAAAATATATTATAATTTAGGGCATATCTAAAAATTCTTAGTCGAAATGAATAAAGTCTCAGTGGTTTTGCCACAAAGTGCTATGCATTACTTCCAAGAAAATATTTTGACAGTGCCTACTTAACAATATGTGCTCTTTAGCACCCCTAAGCGTTCAATCGCTGAACAACCGTTTTATTTCAGAAATGTTTTAAGAGACATTTACAGTGTTATAAAAGATCTCAAATAACTTTCTATTTAGCAAAGAATGCTGATAGCAAAGAATGCTGAACAATTTTTTTTTTGGTGAACAACCTTTCTTAAAAGAACCATGTTTTTCTTAGAACATTTTTCCACTGTAAAGAGGCACTTGTGTAATGGAAAGGTTCCATGGTTGTTAAAGCTTCTTTGTGGAACCATCAGTGACAAATAAAGAACCTTTATTTATTTTTTTAGTATAGAATGATTTCTAAAGAATCCTGTGAAACTGAAGACTGGAGTAACGATGCAGAAAATGAGTCTGAGATAAATTACATTTTAAAATATTATTAAAGTAGAAAAAAAAAGTTATTTTAAATTCTAATTATATTTCACAATATTACTTTTTTTGCACAAATAAATGGAGCCTTGGTGAGCATAAGAGACTTCATTCAAAAATCGTAAAAGATTTGACCACCCCCAAAACTCTTGTATAGTAATACAGATACATAGATAGATAGAAGGATGAATTTATGATCCATTTTATTGTAGTTTTTACTCTTTTCCTCCTTTTTTCCACAGAACTACAGCCTTCGGGTTTCTGAACGCCCTCTGTAAGTTAGCTGCAGTTTTGGGCATAAGCATCTTCCAGTCATTCGTGGGCATCACTAAAGCGGTGCCCATCCTCTTCGCGTCGGGGGCTTTGGCAGTCGGAAGCTTCTTGGCCCTCAAGCTCCCTGAGACTCGCGGTCAGGTGCTTCAATAGTGCAGCGTTCCAGCACGCAGGTGGTGGTGTTTGAGTTTGACCCTGTCCGTGAGTGAGCAATGCTGGAAGCAGCCGAAACAAATCCCACATTTACAGATATCTTCATTCCTCCAATATGTGCAGTTGTATTATTATTTCATTTAATTTGATTTCATTCAAATCTACATGCATAGATATGTTCCCAGCTGATGTTTGACTGTCTCACTGGAAGACCATGTGTGTATTTGTGTGCATGTCGAAAAACTGCCATGTTAAACACATTCCAGCTTTGCTTTGTGTGATATTTAATTTGTTAAATGTTAATTTTGACTTTCCCCTTTTAATCTTCATCCAAGCCATGACTTGATTTTAAAACCATCACAGAGGACCCGTGAAATCAGTAGGTAGATATATTTGAGTGGACAGTGTTGGTCTAGTGATGCAGGTGATGGTTAATTTTGTTGCTTTACTCTTTTCCATTGTGTCCCAAGAACTTAAAAAGTGTGCGATGCTCTGCAATATCGGCTCAAGCACTTCTAACTTTTTAAATGTTTTAATGCATTAACACTGACATCACATTAATATAGACAGTTTTTCAATCATTTTTGGTTTTACTCCATCTGAAGAATTCGGTTGTTCTTTCAAAATGTCTGACTATTGACGGTGTTGTGCATGAAATGAAGCGTGACGATTCATAAGAATATGCTTGAAGATAGTGAAAATAACTAATGAAAGTGCTCTGTATTATGCTACTCTACCTATGATTCTTTGGACATGATGTAAAATATGAGCTGAGCGACATGATGGGTAATCATTTGTATGATTTAGTTTGCCATTATTCATATTATGCGTTATTGTTTTATGCTTTCAACATAGAGTTTATTTGTGCTCCTACTGAGATCCACAGAGCTCCAGTTGTGTCGCTTTTGAATGTGTGCGAACGTTACATTCGCCCCCGTTTTCATACAAAAACTCCATTTAACACATGCGAAAAATGAAAAAATTAATAAATGAAGCACAATGTGATTTGATTAAACTCAAAACAATAGTTTTATTTTGTTGATTATGTAAATTATGTATTGAATATAAATATATAAAAATTAGCTGTAATTCAAGTCTGTCTGTTTGAACACTTAAATATACAAACATATATATATATATATATATATATATATATATATATATATATATATATATATATATATATATATATATATATATATATAAGAAAAGATATTTACATGTTCAAATGTTGAACTATCAACATAATGTCTTAGATTCCCTTTGATGTATGTATATACAGTTTATCTGTTATTCTCAAAGCAAATATATATATAAAAGAAGTCCATACACTGATTTGCAGTACACACAAACACCCTCCTTCATGTTTTCTTTTGTGTTCTTGTAAAGAAACAGAGCTATCTGTCTGTGTGTGGGTGTGGGTGTAAGTGTGGAAGTATGTGTGCTTGCATGTGAAATGTTGAGTGTTCTCTGAATATTTGTATTTATTTATATAACTGTTTATGAGAGTTTGATTTTATAGTATTTTTTACTTTGAGTATGAGTATCTGTAGAAACAGATGTAGTGCCATATGCAGGGTGATTTTTTTTTGCTGTATCATTGTTGACCTGATGTTCAATTCTTTGGTAACTTGGTAGCAGAAACTGAAAATAGTATCAAAAAAAAGTCAAAACCCAATTTATTATATATATATTTTTTTTAATGAAGCAACATTTCATTGGAAGCAAAAGCAACTTGTACAATTCTGCTACATTTTACCAAGCACAATCAATACTAGTTCCATGGAGTGTCATGGAAAACTGGTTAAATAAACAGATACTGAAGCAAAAAAATTTAAAATCAGAGAAGACAAAAACCCCTCTGGCTGGAAGCTATATTTCCGCCCTGTTGCTTGTAAACACAGACAGCACTTTTTTGGTTTCATTCAACGTTCTTTACTGCCGTTTTGTAGGATAGCAGCCATATTATGTGCTCAGAGTAGACACACAATTCAACCGTTTTTAGATTTACAGTAAGTATACACAAACTATAGTAACTTTCAAGCGGTCAAAATGTTTATAACAGCCTTATAGCTCATTTCGATTGGATGAAGTGGCATTGCGCAGGGCCACGAGTCACACAGTTTAGAAATTCAACTGTTTAAGAAGCTGCCATCCCTGCCGTGACCGTCGGTCACCAGTAGTGTCACAGATGCTGTAGTGACAATCTCTATATGTGCCATGTGGTGACCGTGCGCATCTTTAATTGCCAAATATTTTCTACTTCCTTGTACTGGCAGATCTCACATCATCACGGCACAGACAAAACGTGATTTATAATACATCGATGTTCTAGCAGGGTGTGGCGATCCAAGCAGAAAAAGGATATGAAAAAGAAACCATTTTGAGACTTATCTCCATCAGGTGTTTTCTCAGATGGGACACACTTATTGCTCTAGCAGACATTTAAAATGAGCCGAAAACTCTGTGCAATTTAGAGAATGCTTGTAAAAGATAATGATTAAAGATTTGGTTTGTACGCACAACCAGTCATCTGTTATATATAGAACTTTTTTGTCACTGTCAAAATGGCCCATTGAACACATTTCCAGACAATCCTGCAGTTTGTAACCCTTCATATGGTCACATCTCCAATGTGTAGCTATTGTTCCCTTCATTGAATTACAAATTGCTGTTGTATGCTGTGAATTACAGTAACTAATCTCAGTGAAGCTATGACTTATCTGTGTACAAGCAGTCCTGGATTTGGTCCTCACTTAAGATTGTGTACTGGCTGTAATGGGTTTTGTTACAGGGTCTTTTGTATTTCTAAATGTGTTCACTTAGCAACAATCAATCTTGTGTGCAAAAAGAAATCAAAGCAATAAGTGGTAAATATGTTCGCTCTGCCTCCAAACTATCGGGCAAGAAAGCACACTAAAATATCTGCTGGCCATATTTGATGAAACAGCAGCTGATTGAAAACAACAGGCCAACATCAGTGTACTCTACAAATATACCATAGGTCTTCTGATGCTTTTGTCAGTTTCAGTGTATTGCCATAATTTAAATGTGACGGAGAGTTTATCACCTTATCATTGTACTGTGCTGTAGAGATCGTAGATGTTTGTTTGTAAATGAATAAATATGTGGCATAATAAAACAAAAAGAAAAAATGTTGAACATGAAAAATAGAGTACTATTGTATGTTGTTCATTTTGTGTTTTTTTTTTGTACATGAGAATGGAAATGTTGACATTTTTGCTGAATATAGAAACTATTCCATCCTTACCAAAATGGTTCTGTATTAGTTTGTGAGAGATTTACTTTGTTTTTTGACTCGTATTCTGGGGATCAGACTGCACTTGTGCGGTTAAAACTGTCCCTCAATGGATTTAAAACATACATACAAATAATGAACCAATGGTATAATGCTTAAATAGATTATTGCAGTTCTTCATGCACCACAGACAAACTTTATGCTGAAAAAAATGTTGTGTCGTTTCAAACTCGTATAGCTTTTTCGTTTGTGAAACACAACCAATGTTATGCAGAAAATCTGAGGCATGGTTTGCATTAAAAAAGATAGATAGATAGATAGATAGATAGATAGATAGATAGATAGATAGATAGATAGATAGATAGATAGATAGATAGATAGATAGATAGATAGATAGATAGATAGATAGATAGATAGATAGATAGATAGATAGATAGATAGATAGATAGATAGATAGATAGATAGATAGATAGATAGATAGATAGATAGATAGATAGATAGATAGATAGATAGATAGATAGATAGATAGATAGATAGATAGATAGATAGATAGATAGATAGATAGATAGATAGATAGATAGATAGATAGATAGATAGATAGATAGATAGATAGATAGATAGATAGATAGATAGATAGATAGATAGATAGATAGATAGATAGATAGATAGATAGATAGATAGATAGATAGATAGATAGATAGATAGATAGATAGATAGATAGATAGATAGATAGATAGATAGATAGATAGATAGATAGATAGATAGATAGATAGATAGATAGATAGATAGATAGATAGATAGATAGATAGATAGATAGATAGATAGATAGATAGATAGATAGATAGATAGATAGATAGATAGATAGATAGATAGATAGATAGATAGATAGATAGATAGATAGATAGATAGATAGATAGATAGATAGATAGATAGATAGATAGATAGATAGATAGATAGATAGATAGATAGATAGATAGATAGATAGATAGATAGATAGATCGATCGATCCAGCCGTGAGGCGGCAGTAATGTCATCTCGGTAACGTCTTCTAAACAGTGAAGGACTATCTGCAGCCAGGAATCGAATCGCTTCCAGTGAGTTTATACAAAAACAACAAACTGGAGGCTGAATGTAATATAATTTATGTTTTGTTTTGTTTTGTTGTTCTTTTTAATAGAGAGTGAACACAGCAGCACAATTTAGCTGATTGGTTTCATTTAAAAGACATTCATCCTTTTTGATAAGATCACAGAAACTGATATAGTAAAATAATATAATGTAATGTAACATGATATAATAAATAATACAGAACCCTTACTAAGCTACGTTTAGATCTTTATTCTATTCCTGCTAAAACAATCAAGTTGAAATGTTTGAGCTTGAGCAGAGCATATTTCTAAAAGTCTGGTATAGAAACCATACTCTTTTAGAGAAATTATTCTTTAAAACTAGATAAAAAGTTTGTCAAGACAAACTAAAATGTGAAGTTTAAAAAGTTTAAAGTTGAAAAAGATTTAAAAGTTTGAAAAGTTTAAGTTTAAAAAAGAAAGTGATTAACATATTGCTAGCATTACAAGCAAGTGACTACCATGTCATTAGCATGATTAGCAAAGTTGTTAGCATGTTGCTAGCATGATTAGCAAGTTACTAGCATGTAGTTAGCATGATTAGCAAGGTATCTAGCATTACTGTATTAGCATGTGACTAGCATGTTGCTAGCATGTTTCTACCATGATTAGCATGTTGCTAGCATGCTTCTAACATGACTAGCATGCGACTAGCATGTTGCTAGCATGATTTTAGCATGATTAGCATGATGCTAGCATGTTTCTAACATGACTAGCATGCGACTAGCATGTTGCTAACATGATTAGCATGTTGCTAGCATGATTTTAGCATGATTAGCATAATTTTAGCATGTTTCTAGCATAATTAGCTTGCGACTAGCATGTTAGTAGCATGATTAGCATGCGACTAGCATGTCGCTAGCATTTTTATAGCATGATTAGCATTTGTTGCTACCATGTCGCTAGCATTTTTCTAGCACGACTAGCATGCGATTAACATGATTTTAACATGATTTGCATGTTGCTAGCATGTTGCTAACAAGTTTCTAGCATGATTAGCATGTTGCTAGCATGTTTCTACCATGATTAGCATGCGACTATCATGTTGCTAGCATGATTATCATGTTGCTAGCATGATTTTAGCATGATTAGCATGTTGCTATCATGTTTCTAGCATGACTAGCATGCGACTAACATGATTTTAGCATTATTAGGATGTTGCTAGCATGTTTCTAGCATGATTAGCATGTTGCCAACATGTTTCTAGCATGACTAACATGTGACTAGCATGTTGCTAGCATGATTTTAGCATGATAAGCATGTTGCTAGCATGTTTCTAACATGATTAGCATGTTGCTAGCATGTTGACAGCATGTTTCTAGCATGATTAGCATGTTGTTAGCATGTTTCTAGCATGATTAGCATGTTTCTAGCATGATTAGCATGCGACTAGCATGTTGCTAGCATTATTTTAGCATGATTAGCATGTGATTAGCATGATCGCTGCTCTGACTGCTGCTTCCTGACGCGCTGATCGGCAGACTCGCACTGCTTAGATTGCATTCAAAGTGGCTGTAGCAAGTGTTTAGCTCGTCAGCCAGCGACGGATCTGCTCTCACCTCTGCAGAGGATTTATGTCCAAAGGCACAGATGGTCCTTAGTCCTTGCCACATGCGTCGGGAGTCATTTAGCTGGAAATGTGACTCTATGCGCTCCCTGTATCTGTGTTTGGCGGCTCTTACTGCGCGCCGGAGAGCATAGCATGATGCTTTGTACTCGCTCATGTTTCCCGACAGAAGACCGGCGTTGTAAGCAGCAGTGCGTTTGTTTACTGCTGCATGGATTGATCTGTCCACCCACGGTTTCTGATTTGAGAATGTCCTTATAGGACATTCTCAAATCTTATATTGTATCCGTAGCTTGTTCGGCTAGCGTGTTTACAAAGCTTAATGCTACATCCGTGAACTCGCTGACGTCAGATGAACTTGCGCGAAACATGTCCCAGTCTACGTCATCAAGAGCAGCTTGTAGCGTTGCTTCTGATTGGGCGGACCATCGCGTCACCACCCTCTGCACCGGAGGATCTTCAACGAGCCGTTGTTTATATTCCGGTGTAAGGAAAATGGCGGCATGGTCCGATTTGCCGAAAGCCGGTAGTGAGCGAGCTTTGTAGGCATTCTTAAACTGAGTGTAGCAATGATCCAGTGTATTCGGTCCTCTGGTTGGACAGGATACATGTTGATAAAAATTAGGCATGACTTGCCTGAGTTTGGCTTTATTAAAGTCCCCAGCGATGATAATAGCAGCGTCAGAATGTTTGTTGATGTTGCCGCTAAGCGCATCGTGAAGCTCAGACAAAGCCAAACCGGTGTCTGCTTGTGGTGGGATGTAAACAGCAGTTATGATGATCGATGAAAACTCCCTAGGCAGATAGAATGGGCGGCAAATAATGGATAAATGTTCCAGAGGAGGCGAGCAGGAGTGCGACAGAGTGGAGATATACCTGGGGTCACACCATTTCTTGTTAATCATGAAACACACTCCCCCGCCTTTGGATTTGCCGGCCTCGGCTGTCCTGTCCATCCGTAAAACAGAGAAGTTTTCAGACGGCATTACAGCAGCGTCCGGGACCAAGGGCGTGAGCCACGTTTCAGACAAACAAAGGATGTTACAGTTCCTAATGGCCCATTGGAAACTTATGCTGGCTCTAAGATCGTCTATCTTATTCTCCAGAGACTGGACATTGGCGAGCAGAATGCTCGGTAAAGGAGGGCTGTGTGCTCTTTTCCTCAGTCTGTTGCGAATCCCAGCACGTTTCCCGTGGTGTTTCTTGATCCGTCGCCATTGTTCATCTCGGCGTTCCGGAGAATCTCAGATGGCCACGATGGGTTGGAGGATAAAGTGTCCTGAAACAGGTCAGTGAAGCGGTGTCCAATGTCCAAAAGTGTTTCTTTGTCGTATATGATCAGTGCAGAGGTAATGTGTGTAAAAAGAGAAAGCAAAAGTAGGTAAAAAAGTAAATAAAAACATAATCTAAGCGGAGCGACCTGGACGGCGACCGAACTCGGCGGCGCCATCTAGAAATTATCTTGAATCTTGAATCTTGAATCACAACCATTTTATATATATATATATATATATATATATATATATATATATATATATATATATGTAAACCAAATAGAAATGTATAACAGTAAAAGGATTGACAGATTTATCTTGTTATTATAGACTTATTACAAGTATGCTACAGAATGCTTAAGCATCTCTAGATCTTAAATCCTTAAGAAGGCAAATTGTGTTTGGGTGCCTAAGGACAACCTCAACAAACCACTTCCCAAAATAAATTTCTCATTGATCTTTGATGTTTTCCTGCAGCCGGTCTGGTCTGTGCCTGATGCTGTCCAGTGCCTGCGTGGCTGCGTCCCTCCAGCTGCACCCTTGCCTTAACCAGACAGCTGACCCATCACCAGACCCACATGGTCCATAACCATAATACAGGCCAAACTGACCCAGAACCTTAAACCTGAGCATCTGGAGGTCATAAACGAGAGTCACATGCATGCTGTGCCTGCTAGTTCAATGTCTGGTGGTGAGTCCTCAGTTTGAGGGTCTTTCCCTCTTGAAGCGTCATCAGCTTGTAAACGAGACCCTGCGGGAGTAGCTCAGCAACCCCAGCCTGGCCAAAAGCCCCCATGCATGCATTATGCAATTTGTTCTTATTAGTCTGATTTGGGTAAATACTATAATAAACATGTTTTTTGCTTACATCAGAAGGATTTCACTTTATCACTTGGAATAAGAAATAATGTATAGCACAGTCCTGCATCTTAAAAAACATTCCGGCTTATTTGCCAAAAAAAAAAATATATATATATATCAAAAATATCAGTAAAACTACAATATTTTTCCACAAAATGTTTCTGCAATGGAGTGGAAAAATATGCTCAAAAAATAATTTTTAATGAATTTTATATAAACTTTAGTTTGTAAATAAATAAGCTTTTCCACAAAATCTGTAATTTTCTGTCACTTTCTTGCTGTATGAGACACTCATAGATGTAGCAGAAAACATCTGGGTCATGTTTCCATTTTCTCCTGTTACTGGCTATAATTCTATCCTTGAAATTGTGATCAGGCAGAAAATATCTTCAGAAAAATTCATACATGTAAAAATCGTTTGGGAATTGAACAAATAGTTGTCACCTGGCTTAGAGGAAGATAGGAAATCATGTGTTTGTCTGGTTCTACACCTTACAGATGGTTGTTGAAAGCAAAAATGCTCTGGAATTGTAAATTCTACTTCTTGTTACAAGTATGGAAGAACCATCACTTCTAACACAAAAGACTGCTTTTTAAGTTATCTTCCTGATGTATCCAAATTCCTTAGCATATCCAAAACCTCAGAACAACTTGATGATGTAACAGAAACTATGGACTCTCTCTTTTCTAGCACTTTAAATAAAGTTGCTCCTTTACGCTTAAGGAAGGTTAAGGAAAACAGTTTGACACCATGGTATAATGAGCATACTCGCACCCTAAAGAGAGCAGCCCGAAAAATGGAGCGCAGCTGGAGGAAAACAAAACTAGAGGTATTTCGTATTGCTTGGCGGGAAAGTAACATATCCTACAGAAAAGCATTAAAAACTGCTAGATCCGATTACTTTTCTTCTCTTTTAGAAGAAAACAAACATAACCCCAGGTATTTATTCAATACAGTGGCTAAATTAACGAAAAATAAAGCCTCAACAAGTGTTGACATTTCCCAACACCACAGCAGTAATGAGTTTATGAACTACTTTACTTCTAAAATCGATACTATTAGAGATAAAATTGCAACCATTCAGCCGTCAGCTACAGTATCACATCAGACAGTGCACTATAGACCCCTGAGGAACAGTTCCACTCATTCTCTACCAGAGGAGAGGAAGAATTGTATAAACTTGTTAAATCATCTAAACCAACAACATGTATGTTAGACCCTATACCATCTAAGCTCCTGAAAGAGATGCTTCCAGAAGTCATAGATCCTCTTCTGACTATTATTAATTCCTCATTGTCATTAGGACATGTCCCCAAAACCTTCAAACTGGCTGTTATTAAGCCTCTCATCAAAAAACCACAACTTGACCCCAAAGAACTAGTTAATTATAGACCAATCTCGAATCTCCCTTTTCTGTCCAAGATACTAGAAAAGGTGGTATCCACACAATTATATTCCTTCTTAGAGAAAAATGGTATATGTGAGGATTTCCAGTCAGGATTTAGACCGTATCATAGTACTGAGACTGCTCTTCTTAGAGTTACAAATGATCTGCTCTTATCATCTGATCGTGGGTGTATCTCTCTATTAGTTTTATTGGATCTTAGTGCTGCGTTTGACACAATTGACCACAACATTCTTTTGCATAGACTTGAATACTTTGTTGGCATCAATGGAAGTGCATTAGCATGGTTTAAATCGTACTTATATGACCGCCATCAGTTCGTAGCAGTGAATGAAGATGTATCCTATCGATCACAAGTGCAGTATGGAGTACCTCAAGGCTCAGTACTAGGTCCGCTACTCTTCACGCTTTATATGTTACCCTTGGGAGATATCATCAGGAAACATGGTGTTAGCTTTCACTGTTATGCTGATGATACTCAGCTCTATATTTCTTCGCAGCCCGGTGAAACACCAATTTGAAAAACTAATGGATTGCATAGTCGATATAAAAAACTGGATGACGAGTAATTTCTTACTGCTAAATTCTGAAAAAACAGAGGTGTTAATTATAGGACCTAAAAACTCTGCTTGTAATAACCTAGAACACTGTCTAAGACTTGATGGTTGCTCTGTCAATTCTTCGTCATCAGTTAGGAACCTAGGTGTGCTACTTGATCGCAATCTTTCCTTAGAAAGCCATGTTTCTAGCATTTGTAAAACTGCATTTTTCCATCTCAAAAATATATCTAAATTACGGCCTATGCTCTCAATGTCAAATGCAGAAATGTTAATCCATGCATTTATGACCTCAAGGTTAGATTATTGTAATGCTTTATTGGGTGGTTGTTCTGCACGCTTAGTAAACAAACTACAGCTAGTCCAAAATGCAGCAGCAAGAGTTCTTACTAGAACCAGGAAGTATGACCATATTAGCCCGGTCCTGTCAACACTGCACTGGCTCCCTATCAAGCATCGCATAGATTTTAAAATATTGCTTATTACTTATAAAGCCCTGAATGGTTTAGCACCTCAGTATTTGAATGAGCTCCTTTTACATTATAATCCTCTACGTCCGCTACGTTCTCAAAACTCAGGCAATTTGATAATACCTAGAATATCAAAATCAACTGCAGGCGGCAGATCCTTTTCCTATTTGGCGCCCAAACTCTGGAATAACCTACCTAACATTGTTCGGGAGGCAGAGACACTCTTGCAGTTTAAATCTAGATTAAAGACCCATCTCTTTAACCTGGCATACACATAACATACTAATATGCTTTTATTATCCAAATCCGTTAAAGGATTTTTAGGCTGCATTAATTAGGTAAACCGGAACCGGAAACACTTCCCATAACAACCTATGTACTTGCTACATCATTAGAAGAATGGCATCTACGCTAATATTTGTCTGTTTCTCTCTTGTTCCGAGGTCACCGTGGCCACCAGATCCAGTCTGTGTCCAGATCAGAGGGTCACTGCAGTCACCCGGATCCAGTACGTATCCAGACCAGATGCTGGATCAGCACCTAGAAAGGACCTCTACATCCCTGAAAGACAGCGGAGACCAGGATAACTAGAGCCCCAGATACAGATCCCCTGTAAAGACCTTGTCTCAGAGGAGCACCAGGACAAGACCACAGGAAACAGATGATTCTTCTGCACAATCTGACTTTGCTGCAGCCTGGAATTGAACTACTGGTTTCGTCTGGTCAGAGGAGAACTGGCCCCCCAACTGAGCCTGGTTTCTCCCAAGGTTTTTTTCTCCATTCTGTCACCGATGGAGTTTCGGTTCCTTGCCGCTGTCGCCTCTGGCTTGCTTAGTTGGGGACACTTCATCTACAGCGATATCGTTGACTTGATTGCAAATAAATGCACAGACACTATTTAACTGATCAGAGATGACATAACTGAATCCAATGATGAACTGCCTTTAACTATCATTTTTGCATTATTGACACTGTTTTCCTAATGAATGTTGTTCAGTTGCTTTGACGCAATGTATTTTGTTTAAAGCGCTATATAAATAAAGGTGACATTGACATTGACATTGGAATGCATATCGTATTTTGTGAGAGAGTGTAACATGCTTCAGCAAAACACTATTTTGGAAATCGGCAACCCAAAATTAGTAGAGAACTGGATTTCATTCAGAAAATATGATAAACAGAAGATGAGCGGCGGGTTATGCAGTGTTGTAATGGACAACAGTCATTATACAGAAATATATGGCTAAATGCTGCAGCCCACCAATCAGAATCAACTATTTTAGAGAGTCAACAACAACAAAACAAAAAAGTTAATTTTAATCTTCTAAAACTGGATTGTATCACCTCAAACCTCTACAGTACCACCAGAGGGCAGCATAACATCAGAGTCTACGTATAACATGATATCTGTGAACTGGTGCCTCTTCCACTTAAATATCACTTCTGGTTATGTAATTAAATATATAAGCAGAGCTTCTTTTGTGGCAGAACAGGCTTGATCTCGGTCTGACACCTCCAGAATTGGATCTGGCATCTGTTTTTGTGGATCTCACATCATAAACACTGAAAGTAGTGATTTATTTAGGGAAGCAATGTTAACATGATTATTTAAAGCAACAAATATACTATGTAGGGTCAAAATCCTTATGTCAACTTTCATAATCTAATACCAAATACAAATATCAACAAGTTATAGAGGTGATGGAAATATGTTAGGTAGGCGACATGCAGAGAAACATTATATTACTGCCTGTAACAGGAAAAAAGAAATACCTGGATAACTAATAGCATTCTTTTTTTAATGTTTTTTTTTTTTTTTTTTTACATTTACAGTAGACTACGGTAAAGTCTACAATAGACTCTACAATAGAGTATAGTAGAGACAGTTATTTACTAAATAGTTAGTAACTAAATACATTGTCAAATAAATTTTTTACACAAAATTACAGGTTGGTCAGTTGTGGCATCTTATGCTCAAATATATTTGCATAATGTATAATCGACTGTTGTCAAAGGAAAGAGATCGTCTACATAGCTGTCTAAGTTTAATGTCTCTAATATTACACTATGTATTTTCTTTTCACATTTTAAATGTATTTAAACCCAAATCAATATTTCATGTGTGAATTTTTATTTATTTGGTAAGTATTTATGTAAAAGTGCACTCACGTTACACTTTATGTCATGGACATACTTGTTTTGTAATAATAATAAGTTTACTGTGCAGTGATAGTAAATACTGACAATAACAGACTTTTGTTATGAACATGCATAAAACAACATCTAGAGAAAACACTACAGTTAATGTTGGAGAACCAGATTAGTATTAATTACTGATGTACGCCACACTAGCATTCAAAAGTTTGGGGTTAGTGAGAATTATAATTCTTTATAAGTTTTTATTATGCTTAATAAGGTTGCATTTATTTGATCAAAAATCCAGTAAAAACTGTAATTTTGTGAAGTATTATTACAATAAAAAAGTTTTTATTTGAATATATTTTAAAATATAACTTATTCCTGTGATGCAAAGCTGAATTTTCAGCATCATTACTCCAGTCTTCAGTGTCACTGATCCTTCAGAATTTATACTAATATGCTGATTTGCTGCTCAAGAAACATTTATAATAATCATTAATGTTGAAAACAGTTGTGCAGCTTAATATTTTTTTAGAAACGTGTACTTTTTCAGGATTCTTTGATGAACAGAAAGTCGAAAAGAACAGCATTTATTTGATTTTTTTTTTACTTTAATAAGTGATTTTACATTACTCTCGATCAGTTAATATCCTTACTGAAGAAGAAAAAAATCTTAGCATTTTACTGACCCCAAACTTTTTTTTTTATATTATTGTTTGATCCACATTATGTCTTCCTGAGATAGGTTGATGGTTTGCTTTCAGTGACGATGAAGGGTCACTGCTACTTACAGTGGTGAAGTGGACAAAACTGTGCTTCGTCACTGAAGTAGTCAATGGAAGGTAAAACAGGTTTCTCTTCCTCCATGCAGAACAGATGAGTCCGATCACAAAGCCGGTGAGGAATCAGAATAACTAGTGTAATCATTTGGCTGGAAAAACAGCAACATGACCATTTTATGGCTCCGTCCATTAGAGAGAGCCCTGGGGTGATTCCACACAGGTCAAACTAAAGTGTGTTTAACGTTCACTGTCTCAGGAGAACACAACCGTTCCTAAAAGTGTGATTTGTGTGCTTGAGCTCCAGGTGCGGCGATGCCTGAAAGATACATGACTGTGATGCAAGCCAGAACAGGAAGCCCTGTAATGCAGGTGGAGTTATATGGCCGAGCATCTGAGCGGCCGAAGGCTGATCTATCCTGAACAGGGTCACGAGGGCTGCCAGGATGGCATGGTTCAGTGGGAACCGGCCTGGTAGTGCGTCACAGCGGGGAGAGTGATGGTGCCAGGCCTGGCTGGGACCCTGGATGGTGTGCCGTTCCCGCCGGCATTTGATTTACAGGCTTGGGCTGGATCTGGGCTTCCTGACACAGCTGACCTCTCTAGGTTGAGGGTCAATAGGTTAGGGATGGGAGCACCAAATGGTCGTCTGAAAAAGCTCCTATAGGGTCCGGCCGTCTCTGTGGAATAGTCGTCTGTACCATTCTCCTGTCTGATGCACTGTTTGTGTTCTGTGGGGGGTAACACGTTTACCATTTGCTGGGAAATGTTCACATGTAATGTGAAGAAAACTTACTAAGTCTGTGGTGCTCAAAGGGAGAGTTCACCCAAAAACAGAAAATCAAACGCTCAAGTAGTTCCAACTCTGTATTATTTGTTTTCTTTGATGAAAGAAAACAAAGGACAATGTGTGTTATGTGTTATATTCAGAAATGATATATTTTTATGTTTTTAACAATTCGCTGTAATTCTTTCCCTTTTTCGTAGCTTTCAAATCTCTTTCAGTTTCATATTCAGATAAAAACAAATTCTCCTTTACACACATTGCAACAGGTTTAGCATAAATGAGAGCAATAAACATTTATTTCTTTGTGTTTTGGGACCAGGCAAGTTTAAATGTACTGAGGTTTGAGAGGTACGGCAAAATATGTATTTATACTATTCAAAAGTTTGAAGTAGGTATGATTTTCTTTCTTCAAATTTTTTTGAAAGATGTTTCCAAGACTACATTTTTTTGATCAAAAATACAGTAAAATCAGCGATACATGGTGAAATATTTGTACAATTTAAAAGAACAATTTTCTATTTTAATAAATGTTCAAATTTATTCCAGTGATGCAAAGATCCAGTCTTTAGTGTCACATGATCCTTCAGAAATCATTCCAGTGTGCTGATTTGCTGTTCAAGACGAATTTCTGTTTATCACTGTTAAAAACAGTTGTGCTGCTTAATATTTTAAAGGAAACTTTGACACCTTTTTTCTCAGTATTCTATGATAAGTAGAAAGTTAAAAAGAACAGCATTTATTTGAAATATAAATATTTTGTAACATTGCATGAAGTGCATTTGTGTGTGTGTGTGTGTGTGTGTGTGTGTGTGTATGTGTGTGTGTATATATATACACATAATGCATTATGTGTGTATTTATTTTTTATTTTTTGTCACGGTCCCTTTTAGACCTTATCCACTTTACTGCATGGCAAAGAGCAGCTGGGACATTCTTCAAAACATCTCAACTTGTGTTTTACATTAGACAAAGTCATAGGTTTGGAATGTCAAGAGGGTGAGTAAATAACGACAGTTTTCATTTATAGGTAATCAGTTTCTTTAAAATGATGGTAGATGCTTTGTGTCCGATTTTTCCATCACAATAATGTGTATCTTTTTATTTCAAACCGGCCACTGTTAATTTCATGAGCTCTAAGCAAAGTTTGTATTGTTTTCAGATTTTGACAGGATATTCTCTGGACTGATTGTTGATCTGTTTTGTTGTTTTGGAGGCAAAGTAGGCAATAAGATTTAAGGTGAGAGTTATAGCTCATTAAGTCTTTTTAATTTGGAGGATTTTGTTTTGTCCGGCTGCTCGGCAAACAAATGAGACTAGTGAAAGAGAGGAAAGACAAAGCTGAGATAGGGAGGACAATATCCTTGTGTGGGAGAATTAGTTACACTCAGTAGTCCAAGTATTCAAAGCATAGAGGAGATCAGCAGGGATTAAGACAGAGTCTACACAGGTGGGTGATGGGGGCCACATTACCTCGTTTGGGACATTAGTAAGACTTGATGATATTTGAGTGTTATTTAATGACATGGCTCATAGTGAAACACGATCTGAAGCATACCACACTAATAAAAACAACAAAAGACTTGTAAATCTTTCTTAAGATGTAGTTAAAATACAATACCTCTTAAAGTTTGCACAATCCATAGGAAGAGTTCATTAAAATGTGAATGTGTCTGGAAAAGCAGCATTTGCCTTTAATATGTGTTTAAATTTAGATGTACACCTAAAATAAAAGTGTAGGAACAAATTTCACTCAGAAAGGGCAATTAACACACTGAATTAAATGTGAAATTTTAAAGTAGAAAGACTGAAATAGTATTTTCTTGTAAAACCTACTCCAATAATAGTTTATTTACAACTTTGAATTTATTTATTTTTTTATTTTTTATAATGTAGATTTTTACTTATTTTATTTTTATGTGTGAGTGGTGCTTGCCCATCCAAATGTTACTGCTATAAAGCAATTGGTGCTGTTTCAATGGCATTTCTTTGTTGTTGCTAAGGTGTTTTTGGTTGTTGCTAGGGTGTTCTGAAGTCAAAATCTAAACAATCCCAGTCTCTAGACACATCTAGAGTCATATAGGGTTATTCCTTCAATATAATTATTTCTTACCTTCTTTCTTTACTTATTTATTCAAAAAAAGTAACAACCTACCTCTAAGTAACTTGAGGAGTCATTCATATTCATAGCACAAACCTTTCCCAAGAGTTTACAAGAAAATACTATTTCAATCTTTCTACTTAAGAACATTCATTTCCGTGGGATACTTACTGTTTCTTTGGAGTTAATTGTACAATTTACTAGCAATTTCATTGAATTTCTGAGTTTCTACACCAAATTTCAGTGTAAAAGTAACTAAATAAAGGCAGTAAATTAGAAATGTCCATGTTGTACTTTGAGACATCCAATTGAACTCTGTGTCAAAGTAACACTGCCTAGTCGAATGGCCTTTAAATACCACCATTTTAACGAAATCTCATTATACAAACACAGTTCATAAGAACACAATAGCCGAGTGATGACCCCTATTTGAATAAAGAACACACTAACTGTGACTGTCCAGAATAAAAAAAATTGTGGCACGTTAGTGATGGTTTCTAATTCCCCTCATTAACTTTGACCCTAAAGAGCCCGAGTTCTTCATGTCTTCATGTAATGTTCTTCACCTGGAAATCTCCTAAACAGGGTTTAATTGTATGAATGCAGTCAGTACAGCACTAGACAGACGCGGAGGTCATCTACCGAAAGCAGGCCAGAGAATGGAGGGTTAATCTGCAGCGGTCCAGATGCGTGGCCCGCTGAAAAGAGTCGAAAGCGCCTCGCAAGGCTCAGACAAAAAACATGATCTATTGTTGGCATGTCAGCGCCGTGTGATATATTCTATCCTACACGCATGGACAAAACGGATCTGTGATTATACAAGTGCCTCGCTCCCTCTCCGTCCGTGTCCGCTGAAGAAGTCCTGGATACCAGGCCATATGACCTCTAGGTCTTCTGGTCTTTGTTCCAGATGCCCTCTGTTTTTCACCCCGCTCTGAACCCGAGGCTCCAGTGTTCCCTCTCAAAATAAAGAGACGGGGCCCTGCGGTTTATTTTCATTAGTGCTTTTAAACGAGGCCTTTGAAAGCGTTAAAAGCCAAATGAAAGAAAGCCTTAATGTGGCGATTAGAGGTTAAATAAAACATTTGAGCAAACAAACCTTGAGGTTGGCCGAGGGTTTACTGCATTTCCTCACGACTCTTTAAGTTTAACACATGATCTGTTCCTCCGTGCTGCCAGTTGATCTGATGTGGAGATTGTCAAAGTGTTCAGTGCCTTTGTGGAGGTGAATTGCATCTCCTGTTTCTTGTTCTCCATACATTAGTGGTGGTTTGGTAAAGAAGAGATCCGCTCTGGTTGCAGCCCTGAGGTGGTTCACACCACACTGCAACCCCTGACCCTAAGCATTAAACTCTGGCACATATCTCGCCCCGCACCATTTGTGAATGAAACCTAAAATCAAACAGCCTGTTGCTGGTACCATTTTGAAAATTAGTGAAGGACCCATATCTAAAGAACATTCGAAACATTGTCGAGATTTGAGGGTGGGCTCTTTTGACAACCACCTAAAACATCTTTCGCAGGGTTTTATCATAGTGATGCCTTAGAAGAACCATTCTGGGTTCCCCAAAGAAATGTAAAAAAAAAAATTTACATTAAAGAACTTTTTTTTTTGCAATGGAAAGTTTCCAAGGATTTTCAAGTTTCTTCTTGGAACCACAAATGCCAAAAAAGAGCCTTTAGTTTTAAGAGGGGGTAAGAACCATTTTTGGTTCCCCAAAGAACCTTACAGTGAACAGTTCTTAAAATAACAATTTATATCTTAATGCGAAGAACATTTTAATGGACCCGCAGGCAGTGATGATGCATTTGCAAATGTTATGTAAAGAACTATACACAATGTTTTATTTCCTTGTCATTAAATAAAAACATAATCAAAAATCAAACATACATATTTCAAATAAAAAGCAATCAGTTATTCAGTTGTTTTTTTCTTCATATTTTGGAAATGCAATCATGGATATTTATTTATTTTTATTTTTTTTGCCATTGGGACAAATAGGAAAACAAGAATTATTATTATTAACTGTGACAATTTCTGACAACCATGGAAACATGAAAAGGTGATCTGAAGAAACTTTTTCATTTTAAAGAAGCTGTAAAAGACTCCATGGATGTTAAAGGTTCTTCATGAATCATAGATGTCAATAAAGAGCCTTTATTTGTAAGAGTGTAGCATTATGTTAGCACGTGTCATATGAGCAAGAACATCAGAAAATGTACAAATCTAGTTTTCCTTTGTGTTCCGAACACATTTCCCCTAAACATTTGAACATGACTGTGAAGGTTCTTGACCGCTTGCAAAATAGACAAACAGCTTTTCTCAGAAACCCTCCACCTCACCCTTCACACAAACCAAACGTGACCTCCCTACATTCATGGCTTTTTGTTTGGACTTGTTTGACCATAAAATATCCAGCAGAAAAGCATCTTGCTCTTAAGTGCACTATATCTGAGCAGCTTTCTGACAGCCTGCAATCTTCTTTCTGGTCACATACCTGAGGCTCAACAGACAGTTCAATGAGTGGTTGAATTGTTTAATCCAGGTCAGTGATAATGCTGAAGAGGAAGATAAGAGAGATGTGGAGTTTTAGGTTTATGCCCTTAGTCAGGTTAAATACCATATTTGACGTGAATGAAAATGCTTGGAATACATGTACAGTTCATTTAATGGAATGATCAGACTAACTAACTAACTAAATACATTGTCAGCATTTACAATTTATAATATTTATTGTAATACTATACATAGAATGTGCTGGCTACCTTTATGCTTTTAATTTATTTGTTTATTAAATAAATTTCTCCTTTTGTGTTGCATAGTGGAAAATAACCACATATTTGTTTGGAATGGCAGTTCAGTTTTGGGTGCAGTTTTACAGCATTTCTTTTTTGTCAACTGGATTATTATTATTTATTTTTCTTTTTTTCAATGTTTTGTCAGCTTATAGTTTGTACACAACAGTGAAACCCATTACGCAGACTGTATATTTCTCCCTTACAGCTTTGTTTTCATTTGAATCAAATGAAATGTGTCTACACTGACACTGAGCTCCATATGGTAGCAATATATTGGTTTTCTAACTTGTTTAATCAATCCTTCTTAAAAGCAAAAGCACAACAATGTCTAATAGGTAACTCTTTACATTTATTTCCAATAAAAATACTTCTCAAGCAATTATTAATCTTAGTTAATGTTAGTTTTTTAACATTTACTAACACATTGTTAAATGTATCTGTTGGTGAATCTGAGCTATCAAAGAACATTTTTTTATTATTATTAATGTAAATGCTATTACGAATTGTTAATTGTTGATGCATTAGCTATAGGACCTTATTGTAAAGTGTTACTGTTGGATTTCATAATTGTTCCTCCCAGTAGCATCAATATTAACTGATGAACTTTTTGATGCATCACCCAAGTGAATTTGGCAGTGTCTCTTATGGCTTTTTTGTTTTCAGAAGTGCGTGTTCTTTTTCCTCTTTCCTCTGTGTTTTCCCTCAATTGTTTTCAATAGCAAGAATCAAAATCCTAAAGTATTAGTGTTCGCTGACAACAAGAAACATATGTGAGCGTGGCCTACAGAATTTCATCTCGCTCTTTTAAGTGGCTTGCTCCGGGGCAACCAAGTAGGTCAAGAGAATTGACATGAGGTGAAGAGGTTCACAAAAGCGTGAGGAGAAGGTCAACCGTAAAAATCCCCCCCACTTTGGTGTGGAAAAGAGTGGGACACAGAGACAGGAGACATGGAGGCTGAGTTAGAGCAAACTCTCTTGTCAATGTTCTCTGTCAACCCCCAGTCAAAACTGCTCACCCCTGTCGCACCCCTGCTCTGTGCTGTCAGCAGCGGGACGCTTTCTCGCACTTTCATTGTGTCTGCAGCAGCTTACAGTGTGACTAACCATGAGCCTGAACAACAGGAAGCATGTCTTCTTATCCCAGTGGAACAGTAATAAATCCCAAAATTAATATCCATTTTTCCATACTGTATATTATAATGTTTTGAAGCCTAAAATGACATATTGATTTTATTCTTTGGTGTCATATTTTTAAATGTGGAAAAATAGTTTACAATTTTAATATTGGCTATTAAAATTTTCAATTGGCTTATCAATATCAATCAGCCTTTAATATAATTGCATCTGTAGTAATTTGTGTAATTCATACAAACAAAACTAAAAAATTTTCAAACAGGTTTCCTGGACACTAACCCGCTATTGGTTAAACAAACAGATGGCCCCGTCTCAGACTCACTCAATGAAATGAAAGTTAGCACGAAATGCCTCGCTAGCACAAAACTGTCACCCAAAGCGATGACAGTGTCATGAACTTTAAAGAACTGTCACATCAGACTGTAAAGTGAGAGCCAGCACTTTGAGGAGGTGTGGAAAGGGGAGGAGACGTAAGAGAGGTAAAAGAGAAAGGTGGTGGGTTAGCTCCTGCTCCTCCTCTTAGTCAGGGGAAAGAGGATGAAACCTGTCATTAGGAAGGTTAAATGAAGAAAGCCCTCAATGGGGAGGCCATTGTGTTGGAGCAGTGAGGAGGGTTAACTCTTTAGTGCCTCAAATAACATGGCTTGCTGCTTTGTGGAGGGCTGAAAGAGACAGAGGGGGGCCAAACGGAGGCCCTGGTGCTAGAGAAAAGCCCTGTAGGCCAGGCCACAGTGGGGGTTGATGGGGAGGACAGGGACCTTTGGGGATTTTTTCATCTCTTGTTTTTCTTTCTTTCTTAGCAGCTCATCCAGAACCTGCATTTTTTTTAGAAACTCCCTCAGATGGTTCATTCTCAGGAGATTCCGCTCCCTTGTGTTGAAAAATGCTCCTGGATGAATGCATAGTTTGCATTTAAGCCTCCCTTCAATGCATGGCTTAGAGATTTACTCATCCCAGTGTTAAATGCTGTTTGGGGTCAGAAATCTGTTGGATTGGAGAGAGTCCTTCACAAACTTCTGAAAATCAGATCGAGCTAACGAATGTAAATAAATATGCACCCGAGCAATTCCATTGGGTTTGTGGTGGCACAGGGCCTTTGTAGTCATGTGTGCTGTTCTTAAGTGTTTGTGTAATTATGCGGTTAAGTAGCTGGCTGTTATCAGCGGTTGGTGGCTGTCCATTTTAGCAGAAATAATTATAGGTTTGGAAGATACAGTCATGCCAAAAAGTATCTACAGCTTTTTCAGTGGATAATGAACCATTAAATATATGAATTTTAAATGTATTATTGTTATTAGCGATTAGTTTTTGCACTTCTATGTCTCAGTTTTAAGTACAATTGAAATTCTATAGTTTGTAACGTATTCATATTTGGAATTAGTTTTTGTTTCTATATTTTTAGTTTTCAATTTAATTTTAGTTAAGTTTTAGTAATAGTAATTTTGTGGGGGGTTTCAAAGTGACCTTTTGTTTTTTTGTTGTTAATGTGTCTTTCTGTCTTTATAGCTTTTATCAATTTTTGTTTCACTTTCAATTTTAGTAATTTTAGTTCATCAAGTGTAACTAAATGAAAATCTGAAATGTTTCTGAAAGAAGCTGAAATAAAATGTTTAACTCTTTTTTCCTTTTTTAATTTTTTTTTTTTTTTTCCAAGTAACTTTTTTTTTAATTTTTTTTTAAATGATTTTAGGTTAAGTTAACTATAACTCTGCTAAGCTAACAGAATCTGTGTATTTTGTCATATTTTTACCCGGATTAAGAGAGAAAATATGCAGATTACTTTGTCATTAATTAAAATAAATTCAGTGTGCTAATACTTCTGATGCATTTGCATATTTCACACTTGTATATTCCCAATGAAAATGTATTTATTTTAATTGGACATAATTTTGAGCCTTAAACTAACTTTTCTTTTCAATTGGATATTTCTTCCCCCGATAAAAAAATAATAAATAATAATAATTAGACAGAAACATACATTTATATTACATTTAATTGTATTAATTTAGCAGACATTCTTTTAAACTTCTGCTTTGCTTCAGCAATAATGAATACATTTAAATACAGGCCTTTAGATTTACATGCCTTCTTTTAGTTTCTGCAGAGCATCTCCTTTTGGCTTCACAAAGCTTTGATTCATTCACTTCTGAAAGTCATTCTCCATGATATTTTGGCATATCCGCCTTAACTTGACCCTCTTTGTTAAAAAGTATTTCTCAAGTTCACATAATCTATAAGAGTAATCACATTTGGTTCAATGGAGGTGCTTTTCCCCTCCAAATCTAACAAGGAGTTTTAAAGGAGAATGGTTTGTGAGTGTCACACATCGATTGGCAGGATTTGATGAATAGCTCTGTCCAAACCTAAATTTGCAATGTCTTTCATGCCTCTAAATGCAACTTAAATTTGCATTCAGAAGTAAACCTAAGGTAAAAACCTGTATGTTTAGTCTCTGGAGCACTGTTCGGATGGGTTTTGTTGTTCCAAATTACTTTTGAATTACATTTTTTAACATGAGAAGTGTTAAGTGGTCATTATGAGCTGTTTTTGGGAATGAAATCTTCTTATTCATGAATTTGCATTTAACCCCAGAATTAAACACCAAGAAATTTAGCTTTAGTTATTCACACTTTGAAACAGTTTTCACTAACAATTGCACAGTAACTGCAAGTATCTGAATTAAACATAAATTAAACATGAAATGGTGAAGTAGAACTAATGTAATTGTACATTAGAGAACAATAAGTTGATTTGGACCTTCCTTAACTAGTCCTATCCGAATAAGGCTTTGGTTTAACATCTAGGGTCACACTTGCTTATCCTCACTTCGTACCCGCTTGCCTTATAAACCTATTTGGCCAATTAGTGACTCCATTGAATGGTGCTCATTCAGTGCTAGCGTCATAAAAGCCCAGTTTAGCTTGATCAGGATTTGCTCCTACAGAGAGCAGAAGCTGAGGTCGTCAAAAGCCCATTTAAACCATCATGCAGTGCCAAAATTCTCATCTCGCAAAATAAAGACAGCTGAGTCTTGCAATGCTGCAATGTTTCTTGTTAATGGCGACCTTTGTGCTCTGTAGATGAATTACCCAGAGACTAATTGAGGATCAAGTGGATAGTCGGCGGAGCTGGTTAATGAATACTCACCGAAAAACTACGGGGCTTTCCTAGTTTGTTGACACGCCAAAAATGTTGAAATGTCAGGTCAAGTCAAAATGTATTTGTAAGTTATTAATACGTTGTGAGGTGATTTTAAGAATGTCAGACCTGTAAGGTTTTGTTCAGTTTATAACAAGCCTAATTATTATTGGTGATGTGTATTACTGACACAATTAAGTATGGAAGCTTATCTCTGCAACAGAATAGAGATTGCCAGCAATAAATTTGGAATTGAAAAGTCAAAACCTTTTTGAAGAAAAATTAAAATAAACTTTTTATCTCACAATTCCAACCTTTTTTCATAGAATTGCGAGTTTATGTCTCACAATTGCGAGTTAATACATTGTAATTATGAGATAAAATGTTAAACTTGTGAAAAATAAAGAAAATAAACTTTTTTTTCATGGCTAAACAAGCTTGGGATAATAATAATAATTATAATAATAATAATAATAATAATAAAGATAAAACATAAGTTGTGATTCGTTTTTCTAGCAATTGTGAGTCTTCCATAAAAAATCTTCCATAGTTCAGTGATGCATATAAAGTAAAAAATGTTGATTATATTGCCCAGAGTTTGAAGAGTTCATTGAAATTATTCTTAAACATAAAACATACATGTGACCCTGGACCAAAAAACAAGTGGGGTATATTTGCAGCAATAGCCAAAAAATTTTTTATACCAAATATCATTAGGATAATAAGTAAACATCATGTTCCATGAAGATATTTTGTAAATTTCCTACTGTAAATATATCAAAACTTAACTTTTGATTAGTAATATGCATTGCTAAGAACTTCATTTTGATAACTTTAAAGGCAGCTTTCTCAGTATTTTTATTTATTTGTTTATTTTGCACCCTCAGATTCCTGATTTTCAAATAGTTGTATCTCGGCCAAATATTGTCATATGCTAACAAACCACACATCAATGCAAAGTTTATTTATTCAGCCTTCGGGTGATGTACAAATCTGAAATTTCGAAAAATTGACCCTTATGACTGGTTTTGTGGTCCTTTGTCACATATAAAGTACATGGTACAACTGTCTCACTTGCAAACTGAAAGAGGTGTATTGAGTGTTGTATCTCCATTAAAAAGGTTGCACCTTTCCTCGGTGGAGGTTGTTGTTTGTGGCTGGCTGTGAGAGGAGGGTAGCTAATAACTTTCTCTTCTGCCTCTTCACTGGCCGGAGTGAAAGATCACAGTGCTAGCGGGACGTCCGGCCCACTGGAGCCCACAGCTCCTCCTCGCCCTATTCTCTTGCTCCTGGGGAGGCTGGTTCAGGCCGCTGAGCCATTGATCGGGTGAATGATGGCTTCATAAGGCAGCCTGTCGCGGGAGGGACGCTCCTGAAGGAATGTCATCCCAATCTCCCTTTAGGCAGGAGACAGATGCGAAGGCTTTTTCCCCTCTGAGCTTCTTTCCCATGATTCCCCAGGGAGAGTGTTAGGAGAGGTTCTGATGCTCCTATTGTGCTTCCTAGTGTTTGTTTCCGTGTACTTATGATGCACAGGCGTGTGTAGCCATGTGTCGATTTGATCCCGGCTATGGAAGATGTCAAAGGGGGAAATGCCCTCTGTGATCAGGGATGACCATAATAACCAGTTTGAGGGATCCTTTTCTTTCTGCCTTCAGGGCTTTGGGGGCGACAGCACACACTGGTTTCCCTCTGACTCTCCATTCATGCCGTGGCTCTCTAAGCACAGGCGTAGAAATCGGCTACATTTAATCAGACACGGTGTGGA
Source organism: Carassius carassius (assembly GCF_963082965.1). NCBI lineage: Eukaryota > Metazoa > Chordata > Actinopteri > Cypriniformes > Cyprinidae > Carassius > Carassius carassius. Next base: position 28,825,496 of record NC_081778.1, read on the forward strand.
GGATCAGGAGAGCTTTTTCTTCATTGATTTTCCACAGTTCAGGATCCACCACTCTTGGTTACTGGGGTTGAAAGGATTCCTCATATAACGCAGTAAATGAAACCACATGCTGTCTTTACAGATTTTCTACTTTTATTAATCCAAACAGCATACTCAGAGGTACATGTTGTTGCTCAGCGGTTGCTCTTTCATAGCTCAGGAGATGTAATTGAGTTCTCAGTTATGTTACATTTTAAGTATGAAGATGTTTCTCCTAAAACTCCAAAAAAAACAAACAAAAAAAAAAACACTTAAGATTTCTAAAAAGACTTGGTTTGCCGATCTTAAAAATGAAACCATTTAAGGAAAAAATTATTTTAGGTTAAGGTCATTTTAGTCAAAGAGGAAAAATTTGATACTTAAAAGTAATATGACTGAGAACTCCTTCTTAAAGACGAAACCATTTAAGGATCATTTGATTATAGGTTTAGTTGACAGGCCATTTTAGTCTGTAGCCAAAGTTTATTGCTTGGGTGTTGTTCATTTACGGCTCAGCAGCTTTTTCAGTTATGTTGTATGGTTTAATTGCTGACTTTGGCAAATTTGAGCACAGTTTAGTGAACAATGTTGAGATGTGTGTTTTTTGGCTTTAAAATACATTTCAATAATTACTCAAACAGATTGCATTACAAGCCTGCCATTAAAAGTCAAAGATTCAATCTCAGTACAATCTAAATTTCTCATTAAAATCAAATGATCTGAGCTGCTGTCCACATTAATGTCTAACTCTATACTCTACTGTATGGCAACAATTGTCTTTTATTTATTTATCTACTTTTAGGAGAAATCTCAGAAATCTCAAAACATAAGAGAACACTATTAAATCTACAGTTTTGAGTTGTTTTGTCTTTGCAAAAGACTCTAGAGATTCAGAACTTCTCAGTTGTTATTCATTTAGCAGCTTTGAGATGTTTCATTTAAAAAAGTTGAGACAAATGAGACTATGGTTGACATACTGTAACAGTAAAGAACTACAACATGTGGACAGATTATGCCATTTGATGCTTATATGACAAATGTTTGAGCTCATATTGAGAATTTTGATTTGATTGCAGATTTTGCACACTTGAACACAGTTTGAAGCATTGTTCAGATACATTTAATATAACAGAGGCATTTCTCTCAAGTTAAAAATGAGAAACTAGTGATTTAATACATGTTTGTTTTGCTGTGTAATAACCTTGTCTCTAATGTTTCTCCTAAAATAAAAGCAGAATAATAAATAGACACAAAAAAACATTTGATTGCACAGTTGTAATCCAATCTGAGACTGTTTAAAAAACTAAAGATACTCTAAAGATGACACATTACTGTTGAACATTTTAATTTTGTTTGCTTAAGACAAAAAGTTATGCAGAAGACCAAAAGTTTCCATTCTGAATCTTAATGCTGAGCAGCTGAGATCAAAGAAATGCCATTTAAAATTGTTCTTTCATACGTGTTTGTCTGTTGCAAATTTCAAGTAAAAGGGAAAAGTAACAAAGCAAGATAACCGCTTGACAAAGTGAGGCAGTATATCGAATGGCTCGACACTCACTCAACAGTTAGTTTGTTGTGGTGCACATGAATGGAACTAAAGCTGTGCACACACACTACCAAGGCAAGAATTACTCAGACGCAGTACAAGAAGCCTTTTCAGTCAGCCTCAAACACTGATTACATTGTAATGGTGCAATCAAAGCACAAAATGACAGAGGAGCTCCATAATACACCACTCATAATGGTCAGATGGTTCAAAAAAGCATTGTGCAAAGCTTTTAAGTTGCACAAGACTGTGGGCAGTTGAACAGGAGAGTGGGAATCGCACTTTTAAAATGCTCCCTTGATGTCACAGACTGGTTGCAAGATATTATATGTAATTGTGCTCCGTGGATCACAGGAACAAGGGGTATACATCGGATAGTCATCCTGAAAGTGTTTCTGTGTGTGTCTGTGTGTGTGTGTGCGAGTGTGTGGGAGGCTTGCAAGAACAGGAGATTTTTTGTGTTGGAGAAAAAGAGCCTTGGACACTTCATCTTCTCTTCTGTGCACTGCCAAAAAGGCCAGAGGTCAAATGTCAGGGTGAATGAAGAATTCCGAACTGCATGCCGGCAGATCGGGTTTCTGGGACGGGGGAGGGGAGGGAATAGCCCTAGAGCAATAGGTGCCAGTATATGTGTGAGCAACTTTTATTTAAAACATCTCCAAACTGCCCTTTAGCTCTGAGGCTTTATGAGGTTTCACTCAAAGTTGCACATATTTTCTCCAGACAAGAAAAGTTTTGCCTCCGAATGCATGATTTCCCAATAAGCACTGACCCCTGTGTTATGTGATGAACTCTGTTACAACAACAGAAGTAATTCATTTAAATGTGTGTTTTGTTTAGCATTTCATTTTGGGCTAAAAATTAATTTTTGCTGTGGTAAATGTAGTTCTTATGCACATTTGTGTGAAATTCAGAATGCTCAATATCATTTTGAAAAAGAAAAAGCATTTTCTTTTTTCCGTATAGACAGAATCAGTCACTCTGAGTAAACATTGTGATATTAAATTTTTTATTCCTTTTCTTTATTTGCTCAACAAAAAAAGTTTAAGATATTTAAATCAGTTCTACATTAATTGTTTTTCTTTCTTTCTACTATTTTAGTGGGTAAATTTTTCCCTTTTTGCTTTAGAACATCAAACAGAGGCAAACAAAATCAGTCTTGTAACTTGCGCTGGCTTTTTGTTTGTTAGAAAGCTTAGTCTTGGGATCTATAAAGGATAAACAGTTTTAGTCTTCTTTACTAGTGTCTCTATTGTGAACTCTGTAAATGATTGTCATCCAACATGTGCTCTGTGTCTCATGAGTGACTCTCAAACCAGAATAAGAGATTTCAGAGTGAGAGAATTCAGCTTATCATAGACTGTATTGTTTCATAAAGTTTTGCTACACATTTCTTTGCCATTTATTTTATGTTAGCTATTCACCCAAAGTTACTTTGAATAAAAGTTATGTATTTATTAAATAGATTATGTATTAATGTGTTATATACTAATAAATCTCTGACCACTCATTTATTTACCTATTAATATTTTTTTTTTACTAATATTAATGATGGTTATTTACATTATTTAATTTAAATAATTTATTATTAAGTAATATTCCCAGAATAATACATTCATCATTCAGCATTTCATCATCTTTGACTGTTCTTAACCCCGCTGCTGTGAGTCATTGCCCTGTATAATGTTTTTCTCAGCCCCTCTGAGAGTGTAATATTATCGTAGTGTGACATCGGCTCTATTCCAAATCCTAGTGTGCTGCCTTGCTGTCTACTCGCTATATACCTTCTAAGGCAGCATCCTTAATCAAGTGGAAAGTGACTGATTTGGAGCACTCTACATGGGTAACATAAAAAAGGTAGATTTAGAATGTTTTTGTTTTTTTATTTTACTTTGGCAGTAGCATGTTGCTTGGCTTCAAAACGCACAAATATAAGGTATAATAGCCTGTTATAGCTTTATGATGCCTGAAAATGCTGCCTACAACTAGGTTTTGGAACAGAGCCATCCTCTCCACCCCTCAGAGCACTGCATCCTCCACAGTACACCCTGCCAGAATGAATCGCCAATAATGGGGCATTTTACAGTATCACATCTTTAACCTCTTTCATGGACCACCTGCTCTGCAAAAGGCCATGGATCATGAAGGACCCAAACAAGTTGCTGATGATTCAGATTGGGTCCAAACCACTGAGTCTTGGCTTGACACCCAGCCCTCGGGGGAGTTTGAGTTCCATCCCATCTGAGTCCAGATCTTGGACTAATGGGGCAGTTTGTGGAGTGGAAAAGCTTTGATGCTGGCCTTTTTAACAACGTGTCCTTTCTATGATTAGGGTGAGAATTGGCCAGCAGGGTTCCAGAAGGAAAATGTAAACCACGGATTAGCTGGACTAATGACCCCTTGCCTGTCGTTGATGTTAATTAGTGTTAATTGGGGCCCCTGCACAGTTTTAGAGGGTTTCGGAAAGAGAAGAGGGGCCGACCTGCGCACGGTGGAGCTTTCAAAGCCAACCCTTTGCTTCATACACTAGAGCAGAAGCACTTGCGGCTGACAGCATCTCTCTGTTTGCTTTTCGCTCATTGTCAGAGCCGATTTGTTTTTGTCACAATGATTCCCGTTCACTTGGCTTGATCTTCACAGTTATTCAAGGGATCCGTTGTTGTTGTATTTTTTGGGGGGTGGTGGTCATGGGCTTTGATGCCCCAACCTCTTTCTATCCCACTCTAGATCCAATTTCTGAGCTAAAATGCCTTTGAATTTGCATACTCAATCTTTACGGATTAGGCGGTACCAAAGTGGTGTTTTGGCTTTGGCCGGCATGCTGTTATGCCTCATGCATCCGTATGGGTTTCTTAGTGTGAAGTGGGGCCCCAATTTGGTGGATTTTTTATGAAAGGGGCTAGCCAACACCTGGTATCACTTTATTTGTCCTTGTCCATCTCAGGTCTTGAAGGCTCAGGAATAGCTGGGCAATCGGGGCGGCCCCCGTGGACATCAGGACTGCCTTTGAAGGAGGGAAATGATGCCCCACATCGGAGCCTTGCCGATGACTTTACCAGTACCGTGACCTTTGTGACCTCATATCCCCCTTCCCACAGCTGCTGGCCCCCATTGGCCTTCACTGGACTGCGGTGGTGGAGTGAACAGAGAGCATTGGATGGGGGAAGAACGGCGAAAGGTCACCCGTTGGTCAGAAGGTTTTTATTGGGATTGGGAGGCAGAGGGAGAGGGAAAGAGTATGTGTTAAAGACCACCGTCTGAGATTTTAACTGCAGGGAATTTGGCCTCCCTTCCACGTGAAATCCAGACCGCTTGGACACCGTGTCTGATGCAAGGGCAGATTCTTCAGGCACCTTTTGGTTTAGGAAGAATCTGGGCTTGCATCGACAAGCTGTGCATTTAAACAGTATGAATGTTTTCTGGGAATCAAACCCATGATCTTGGCATTACTATTACCATGTTTTATATGTTAGGCTACAGTACATTTATACTTATGCATTAGGTAGACACATTTAAACAAAGCATTCAAGGTATACATTTAATGCATTCCCATGCATTCCCTAGGAAGCAAATCCATGACTTTGGCGTTGCTAGCAATGGGATGTTTTCGTATTTTGACTTTTTGTTTACCATGTTGCAAAACTATTTTGTCTAAGGATGCAACCAGATGTTCAAGATTTATGAAAACTAATGTAAACTTCAAGAACTGTCAAACGAAAATCCGTAATGATTGACCAAAAATGCTAATATAATGAAGACGTGCCCCAATCGTAGTCCTATGAGACTTTGACTATAATAAGCTTGACCATAACTTGACTCTTAATCTGTTCCAAAGAGCAGCAGTATAATTTTTCATGATTCTGCACGTTCCTGCTTATTTCCTGTATTTGCCTCTTTATCTGCTTCTGGACACAAAAATGACATGAACAAAAATGCTCTGCTAAAGATGTATTGATGGTACGTGTCAGCACTGTTCCACCCAGAACAGATTGCAACCCTCCATGGGTGGGTAATGTGTGCTTTTCAGGCGGGCGCCATGTCGGAGAAAAACAGTGAGAAAACACAAGGTTATCTGCAGATGTGACCCTCTATGTCACGCTCTCTCCGCTAGAGCCGCAGCACAGAGTCACAAGGACTTTCCCTCCAGTAGGCCTGCATGAGTAATTTATTGCTCCATCGCATGACTGAAGTCCGGGGGTAAAAATGGCCATAAACATCACATTATGGCAGAGAGGCTGGTGGGGGTGTTTAGCAAATCTGTTACAGCCCAGTATTTTGCCTTGTTAAGCTCATTGGTCACAGTCTTCCGGAATGATGATTTATAATCAGATATCTTTCTCCGGTGACGTGTTGTACATGAGTGCCATGTTTTGTGTTTCAGGAAAAGGCAAAGTCCATTTCCCTGTTTGAAAGATCAAAACAAAGTGCAATGAATGTAGAAAACCTGCATTGTGCTTTATTTTCCACCATCCATATTCTCATGCCTCTCTGTAGGCAATTAATTAAATTAATACATATCTCTAGACTTTACATAGGAGTGGGGGAAATAAATATTAAATGGCACACTTATGACTATCTCCTTGTGTGACAACTAACCCCGGTATCCCCCACACCATCTATCTTATATCTTTATTATCGCTCTGTTCTCTTTTGGCTGCTTTTTCCTTCTCTATAGGCATCTTTTTATGGAACTGACATTCCTGTCTAAAACAGAAGCTCTTGTTTAAGGAGTCACCCTCCAAACCAATCCCCTTTTTCATCTTCCTAGGTTTGAAGCCCAGGAGCAAAGGTCAAGACCCCCTCCAGCTTCAGAGGCATGTCAGGTCATGCTAGCCACATACTGTTGCTCTCCCTGTTTAGCACAGAAACTCCTAACAAGAAATGTGTGCATAGACAAGTGCTTGTTTTAGTGTTGCTTCAGAGAATTTTGTGATAGTCAATATCAGTTTTAGCTCAATAAACCCAGAAATTAAGAGCTTCAAGAACATCAATTTTGTTCTCAGGGCCTTTTTGAATGAAATATAATGTGGTATCTCAGTGGAAAACTAACAAACACTTGGAGGTTATTTTTTTCTGCGGTATGTCTTACTAGATGTTGGTTATGGCAGTACAATGCAGAACATTGTGGACTGAGCTTCAGGCGGGTATCCAGGTCATGAGGGTCATCAGTGCCTTTACCCGTATTTTGACTATATCAGCACATGGCAAGAGCTTCATATTGCTACCTCTGTGAAAAATGAGACTTGGATGCATAAACAGGAAAATAAATTAGGGAGAAATGCAAGACTCCTCAGAATAGATAAATAAATAACCAAATAAATCTAAAGGACATCGGGGTGAAGGCAGGCAACCCCATAGGGGTCAGTACAGGAACAGATAAATCTCTGTTAAAGACGCCATGCTTCACAAAGTCTAACCTCTTAATCAAGTCTAATCGGACAGAGGAAAGAGAGCACATTGTCCGAACAAACCACAATATGAAACACAAATGTAAAGGCACTCGTCCAAAATGTAAATATGTCTTTATAAGGGTGTCATATTACAAATCGAATTTTATAGACAATACTTTTATACATTTATAGAAAAATGCCATTGTATTGTGTTTTTTTTATTATACATTAATCTATAATGAAATACTATATATATATATATATATATATATATATATATATATATATATATATATATATATGCTGTGTTTGTAATCTATAAATCATATTATCATATAGCATCATATTATTTTTAATTCTTTTAAATTTAGATAACTATCTGATTTATGGTTGATAATTTCAAGTTGGAAAACAGTTCAAACAATTCAACAGTTTAGAAAGCTTCACAGCAATATTTGTCTTTTTTCTGATCTTTTAATTGATCTGTGAATAGGTGAAAAGATAAAAACTGATCATTCACTTCTCGAACATTAACTTTGTCTTTTCAGACAGACCCTGGACATTCAGAAAGTTGGACCTTCCAGGCCATATTTTGCCTCCCGCTCAGGTTACCTAAGTGATTGTTTACGGGTACATTTTTGGACTGGCTTGTCATTCACGTCAGAAACGGGGCACTGAATCGTGGGTCACAAACTGTCAAAGCTTCCATAAATTAACCTGCAAACCAGTGGCCTTTGCATTTCCTAGGCCATGCTATGTGGTCATATTTACTCCCTGACCTCAATCTGGGAATCACTGTGCCAGTTGCTACAGTCATCAGTCACCTCATACAAGGCATGAGCTCCCTGGGCATTTATCATGACATTCAATCAGAGCCAGAGATGCATCTGACATATGGATGTTTGTTCTGGTGATGATAATACAATTTGATATAGCTCCATTCAATAATAGAATTGCACTTTTGCAGATTCCATGATGCTCACATGTTGTTCCAAATCTGTATGTTGTCAAGATTGTTGTCATGTCAATCTTCATATTGACGTTCTGATGACAAATCACATTGTTTGTAACTCTTGGTCTCTTTCCTATTTTAGGACCACAGAAGACACAAGTTGACTAGCAAATAAGTTATTTTGACTACATTTATAATGTTTTTTGTACATTTTGAGCTTGAAAGAGTATAAACTGTCCTTATGGAAAAGAGCTGCATGATGATCTTTCAAAAATTCTCCTTTTGTGTTTCACAGAAAAAAAATAACAGCACAAGTTTGGAATAATATGAGTGTGAGTAAGTGCTTTAAATGAACCTCTTATTTAATGACATTAGAAAATTAGATTCATTTCATTTAGACATTTTAAATGCCATCACTGTGTAGAATTACACATAATCACCAAATAATGCCCTTGGTCACTATGCCACAGAATGATCTAATAGCCAGTCAAAAGGCTAAATGGAGGACAGGTAGGGTTACATATGACAACAATTAAGCTAAGCTAAAGGCCAACTTTATGGCCTCTAGCGCTAGAAGTGCCGTGTTAAACAGGGACAACAATAACATCAAGTTCTTTTCTTTGCATGCTGCCTAATTAGGGACCATATGTTTTGTGAGTATGTAAATAATTGATTTTCCTTCATTTCCATTTGTTTACTATATGCTTCATATTTAAACATGTTTTAACTCATTGTAAATAATGCTGGCAATGTTATGATTGTTTTATTGCTGTTGTTTTGCTAAGGCATCAACACAAAGATGAATGTTTACTTACCATAAACTCTGGACAGAGAGGGAGGCATTACTGTTTAAACTGGTTTATGGAATACTGCACTTACTCACTGAGGGAAATTTCCCACAGTGACGGAGGTGGGAAAATAAATTTAAATTAAATGTAAAATATTAATGCATATCTGGAACTAAGGTGCTCTTTAAATTTTTATACAAATATAAACAAAATATATAGAGATATAAAAATGCATAGTATATATAAAAAATATCTTTGATAAAGCCATCACATTTAGCGCTTGTTGCATAATGATGACATCTATGCTACCAGTTAATTTTCTTATCCTTATTTATTTTCCACAGTATTAGGAATTTGTGTTTATCGTAATTACTTCTCACAAGTGCAAATGGTTTATAAGTAAACAAATGTTGTTTTTTCAACAAATAGTTTCATAAAATGTCCATGACATAGGACAGGAAGTGTTTCCCTAATTCCAATACATAAATATTTATGCATAATTTTGTATTTTGGCAAATGTAGTATTTCATTAAGCAGTCATAAAAAATTCTGCAATAAATGAAGTCCACATTTACTGCATGAATATAAACAATACAATTTTGAAGAAAATCCCCAATAAATTCTTGCTGAAGTAAATTAGTACAGCTATCAATTTTAATTTGCATACAAACAAGGCTTTAAATAGGCATCAGTTAGTTCAGTTTTTCCTACACTTTCTCACAGCTTTTAATGGTAAACACGGTGCATGTCACTGTAATTTACACTGTGGCCTTTTGTGCATTAACAGCTTCCCAGTATGCTCATTACAGACTAAACTAACAGAAGTGAAGACTCCGGCGAGGAGCCTTTGTCAAATGTTGTAAACTCTTAACACCTCCACAACACATAAATAAAAACAAGGTAACTAACATCTAGATCCAATCATTTTGTTTTTCTCTCACTATAATTAAGTACACTGTAAAACATTTCACGTTGGTTAAACTTATAAACGAAAGTTCACCTGCTGCCTTAAAAATGTGAGTTAACTCAACTTACAGATACTCTTTGTTTCAACTCAAGAAGTTAAGTTTTACAATTTTTTAAACTAATGGTCATTTGTTGTTTCAACTTGATGCTCTGAGTTAAAACAACTTACTATGTTACATTATTAGTTCATGAAAACTCAAATCAGCTCATAATAAATAGACTTGTATCGGGTCTGCTCAAAATTTTTAAAAAATGTATTGAAATAAATTCAAGTAATGTACAAGCTTTAACATTGGTTTGAAAATACAAATTCTTGTAGGAAAACAGGTTTTAAAAATTTAAGAACACAAGTGCTTAAACATCCATTTCATCAAAACATCAAAGATTCTAGACAACAGTTAATTCAGCTTGTTTATTAATTTTGTACTGAAGTAATTAAAAGTGCACAGAAACATGTTCATGTCTTGGATTAAAATCAAAAGTCTTTTATGATAAAATTGAATGGCACAATTTGAAATTATTATAATTGAAATGTAGCAAATTATAGCTTTTTCTATCAATAGTTTCTGATTGAATTTTGATGAGAAAAAAAAATGTTTTTTTGTGTGCAATACTTTAAAAAATGCATGTAACACATGTACATGAATAATTTATTCTGTAACAGAACATTATGAAATAAAGTGTTAGATAATTGTCAGAATTCACAACTGCCACTTTTATTACCCTGGTAAATAATTATAATAAAAAATAAATAAATAAATAAAAAATCAGTGTTAACGTCTCTTCTCAAGATCTTTGAGATTCGCTCTGACTGAGATTGTTAAACAATTCAAATTAACTGTGCAATAGCTGTGCCTTTGTCCAATTGGACAAAGACTTTTTTTCTAGCACCTCCACTGACCAGTTGAGAAGCTCAGTGAATCCAAGCCCCGCCCCATGCGAAGGCGTCATATACTAATATGGTCACTGTATCCTTATAAGCAATGTGGTGGGAGGAGCTCCGGTAACCACGGCTGTTTAGTGTCACTTTCACCGAATTCTTATCTACGGTTCTCAGAGATGAAACGGACATCTGGCGAGTGAAACACGCCGAATCTTCTCTTGTGAACATAACCTACAAGTTTGGACGGATTATTTAGGAATGTTCCTGGTACAAAGAACGGTCATCCGAAAATAACTCATTCGTTTGAATTTTATTTACACCATTTTTTTTCCGCAATAATATTTCGTGTGTGCACTTTGGACGAAGATTACGATTTGGTGTCGGGTCAGTGTGATGACTGGCAAACGCTCTTTGTTTTATTGTTTCCTTTAAATAATCTATCTAATAATAATACATAGTCTACATCCGATCGCGAGTTATATTACATTTAAAGCAAAACTTCACACGTGGGATTTCGAGATCGTGAAGTTTCACACGGATGGTCTTCTCGTGTTCGCTCGGACAAATCGCGCTCAAAAATTGACACTGTTCGGAGCAATTAAAACTTGAACATGTTTTTTGGATTTCTCACGCAATAATTATGTCACATTCCTATTTGCTTTGTAAGTATTCCATGACCTCTTCTGAGTAGAGAAGTAAAGTTAGCTCAGTCAAGTTTTTGGCGTTGGAAGATCTGTGAGGTGGGAAGTCTATCTCCAAGAGGGTCATTCAGGATCGTTTGAACTCTCCTCCCCGCTAGAAACGAGTCGCATTGTATCGGTCTTTACCACAGACAGTGTTGCGGGATAGCATGGCAATGGTAGTAAATCAGTGGCAAGAGAACATTTCGGCTGATCCCGGGTCCCAGCTGCAAATGTGCAGTCAGGAGCCCGGCGGGACACCGGGAACTCCATCAGGTTCAACCCCAGGCAACGACGCGCTCTCCGGGGACAAAATTCCCAACGTGGACTGCATGGTGTGCGGGGACAAGTCCAGCGGCAAACACTACGGCCAGTTTACCTGCGAGGGCTGCAAGAGCTTCTTCAAGCGCTCGGTCAGACGGAACCTGAGTTACACCTGCCGGGGGAACCGAGACTGTCCCATCGACCAGCACCATCGGAACCAGTGCCAGTACTGCCGGCTGAAGAAGTGCTTGAAAGTCGGAATGAGGAGAGAGGGTAAGATCTGCTGCATGCATTCGACAAATACACGCTTTTAAACCCCTGGATAGGATAAACCTGATCAGAAATGTAAAATGATTCAAATATTATAGCTGAAGCTGGGAGACATTACTAAAGTTGGTGTCAAACCAAAGCAAGGGAAATAATGGTTCATTAGTGGTTCTCTTTAAATCAAGAGCATTATGGTTTTATAAGGTTCTATGGTTCTTTGAAGATTAAAGCAATTATTTTTGTGACATTACAGGTTCTTTAGATCAGTGTTTTGTTTTTATTTCATTAAGGTACCAAAGTCTTAAAAAACAGTTAAAAAATAACCATCACTATGGCATTTAGTTCTAAATAGAAATTTTACTGTAAACATTTTTTTTTCTGGACAAAAGCATAGTTGCTATACATTGTTACTAAGGTAATCAGTCTCTTTCAAACAGAATCCTTATATTTTTTCTTAAACACATCCCGATGTCTGAGGTAACAGATATCATCTTACCAAAGTGTTTTTGTTAACAACAACCAAAAAAAATGTTGAAAAAATATGATTACCATGGAATATTTTTGGAAGCATTTTTACAAAGGTATTTCCCACTAGAATTGAAAAATGATGTTTATCGTAATTGCTGCTTGTAAAATCAAAGCGATGAGTTCATTACACTTCATTTTACCTTATTACTGAGCATGAAATTCTGAAAGTTAGATATAACAAATATTATTGTGTAGTGGCTATTTTACTGTCATTCTTAAAACTAAAGTTTACCATAGCATAATCTGAAGAACTTGCAATGTAACATTAAAAACAATTTCTCCAAAGAATTTAAGACTCCTAAACACAACAAAAGTTTTTTCATAAGAATGATAAACATAAACACCATTAATGAATATTTATTTTATGAGTGATGGATTTTTCCAGTTTTAAGTATTATGCAATTTAATAAGTTGTTGTCCACTCTGCAGTTAATTGTGAAAACTACAAGTTCCTTATTCATTATTACAAATTAGATTTGTCTAGTCATGATTTCAGATTGAAAAAACCTCCTTTCTAGTCTGTTGACCTTTAATGTGAATATGAGCTTCGTTTCAATGAAAATATGGGTCCATAATTATTCTGTAGTCACATTTATAATATTGCATTTCTGTCAAAGTAGACACTAACCTAACCTATAACTCAAGTCTTGTAATTTGGCTGCTTCGGGATTTTCCAATCATAGTGGCCAGTTGAATTAGAAAAAATATCAACAGTAAATATTGGAGACCGGGGCTAGTTGTCACAAGGGAATGAGAGTCATAACAGTTAAAAGTCCAGTTATTCAGTGGTATTATTTTTTTGACGTTGGTTTATGTTTTTAATATAATTTATTAATTTGTTCCATGACTTGTTTTGTTTCTCATGATTGATTTACTCTTTTCATTTTTAAATGAAAGCCTATGACAGGCTGTTCCATTTTGACAACTTTCCCCATATAGTGTGATGAATTTGGTGGAAGCTAAAATGTATAAGCTTTTAAATCATTTTGAATGACAGCCTATATGTTTTGTGCTTTTATTTGAATTTGTGATAAAATCAGCTGCCTCAACAGTTTAGTTAAGACAAGACATTGCTTAAACTGTCTGCACGCATTTATTTAAATCTATAATATGCATTTTCTTCTTCACTCAGATTGTGTTGCATTTGCACAGACAAAATACATATAGACAGGAACACATGCAGCCTCACTGCACCCTCCTTCTTTTCATTCATAAATTATGTCTTCTCTGAATAATGCAATTCGGTCACTTGTAAAGAGACACAACTTGTATTAAGCCATTACAGGTAATCTGCATACACAGTTTGAGCCAAACAAACAAAACACTTGGTTCATGTACTGTAGTCCTTGCATGAGTTTTATGTTTAATATTTATATATCCATCCATATGGCCTGTAGTGAACCAATGTTTTGCACTTTCTAAAGAGTCCTTCCAAGGTTCAAATTAATGCACTCACAGTCTTTGATACAGTAAGTATGTATATAGCTAAATTAATAAACTACAGAAATATCATAAAATATTCATAGTTTGTGATACAGTTTCTACTCAAGTGTCGTGTCTGGGCTCCTTAAATATTGTATAGTATATAAGTGAAGTATGAGTGCAAAATAAATCAGATGTGCACCTGATTATTTCAGGTTGATCTCATTCACTAGTGCATGTAATCCTTGAGTGTTATATCGATATATAGATTTGGTGTGCTTTATGATACTCTAACAAATATTCCTGCACTACTTGATTAAAGGAAGATGGAAATATTAATGCATAAAGAGTTTGTATAGTCAATAGATCTAGTAAATGGTTCAGATATCAGGTAGATAATGCCTGGGGTACCACTGCTCTGCACATTTCTCTCTTATTTGATGCCTCAGTTCAGTTAATGGATCTGAATCAGGTGTGTTAAATAAGGAAGACATACAAAATGACTGGAACAATGAATCACTGGTATAGATCATTGCTAGCCTTGAAACACTTGAACTTTTGCATGGCTTGATTGTTATGGATGAGGTCAAACACATTTCTCTGTAAGGTTCTTTGTTTTCTCCAGCACTCAGAAATCCCACTCTCCTACAAGTTCATCACGTGCACTTGGTAATGAATGGAGTAGAATCACTCTGCTGCTTACACAGACCCTCACACACGTACAGAATGTACTCACATACACATGTACTTTTTAGTGCAGATTTCTGACAGAATGAATAAACAGAATGTGACCTTTCTCTTAAAAAAATATATGGTTTTTACAACTTGATTCCTCATGAGAAGCTTCTGGAGATGTTCTGTGGAAACTTTAAAGAAGCCAGAAGTGCGTCAGTTGATGTAACCCAACACAAAGAAACACATCTGTCATTATTTACTCCTCCTCAGGTTGTTATTCCATTTTATCTGAGGAACACAAGTGAACATTTCTAAAAAAAAAAATCTTAAATAATGAAGAATATATATGTTTGGAATCTACACATAAAGGTTCCAAAAGAGCGTTTTCACAGCAATTCCGTAATGGAACCATCAACACCAATAAACTTTTTAAGAGTGTAAATCTATTAACAGATTGATCTGAAGGATTCAGCTAGTGCGTTCATGTCTAAGACGCACAGAGATGATCTTCCTCCTTGCGCTCCTCTTCTTCGATCGCTCTACCTGTTTTTAAACCTTAAGGCTGCTCTTGACATGACTGACATTCCAGCTTGACAAAGGGCGCTTCTGATTGAAAGAAAGCAATGTGATTGCCTTGTCAGTTCCACAGGCTTCTGCAAGTACGTGCATCTGCTGGAATGCTCTGTGCGCAAGGCCGTGACCTTCGTCAGAACTAGAAAACTACCAGTATGAACTGACATTCACAGCAGAAGTGCTGGGATACAAAATCTCATAGACTTTCATTGAATGAATATAGACCAGAATATATAGAGAGATTTGGGGGTGGGATTTTTTTGTTTTAAGGCAGTAAAGCAGCTGGGTTATTACTTACTTAAAACTAAACATTTTTGTAATTGAAATAAAATAACTAATAAAATACAGTCTAAAAAAACAAAATTGTTAAAACTAACAAAAAAAAACTGTAATAATAACAACTAATAATAGATAAAAGTATGTCAGTGATACTAAATCACTTGTAAGCAACCAACCACAATAATCTCACACCACAGAAAGGCACAAATCTATTACAAATATGGAATCCAAGCAGTTTTTTGTATACAATTGCCCAGGATGTGAAAATGTCACATTAGGACTTTGGCAGATGTCCACCATGTGCTGCTTCTGCCGAGCGCCTCTGGAAATGTGCTGAAACTGTAACTTCATCCCATGACCTATAAGTCAGTCACTTCCCATGTGCAGGGTGAAATATAGGTCAATGGAAAGTAAACATTAATAATAGACAGGATCATAGCAAAGTCCAAATGTGACGGTTCTCTGTGGGGTTTGGGTAAATATCACTCTGCCACCTGGTAGATTGGCTAATCCTGCTGTTCAACCCGTTTAAACAGGTGACCTCCGGCAGAGGTGACTCTTCCTTCTAGCTGATTTGCTGTGGAACGCAAAGCCTTATGATTCTTTAAACACTGTCAGATAATTATTTTTCTCCTTTTAAAGGGATTTAAACAAAGTTTTAGGAATCTGTTGATATTGTAAAATTAAGAAATTATAAAAAAAAATTGCACTG
Source organism: Carassius carassius (assembly GCF_963082965.1). Lineage (NCBI taxonomy): Eukaryota > Metazoa > Chordata > Actinopteri > Cypriniformes > Cyprinidae > Carassius > Carassius carassius. Next base: position 28,841,439 of record NC_081778.1, read on the forward strand.
TATCCATCTAACTAAAAGAACGGGCATAATAATTATTAAGACATTGTTTTTACTCTGTTGTTATCCTAATAATATGCTAATAGTTGTTATTGTTAACTAAAACTATAAAAATACTATTTATTAATTGAAATAAAGCTTTAAATAAAAATGAATATAAATATTAGATGAAAAACTTAAAAAATGTAATTGTTGCCTTGACAAGTTGCAGTACTAAAATGACTAAAACTAAAAATAAATGAATAATAAAAAATGTCACACATTGTTGCTCCTCAAATATTGTGCACCTGTCCCCACCCTCCTTGTCTTATAGTATGTCGGAGCTTCATCACAACATGTTTAAGGAGAGAGCAACAAACAGTGAAAAGAAATGAGGAACAGGAAGGTACAGCTACCGTAACTTTTGACTTTTGTGTGTGAGTCGAGTATTAGCTTGTTCTCTTATTGATTTATAAGAGCCTCATAGGAATGCAGTTCAGCTTCAGTTCTGAAGAAATGTAGGCTGCAAGAGTGCCCCCTTTTTTATTTTTTTATTTACAGTTTTGCATCCTGAGTTTCTGTATTGCTTTATGCAGAGAGCTAAGTAATGTGCGAAAAAGGCCCAGAAAATGCTCTTCTTTTGAACTTTGTTCATCAGAGAATCCTAAAAGAGAATATGCTTGTAGTTTCCACAAAAATATTAAGCAGCACAAGTGTTTTATAATGTTTCTAGAATTATTTCTGAAGGATCATGTGACATTAAGACAGGAGTAATGATGCTGAAAATACAGCTTTGATCACATGAATAAATTACATTTGAAAAGATATTCAAATAGAAAACACTTATTTTACATCGTAATAATATTTCACAATATAACATTTTTTTTAGGCAGTTTTGATCAAATAAATGCAGCCTTAAATTTAAAAAAATCTTACTGACTCCAAATTTTTGAACGAAAGTGTGTTTACTTAAGGATCCTAAAGGAAACTCTGAGTGTATATCACATCATAATTAAAGTGTTGTGTTGTTGTTTCTTTCTTTTAATCACTATTGTGATCCCTGATCTTATGTGATTCCATTGCTAGAGGTTACTGAGTGCCTGTATTGTTGGTCATAGTGGGTGTTTCTACCACTGGATGCCCTAATCTGATTGGTGGGCTGATGCTGACACTCTCAAATATCTGTCAATTAATCTGCCTGGATCTGCCTACACTTTCTATATTTGTAGTTTCTCAGCCCTTGTTCCTCTTTTTAGTCATTCTTTCAACCTCAACTCTCCCTTACCTTTCATCTGATTCAGGGTGTGCATTCTTAAAATGTGCCAAACAAATCATTAAAATAAAATGATAATGATATCTTCAGGTCCTGGTCTGTCATTTATGAGGAGCAACTGAGATAATGTTGACACTTACACCAAACTCTATTATGTCTGTGAAAGAGTTACATTTTCCTCTGGGTTTTTGTCACTCTCTTACACACACACAGTCTCTTTTTCATTCTGTGTTCATTTCATGCTCCCTCTGGTTTATAGTTAATGGAGTTATTGGCCAGACAGCAGGATAGTTAAACAGGTGTTTCCCAAATGGGCACTGAGCTGCGTCGTTACAGGAATGGACTCTGCTTTGCCCTTCGCCTCTGGCTGCACCATTTGTTTGAAGAAGTGTGAAAAACACCATTTCACCCATAGTATTCACTCACTCATTACTCATTGATGGATAGCAGAGGGTCGGCATCTCTCTGATGGGTTTCACAGATGCTATGACTTCAGTCACTTAGACATTAGAAAGCAGAAGGGGACTTGATCTATTGTGGCGGATGGATTTGGTAGTTTTTGCAAGTAAACACATCAATATCCACTTCTAATGGCTCTTTGCTTTTTATTTTCTCTTCCTCAGCTGTCCAAAGGGGTCGCATGTCCAACTCGCAGTCCAGTCCAGGACAGTATCTGAGTAATGGGAGTGACCCTTACAATGGGCAGCCGTATCTCTCGGGCTTTATCTCTTTGCTCCTACGGGCCGAGCCATACCCCGCATCCCGCTATGGAGCCCAATGCATGCAGTCCAACAATCTAATGGGCATTGAGAACATCTGTGAATTGGCCGCCCGTTTGCTCTTCAGCGCCGTGGAGTGGGCGAAAAACATCCCTTTCTTTCCTGACCTGCAGCTCATGGACCAGGTAAATCACGTTCATAAAAATATATTACTTAATGTAATTTTATATTTTAACTAATATATATATTTTTTTAATTGACAGAACATGACATGCAAGAATAAATAAATACATTTTGCGCACAATTTACAAATTCATTCTCTCAATTTATAAATCGTGTGTATGATTTAGCAAATCGAGGGGATGAATTCTTAAATTTAGCGCACAATTTATAAATTGACAGAACGGATTCAAAAATCGTGCACACAATTTAGCCTACTATTTGTTTCCTGCATGCCATGTGCGGGACTCTATAATTTGTATTTCTCATTTTTTATAATTTTATTTTATTTGAAAGTGGTATGAAGGCCTGGTAACATCAGCTGAATATATATATATATATATATAATTTTTTTTTTTTTTTGAGTAACATGCCCTGATTAACTGTTTACAATAAAACTAGGAACATGCATTAAGAAATTAAATTAAATTAAAGCAATAAATCATCACTGTGGTTTTACAACGGATGAGGGATGAATAAAAGACAGCAATGTTTTTTATTTTATTTTAAATGTATGTAATTTTTCTGCCAAGTAATATATATTTCTTATTTATTTTAGGACTTTGAACAAGAAACGCACACATATTTGTGTTTATGGATTTTTATGTTATAAAGTTTCTTTTTTTCAGTACTTTTAATTATTAAAAAGATCACTCTCTTGTAATCTCTCACGATGTGCCTTTTCGTGTGTAGGTGGCGCTCTTGCGCATGTCGTGGAGTGAGCTGTTCGTTCTGAATGCTGCTCAGTGCTCTATGCCGCTGCATGTAGCACCCCTGCTGGCCGCTGCCGGTCTACACGCCTCTCCCATGTCAGCTGAACGAGTGGTGGCCTTCATGGACCACATTCGTGTCTTCCAAGAGCAAGTGGAGAAACTGAAAGCCCTTCAGGTCGACACGGCTGAGTACTCCTGCCTGAAGTCCCTCGTACTCTTCACCTCTGGTAAGAATAACTAACCTTAAGGCTACTTGATTTTATTTGATTAGTATTAACTGTATGAGTCGATTTTAGAAGCAAACTTCGATTTTAGAAGTTTCCATCCCTAATAATACCATTTAGAAAACACCTGGATCTGTTTTGTTGATCTGTTTAGGTCTAATTATCAGTAGTACTGATTATTTTGTGAGGTGTCCAATCCTGTTTGTTATTAAATAAACTAAATAAATAGAAAGGGTAAGTTACCTGATTACATATATACAGAATTTCCTTTGCCGTTGCTAAATGCTTTGGTACAGAGCTTCAGACTCGCTGGTTTAAGATGATTCCATGCTCTATAGGGCTGGGCAAAAAAATAGATTTTTCGATTAATTGAATTTTAAAATGATGTCGATTCTATATTGATTCTCAAAAGCCGCGAATCGATCTTTTCCAGTATTTCAGCACACATTTAAAACAAGATCTGATTAACATGAATCTTATCCGTTATCAGTTAATCTTACTTCTTTTTATTAATTCACCATTTGTAAACTGATGTCTACTGGTAATTTTTTAGAAATATCAATAACATTTGTACTAAAACTATATTCACTGAATGTAATAAATAAATCTGAGAATCGAAACAGGACATCTGAATCGATACCCAGCCTAAATGCCCTACCTGTCAGAAACCTTTTTCCAGCCCAGACTTGCACTTTTCCAAATGGTTGGCTGAACCCACCACTCTCGATTCATTTTTTTTATTTTTATCACTCAATCCTTCATGCTTTCATCTATTATTGAAACCAGGCAAGCAGCCCCCCGCCCCACCTCAACGTCCACCAACATGACTGAATTATGCATGCTGAGTTGCAGCAATAGGGATTCGCTTCAGTCGGGCTGTGACCTACATAACCTCTGTAGCCCAAGGCATCAATGTGATCCATCCTGCAATTCCAGCCAAAGCCCCCTCGACCCCCTGCCAGGACTCGCCGGCATGAGCTAACAGGGACAGACAAACTCTTGTGGCCCGTAACATCAGCCCAAACCTCCTATCACCTCACATCACCCGACAGTCCTCTAATGTCAGCCAGTCACCCCGATTGCCCAACGTGGTACAGTGGCAGCTCCCAGTGCATTCACACTGTGAAACACAAAGACAGAAGGGGATGCCTTTGCCATCCAACTCCAGCGCGAGGGGGGCTGGTGTAGAAGCACGCAAGGTTCGTCACCGCTGACATTATGCCAGGGACTGACGCATCAGTGCCCCCCTTACAAAATGCTGCCTACCGTAACTATAGATGTCTTTATCTGGACTCATGGGACAGAAGTGGCTGCTTTGTCCCGCTCAGTGGGTAACCTCGCCCTCATAGAAATATAAAGCAATTAATCTTTTGTTAGCAGAACTGAAGCTCAGCAGAATTAGGTGCGTACACCAACGATAAGTAGCGTGACAGAGAGAATGACAAAGGGGATCATGCTTTAAACTAAATTTACAGTTCTACACTTTTACGCACTTGATTATTTCAGATGTGTCTTTTTCAGTTAGAACCCGCAATCCAGTTTAACTAGGAGTTAATGCACATGGATGGATGGATGGATGGATGGATGGATGGATAGATAGATAGTTAGATTGATTGATTGATTGATTGATGGATAGATGGAAAGATGTAGAAAGATGGATAGATGGGTTGATAGATACTACAGTATTCCTTAATTTTCACTTCTGTTTTTACTTTTTTCTTCAGATGCCATGGGTCTCTCTGATGTGGCCCATGTGGAGAGCATCCAGGAAAAGTCCCAGTGTGCTCTTGAGGAGTACGTGCGGAACCAATACCCCAATCAACCCAATCGATTCGGCCGCCTGTTGTTACGACTGCCCTCCCTACGCATTGTTTCTTCTCCCGTTATCGAACAGCTATTCTTTGTACGACTGGTAGGCAAAACTCCCATTGAGACGCTACTGCGGGACATGCTGCTTTCTGGTTCCAGCTACAATTGGCCTTACATGCCCGTCCAGAGAGACCGGCCCATCTCGCTCCATTACAATGAGAACGGGCCCTGATCCTGCCCCAATAATCCATATCACACCCCCGCCACCATGGGGTCATGGCCAGTACAGAGAATCTGTCAGCAAGCCACACCCCTTTCTGCCACATCAAAACCTGCTAACTTAACATGAACCACCAGCCGTTTGTTTTGTAAATGGGAATGGACCACAGCGTACATATAGACACAGAACTGTTTCCTACAGAGGTTTTCTATGAACGAGGACTGTTTGGCCCAAAGTGCCCCATCCATTCCTGATTTTGAAGCAACCAGAAGCTATTAAAGCTGATGCCAAAACTTTACCAGAACAGCTATTAGATGGACCTCGAAAACTGCAACACTTTTATATTAACAGGACAGTCAAGATTCTGTCCATTTGGCCAGGGTGGGGGTGGGAGTTGTATTTCACTTCAAGTACAACCAAAAGAAAGGCATAACTCTTGCAGGACTCATTGGAGAGAAAGCCATTGCCAAAGTAGGACAGGCAACTGAACTCTCTAGAGCTTTTTCTGGAACTGATGACTGAGGTGAAATTCTGCTTGTCTTGTTGATTTTTGCGTTTAGGTATCTGATGAAGTGGGAAGACTTGAAAGACGCACTTGAAACCAGCCAGATAACCTTCACTTTACGCATTTTTATCAGCTGCATCCAAATATTCAGCACATCTAGACAGAATGTTGCCGTGTCAAGCATAATATGCATCTTGTTAAATACAGGAGTTAGCTCCTGTAGCTTCAAGAAAAAAAAAACACTTGGGTAAAGTAGGGAATTCTGGAACGTTTGGGAATGTCGGGAAAGCTCTGATGTGTCCAAGCCAACATATTCTATGCTAACTTTACCATATTCTAGCTGGGTTGTGATGGGATAAAGTCTCATTGGATTGTGTACAGTGTTGAGTGAGTGGGCAGTCAAATGTGCAAAAATTACCCAGATTACCCTAATTGACTTGACAAACTCAAGACCTCAATTATGCCAATAGTCTGCCTTTGATGACCAGGTTTATTGTGTAGCAAACTATAGGTTTCATCAAGTATTTTTGTTACTTTCTTGCTCAGTTGAATATGTTTAAACCCCCATGTCACATTTTTAACATGGCACTATAGCTTTTAAGGCAGCGTTTGGATATAAAAGCCATTGGGACCTTTAAAAGCAGGACCTGTTGTATTAGTTCACAGAATATTTCTATCAAAGTATGTTTTTCTGTATTTTAGGTTTGGAAAAATGAATTCATGAAATAAAATCTGTCATTCACAGAATAGCTGCTTTTGTTTTTTTGTGGCATTTTGTTCCTGTTTCACCTTTTATCCTCCTATTATTTCGGTTTGGGCCACTCCTTAATGGTTTTTAAATTAGCTTTAAGTGTTGTACATAAACATGGATCTGAAACCAAAATGCTGATGCATCTGCCTGACTGAAACAGGTTTTCCTCAGGTATTTAACTCCATGGCAAAAAGCATTCAGTTTTTACAGGTCAATGTTCATAAAACCTAATACCTTGATTGATGGTAAGGACCATTGTACAAACATATTTGGTTGTATTTGAACCAGAAAATATAATAACCAGAAAATTGGAACCAGAAAATAATAATACCAAAAAAATACAATTAAAAATAGCTTTTTTTAAAATTCTTTTAGAAAATTCACTAATGGATAATGTTTATAGCTCAGCTGGCAGGGTCATGCTTGTGGCCTTGTGGTCTCTAGACCCCATCCAGTAATAGAGCGGCTAGTATGAAAATTACTTATTCCTTCATTTCAGACCTGTCACTCCAGTTCAACAATGGCTTCTTCTCCTCAACAACATGAAACATTACCTAATTGTGAATATCAAATATATCTGCAGCAGCATGTGCCCCGTGGGTAAGTTAAATGTCTGTTTGAAAGTAGATGCATATTGGTTTTTATCATCTCATACATATTTCAAGCATCTATAAGGATGCTTGTTGTATTTTACATCTACAATTCGAAAAAAATTCAGCTTTAATTTTACCATTGTTTAGATTCTGACATGTTTTAATAGCCATTGTGGCTTGTGGTTAAAATGACAAATCTGGTGTAATGCCCCGTAAATCATTCAGACGTGACAATGATTGTTCCAAACTCTACTATAGCAAACAAATGGGGTGTTGTTGAGCAGCGCTTGAGTCACGCACACGTTTAACCTCTAACTGATGTGACAATCTCAATTTAAAAAGAGGCTTGGATGAACTATAGCAATGCATGTTTCAAATTTGTTTGTTGGGAGTGAAGTCGCCCGCAGCAATAGCGCTTAAACTTGAACATTGGCCACAAGGGCAAGCGGTCTGTCTCTGAGAGGGTCGGCCAGTCAGATCAATAGTTGAGACGTCAAACTGAATTGAGGTCAGTCTTTGTGCATACGAGGTCTCTCTTTTTTGGCTCTCTGTCGGGAAGCCAGCTGCTAAAGCGGAGCTTCTGCCCTGCGGCGGTTCGAGGGAACACACAAAGCTGTACTGGAGAAGTTTTGGACGATTGCTTATCGGGGATCTGATATCAAAACCCCATTTATTTAGGTGTTTTTCATTTGAAAATGAAATCCATGTTGTTTTTCAAACCAAAAATCACAATCTCATAAAACTAATGACCATGACTAAAAGAAATTCCTCCAGCACAGTCACCGGGACCAAAACGTCTTTTGCATTTTAACAAAGTTGTCCGCCCTTTCTGTAGCTGTTATGAATCCTTAAAGAGGGCCTGACAAGGATATGTGGCAATGGCATCAATATTGATGTGGGAGAAAGTCCCTCTAAAAACCCAGTTAAGCCACAGGGCATCAATATTGATGGTGTTGCATTGCCTCTCAACTGCCCCGGGGCAACTCACAAATAGTGAATATCAAAGTGCAAGGGTTTCATTAAAATAGAGATCTTAATTTTAATGATTCGTTAATCAAAACAAAAATAGCCTATATTCTGTTTACTAGCCTGTGAGTACAGGACGTCTCTTAAAGAAACAGTTCACACAAAAATTCACAACAGCATTTAGAATCAAGACACTTAGCAGTGGTTTGACATCATGTTTCTCAAAAAAACATAAAAACTTCTTGTATGGATCGAGATGACTAAATGTATAGAGTTTTTCCACTGTTTGCTTTCATGGTAAAGGACAGAGCATGCTGCACAATCCACTAAATTTTGTGTTCCGCCAAAGAAAAGATATACGGGTTTGGAACGACATGAGAGAGAGTAAGGGGGCGTTTACATGACAACGTTTTCAGCCAAAAACTGGAAACTTTTTATGAGTTTTGCCTGTCCGTTTCACTGTTATCGTTTCCATGTAAACACCGAGCGCCAACCTCCCGCTCTCTCTTTCGTGAGGCCAATAAGGAAGTGACTAAAACTGCAATTCATCGACTGGCCGCTTGAGGCTGGCTGCAAAAGCGAGTCAGTTCCATAGACTCCCCATGTTAAAATGCCCAACTTTACAGCAGGAAAAAACATGTTTACAGCTTGGTTCAAAAAATTATTTTGGTCTAAATAGCTAATTTTGCCCTTCATGACAACTGTGAGGGGGTGAATTTTTTTATAACTCATCCGTTTAAATTATATTAAGACTTAAAGTTCTGCATAATTAAGGGCGTAGCCACTTGAGTGACAGGTGGATTGCAGCTGCTGACACTGCCGTCGTGCTAGGGGGGTGTGGCTTCAGCAACTAGCTCCCGCCTTTTTGCCCATTTTTGATTGTCCAGCAGAGTCGCGCTGTGATGCGCTGCCAAGATGGCGACGGCCCGCTCTACACACTTTAGGCTTCAAAAACACCCCCCTCAATAGACTACGGGTGACGTCACGGACACTACAACTATGTTTTTATACAGTCTATGGTAAACACCCAATACGGGAATCTTTGAAAACGGTGATGTCATGCATGTGCAAAGTACATAGGTATGTAGACCATGTGCATTACATATCGATTTTAAAGGCAAGTGTGAACAAACATACACAATAATGGCAGAGTACATTGTACTGTTGTTGCTGCTCAAGAGTTTGCTAACGTTCTTCAGCAAAGTGTGGATTTACTTCACAAATATTACAACCAACAGTGGAGACACATCATAACATATAATCATCACTTCCCTACAGGTACTGTTTACTAACAAGCTGACAGAGCCAATGTACTGGCCTGGCATGTAATACTCGGTTTTTGACTTTTTTCACAGATATGTGTAGACGCCAATTATTTTGAAAACGTTGTGTATATATGAAACTTTTTAAAAGCCCAAAGAAAAAACTTTCCATTATTTTACTAAATGTCTTTATATTTTTTGGTTGAAATTATTCCTGTAAAATAGATTATACTGAAATAGCCTGCAGTTTGGAGTCAGTAATTTATTTGTTTATTTGTATATATATAATATATATATATATCAAAGTATCCTAAAAAATGTATTATGGTTTTCATAAAAGCACACTGTTTCCAATATTGATAATAATAATAAATGTTTGTTGAGCAGCAAATGAGCATATCAGAATGATTTCTGAAGGATCATGTGAAACTTAAGACTGGAGTATTGATGTTGAAAATTCAGCCTGCATCACAGGAATAAATTAAATAGTGAAATATATTCAAACAGAAAATATTTCACAACATTACTATTTTTCGTACGGTTTTTCGAAAGGCACAGTTTCTGCTCCTCATTAGCTCAGCTGTGTATTTGTGTTCAAGAGGGCTTTGTGAGTCACATTGAACTGATGCCCAGTGACACACATTGCGTTAAAAGTTCACTGAATCTAGAAAATTCTATAAGAGTGGACAGAGCGATTAAACCGCCCCTGTTTCACAAGATTTTTCTTGGCTACATGTTTGCTGGCAAATTTCCCCAGGGATTTCTTCTTCCTGTTTCATTATGATTTCCATACCCCACATTAATGATATCATACTCTCGTTGTTGCCGTCCCCTCTGCAGGAGCACTGATATGATTACAGTGATGCAGTTTCTAGGTCAGTAAGTTAAATATTTCAGATGGTTTATTTTTAGGCACGTCTGTTTCCACTTTGTGAATACTCTCCCCCCATTTTGCTTTCCCTCAGTGTCTCTCTCTCCCCCATCCTTTCTGGCTGTCTTGGCTTTTGGCAGTATTTGACCTAGAAAGTCATCATCACATGGCCTTAAGGCATGTCAGTGTTAACCAGAGTCGGTATGTGTCATTAGCAGAAAGTGGTGTGTTACAGTTATAAGCATTTTCATCTTGCTACATATACAGTGGGGTCCAAACGTCCATTTGTGGATTAAAATGATTCTGTTTTTTTTTCTTCTTTTTTAATGTAATACTGTATATTTACATATCATATTATTAGCATAACAATGCAAATAAAGAAGCTGAACTAAAAAAATAATGAATTTCATAATTTATTAGCATTTGACATTTCCTCTTTTTGCTTTAATAACAGCAGCACTCAAGCTGACATGAACAAAACCTGATGATGCATGAACAAAGAGAATTAACTTTGCCACACATTTGATTAATTTTAATTAGTAACCTCAAACAGTGCATAAAATTGTATAAATATCACATTTAAAAAAATATTATTTAAATTATGTATTGATTTTAAATAAATTATAAATAATTTTTAAACAAATACTAATTTAATACTGGTACTACTTTGTTTACTTTATTACTTTTTAAAAGAAATTACTACTTTTATTCAGCAAGGATGCATTAAATTAATCAAAAGTGACAGTTATAGTGACAGTAGTTTCTTTGTTTTTAATTAAATAAATTATGGTCTAATTATTATTCAATTAAGATTTACTACTAAATACAAACAATTAAGTACTAAATTACTATTTTCTTTGTATTCAATTTATATCAAACACATTATTGAAACGATTTAATTTTAATTTCTTGTTTATTTTGTCAAAATTGTTCTTTTTTTATTTAAATTAAATAAATTATGTTCTAAATTATTACCCAATTTATTATTAAATAAATTATGCTCTCAAAATGTTTATTTTTTAAATCTATATGAAAAAAACAAATATTGGTATTCAGTTTTATTTTAAATAAATGATCTGAAAATATATGTTATTATATAAAATATAAATTCCTATTTATTTTACAGCAAATTTATTTTTATGTTTTGAAATCTTACAACTTTCTATTAAAAATTAGGTTTTTAAAAATTCTATTTAAATTAGGTTTTGCGGCCCTGATTTTCAGTGTAGTCGAGAACTTTGGACTCAACTGGGCAGAGAATGTTTAGAACTTTGTAAAAGACAGTTGAGTTTTACATGCGCCTGTACTTCACTAACAAACTGTATATGCCCTTTGCAGAGCTGCACGTTGATTCCTGATCTCTGTGTGAACTCCACTGTCATTACACCAGCACTGATGGATCTACTACATTAGATCACAGTCAGATTCTATCGAGTTGTTCGGTACAGTAAGGACAGGGTAATTGTTGGAGAGATGACATGCCATTGAACTATTAACAGAAAGGGAACGAGATGAGATACAGCGCTCAGTCCTAGAGGCCTTTAGGCAAATTTCCTATCGTGTTCACTTTGACGATTGACAACATCTGCCACTATATGCTGTTTGTCCGAGCAGTTTGTTATCTGCTTTGATCAATTAATTTGCTTGCTTAACTGAATTTTAAAGGAATAGTTTACCCAGATAGGGAGATATCAGGCTCGAAGTTGGACAAAAAAAAAACACAATTTTCACAATAGCTTTTGGTGTTAAGGACTATTTTGATGTTCTAATTTACTTTTAATGAATCTGACGCAAACACAAATAAGATTTAAGAAAATTGGTAGTATAAGGACAATCTTTTTTTATCTGTTATCGTATGACTATGACTCTTGAAAATCCTCACTGATCTGAGCTCATGCACAAAAAATATATATTTGTGGGTAATTTTGGCAATGATCACTCAAAAAAATGAGGTGCATAAGCGCAGATCAAAGAAGCCTATGATCAATCAGTTCCAAAATAAATACAAAACCTGTGCTAACTGAAAAAACTACATTCTGCACTGTAAAAATGATCTTCCAGTCTTTTTCCTTTAAAAACTTCACGCTTTCAATTACTATAAATTTTTTAAGTGCTACTACTTTTATTATCATTCATTTTATGATAATAGTCACAATAACCTGTCATAAATATTCTTTGAAGAAGCCTCCTTTCCTTTTCCTCTTTTTTATTGCATATGTGTTTGAAATTACATGAATGACATCAAATGACCAAATAAAGTAAATTTATGATACTATAATGTATACATAATATATCTTGTGAACCTTTCGTGGGTCAAAGTATAATAACCTTGCTTGACATCTCAATCACTCCATCTTGATAATGCGTATTTAATTTGATTTAATTTGCCACACCAGAAAGAATTGAGGGGCCCGCCTGCTTGTAATAAATTACACATGCACTGAATTCATTAGTATGTGTACTGTTTTGTCTGGTGCCCTCAGCATTTTTCATCACAGACATGCAGCGATTCCAAGCCAGTGCCACAGTGGTTGATTTTGTCTCTGCCAGCCCATCACAGAAGCCCCACCCAACTTCTCACCTGCAATATTCTGCTCTGTGGATCACACTCAAGGGTAATTGGGAACTCACATTCTGGGACCAGCTCTGCCTTTATTCCCCTGCTCGGATGCACTGACCCGGATGTGTGAGGTCAAAGTCATGTTAATTGGCGCGGGGTGTTGCAGCTGCATGATTCGTGCTGTTTTTCCATGAGTCTCTGTGTGTGGAAATTACTCATCATTGTGAATAAATCTGTTTCTAGAGGACTAAGGAACACTATAATAAACAAACACATGTTGTTTAAACACATTTATGAGTATTTATGAACAATTACACTTTGATAGTGCCATCAGTTCTGTCTATGTTGTGGAACAGGTTAGTCCATCATTCTCTTGGAGTGTAAAGCACAAACCTCCGGGCCGTTCGAGTGCTCCCCCACCTGTCCATCTGTCATTAGTCTCTGTGGATCCACAATCAGCCGACTCTGTTCCAGACAGGAATAGTACAGTTGTCCTGTCGGACTCTGGCCTGTCCCGCAGCTCCTGTTTCGACCTCAGGGACAGTTGTCTCTCCATTTGTTTTTTTGCCATGGCAAAGTGTCCTTGGCTATGGGTTGCACTACTATACAGCAAGAACATAATGATTTCTAAGTTATCAAAACTTTTTATGGCTGACGTTATCTGTATATTGTTTTCTCATCTGCCATTGCTTTAAAAAATAAAACTATTCAAATATTTACTTTCATCAACACAAAATGGCATAACCCATTATAATGTTATGCATTTCTCTTTTACAGAAAATATAGAAAAAGTTCTACATCTCCAATTCTAAAGAAACTGAATAGCAACGAGTTTTCTGCACAGGTGAGCACCACTTGCTTTTATTTAGCACATTTTAGTTCAATTTAGTACAACGTCTAGCTGATTTTTGCTATTAAAAACACTATTTACTTCACTATTGAAACTTCACCAGCCATGGTAAAAAAATTTTTTAACTGTGCAGTCATGTCTACAGTAGTTATTTCTTCTCTTTTTTTCTTCTAAAAATTGATTTCTATAAAACAAATTGAAAAAAACTTTATCCAGTAACTGCAAATTACAAGGAAATTTATTATACAACTAAAAGGTTTGAAATCCTGACATGGGCACACATTTGTCCAAGGAAGTTGCATTTTAATGACTACTGTTTAAACGTTTGAGGTCAGTGTGATATAAAAAAAAAATAAAAAAAAAAAATATATATATATATATATATATATATATATATATATATATATATATATATATATATATATATATATATATATATATATATTTAAAAAAAAAAAAAAAAAAAAAAAAAACTTTAATTAAAGCAAGTATACATTAATTTGATCAAAAGTGACAGTAAAGACCTTTATTGTTATATAAAAAAAATATATTTCAAATAAATGTTGGACCCTGACACTGTTTTTTTTTTTTTTATGGAACTGTTTTCCATAAAAATATGAAGCAGCACAGCTTTTTCATCATTGATAATTTCTGAAATGATCATGTGACACTGGTGACTGGGTAAATGATGCTGGAAATTCAGCTTTGACATCACAGGAATTAAATATATTAAAATAGAAAGCAAATATTTTTAATTGTAACAAAATTTCATGTTTTTACTGTATTTTAATCAAGTGAATGCCGCCTTGGTGAGCATAAGAAACATTTCAAAAACATTCAAACATCTTACTGAGCCCACACTTTTGACTGGTAGTTTATTGGATATATTTTTAAAGTCACTATGTTGATTTTCAGTATTTATACGATGAAAATAGGTGCTTTTCTAAATATTATTTTGAATAAGGCAAAGGTTAAATCAGTGGAGTCAGGTTATGTATTGCCAGTGCTTCATATGTCTACAGTAGTACGCTTCCAGTATACTCTTATAGGACTCTGTTCACCCCTGTTTGACACCCTCCGGCTCACATTTGCCCCACCTCACAACACAATGCTGATGTTCAAGGGACTCTTCAGTAATTCAGCTTTCACCTCAGAAAGTGGAGTTTATGCTGCCTAGCATTTTTGAAGTCCTGCCCTTGTGACATTTGCAACAGAATGCCAAACTGAGACAGGAATGGTATGTTCGACACTGACCCGTACATGACCCCTGTGCCACATTTTGCAATAGCCCCGTTGGGCATGTCATGTTAGGATGTTTGCATATGTTGCTGGTGTGCGCGTACACTATTGCATAGTGATGCAGAAGATTTAAATCATGAACTCTCAAAGCATCTATCTACATGCATACACTGTAAAAATTAAATTAATAAATGCTATTGATGATTTTCTGCCCTGCCGTTTTGCTTATTGCTCTGGTGTTCAAAGTGTGTACGCAGGGGTGAATAGTGCGCGATGTGTGTATAAAGTGCTGGTGTGTTGGTCCCAGGGCTGGCCGCCCCTCTTTGCAGCGCCCAGGGAGATCTGTGACCGATGCTCCTCAAGTTGAAGGTTCATCCTCAGTTCAGTGGAAGGTTCACCCAGCGGTCAACAGGCTATTCTGCTACCAGGGCACTCTCACTCTCCCTCCCTCTCTGGTCATGTTCTCCCTATTTTCTGGCTTGAAGCAATCAGGCAACACTAACTAGGCTACTGTATGCATTAAACACTTAGACTGGGTTGTTTTTACTTTCATTGTTAAAATAGCAGTTACATGGCTTGCTTCAGGTGCTCAGGTGCCTTAAGTGGAGCTTGCAGACAGACAGACCTTTTGAACATACTTGTCTGGCATTGCTGTGCAATTTTACAGTCCCTTTGTCTCTCATCAAAATCCAACGACCTATTTCAAGGCTTAATTTACAAACAATGAACTATGTTTAAGCACATCAGATGCAGTCCCATTCTTTCATATGATGAAAAAGGTGTATAAAACTCTTAATGCAATGAATAACAAAATAGAAAATCATATTAGTCTTCATTTCAGTTGGGCTACACAAACTTGAGTAAGTGCATTAAGAAAACCGTATTATTTAAAAAGTAAAACAAATTTAATAACAATAATAATACATCTTAAAAATACTGTTATTAAAAACAATCACATTTTCAATCACATTTATAGATTGTGTTTATTTTAGAATATTATATAAAATAAATATAATATAATTGTATTATGTTATATAATAATAAATAAATACATTTATTTTAATAATTTAGTTTAATAGTTTAGTTTAGTTTAGTTAAATTAATAGTTTAGAATATAAAGTTATAAAATTGTAGTTTATATTTTTATATTTATATTTATTTTCTTTTTCTTTTTGTCTTTTTTTTTGCATTTAATCATAATTATAGTTGTGCATTTACCATGCCCTCTGGTCAATATGTATAATATAAATTTTTGAATATATAATAAAAATATTATTATTAGAAAGAAAGAAAAACATTTGTCCATACAATGATCCCAACGTTTCTCTAAATATCTTATTTTTTGTTCAGAAGATGGAAGAAAGTCACACTGGGTTGGAACAACATGAGGGTAAGTAAATTTTGACATTTTCATGAACTCTGCTTTCAGTGAATGCAATGAAGTACACATAATAATTAAGTTTTGTTTGCAGAGGGTGTTCCATCTTGATGGATTTGTTACTATTTCTATTTTGACTTAATGGAAAATCATGCCTCATGGATAAACAAATATATAATCTATAGAAAATCTATAGAAATTGTATCATTTGCTGTGAGTTGGTGGTGATATAATAGTAATTGAGCCATGACTACTGACACAGGCTGAAGGTTCTGTCTGAAACAAGTGTGACCCAGCAACCAGAAGCATATCAGGATCACAGTCCTACTGTGATCACTGTGGCCTTTAGCACAGCACTTAACCTCCGCCGCTGGAGAGGAGAGTCTCTGCTATTCACTGCAGAATGCTCTGAATGCAAACTATCTGCCAAATGACAACTGACAAGTAAATATAATGGACAGAAATGTGTACTGAATTTATCACACAAAGGAGGGCTGTTTCATTGCTCAGCTTCCCATGTTGTGCATATATAAATTTACAAACAGGTTGCATGACTATAAGAAAGGTTGCTTTAATATAATAGGTCATTGACATTTCTTTAAATAATTACATATAAATGAATGGATAAATAAATATAAATAAACAAATTGTGTATTTATTAAAAAATAAAAATAATAAATTTTTATTATTATAATAAATTTGCTTCCCATATTGCTTATAAATTTAAAAACAGGTTGTATGACTGTAAGGAAAGTTATTTTAATACAGTAGGTAATTGACAAAAAAAATTAATTACATATGAATGAATGTGTGTGTGTGTGTGTGTGTGTGAATGAATGAATGGTGTATTTCTTATTATTATTATTGCATGCTATCATAATTCTAGTTTGCATCCAGTCATGCCCTCTGGTCAATGTATAAATTCTATAAAACATTTACATTTTTATATATAAAATCTTCAACTCGAGATATGGAGATATGAAGTTAAAAATAGCTCAGCTTTGAACACACAGGGTCTATTAAAACATGGAAAAACACCACATTATCACTCAGCATCACAAGAAAAAAATCTCTAATAAAGAGGAAATGTGGCTCAAATGGTATGGATAGAAATCTCACTAGTTTTTTTTTCTTCTGTTTTTGCTCATGCAAAAAAGATCAAATCGCTGCCAGAAAGCCAAAACTGATTGACAGTGTAAATGTGACATTTGTGTATTGTAGCAGTGTATGAACGTTAATACTTCAAGTTGACTGTAATGCATCAAAAATGTCTTATTTGAATAGCAGGCTGCAGTGCTGGCTCTACGCCTGACTGTCTGTGTATTGCTGAGTTTCATTTCATGCGAGAGATCGAAGCTCTTCTTTATGGCTTGAGTGCGACCTTTGTCACCCCCTGTGAATTAGCTAGAAGCGTATCAGCTGCGCCGGGCTTTTTCTCGACCGTCCTATTAGCTGAGTAAAGCGAAGCGGGGGTCACCTTTAAGTAACCTTATCTTGTAATTGGGTTCAAGGTTAAGTGACCTGGGAGCAGAGAGGTCCAGGGTTAAGGTTGGGGTGATGGTGAGAGAGGCAGCATTTAATCAGATATTGGGGAAGAAATCAAGGACCAGGATTCAACTGTCTGGGTCAGACCTGATCTGACCGCGGGGGTGAAGGGAGGCTGTCAAGCAGCCCATATTCAAGCTAAGGTCCTCAAAGCTTTTAACCTTAGTGCAAATCGATACGTGCAGCAATGGGCTAATATTTATCTTACAGATGGGAGTATTAAACAAGGGCTTTGCCAGAGCTTCCCCTGGCGGACCGGTAGCATCCAGAAGCTCCTCTAATTGAAATGTATGCGGGAAAACGGGCGATGAATGAAAAACAGCTCTGACAGCTTTTCGCTCCAGCGACTGCCCCACATTAGCTGCCCGTGAGGAGATGAATGACCAGCAGCGCAGGTTCACTCCAAATGACCCATAGACCCATCCACTGCCAAGGGCAAGGAAATTGGCCGGATTAAAGAAACGAGTCATAAGCATCTGCCTTATAAGCTTGTCCTTCCACGTGGGTCTCCATCTAGAGACAGAGATTTTCATCAGCTCTTACAAGGAGCATCTCAAAACTCTTGGATAAACTATATACAGTACAGTACTACTATAAAGAGAAAAATACATAGATGTAAATTTTTTCATATTGTGATGTTGAATATGTTATGTTGTATATTTTCCCCTTAGCTTTAAATTGACTGTTATAGATAGTACATTTTAAATGAGGTTCCTATAATAATTTTGCTGGCAGTAACCATTAAGCAATTGTAAAGATTTCTGTGATCTTAATGTGATTTAACTATTTCTCTTTTTTAATTAGGATCTCTGGTTTAACCCTAATTAGCAAAAGTTTTTCAAACATTTCGGTGTAATTTTTCAGCATCTTTTACACATCAAACTTATAACAACATATTGCCAACAAGTGCCATTTTAAGTTTTACAAAACATATAGGTAGTTTAATACTCCTTTTTATGGTTATGTTGATTAATCAGTCTATGTAATACAATTAACATTAATTAACAAAAACATATAACATAATATAATATAATATAATATAATATAATATAATATAATATAATATAATATAATATAATATAATATAATGTTTGAATAGTAGAAGTTAATTTTATTATTATTATTATTATTTTATTATTATTATTTTATTATCTCTTTTATTTTTTTATTTTTTATTTTGTGTGTATTAGCATTAAATTATACAAATCCATATAATCGCATTATATACTTACCAATAAATAATATACCTACAAATAAATATGAACTCCTAGTGGCCAGGATTATTATAGTTAACTAAAACTAAAAACATTTTCCTTTTTTAAATAAAACAAATGTTGACTGAAATCACTAGAAGTAAATACAACTTTAAATAGTTATTACTTTTTATTTAAAATATAACTTTAAATAAAATCAATAAAATAGTAATAAAAACTATTATAGTATCAGTGATACTAAAGTAACACTGCTAGTGACTATTTAATGAAAAACATTTTCTTTGCATTGTCTTACATTGTCTTTTTGGTAGCACTTTATTTTACAGTCCTTTTCCTCATGTACACACTATGTACTTATTATATGATTACAATAACTATGTAATAACTAGGTACTAACCCTGAACCTACCCCTAAACCTAACCCTACCCCATGTAGTTACCTTGTATTACCAGAACTTTCTTAGATAAATACACTGTAAGTACACTATAAGTACATGTTAGTACACATACTGTAAAATAAAGTGCAACCGTCTTTTTTTTTTTTTTTCAATATTTAAAGATTTTAGTTTTTGTATTAAACAAAATGTTCAATATTTAAAGATTTTAGTTTTTGTATTATTAAAAACAAAATTATTACTGATTTTAAACAAAGTTCAATGTACTTGTGTTTGTTAAAGCTGATGTCAAGGGTTGACATGCATGCTTGGTACTACTGATTTGGCTCTGATGAAAGATATGCTTACTTTATGTATGAGTGGATAGCGCTCATGTTGCAAAGCATGCAAAACTGAATGCCAGCTAAGAGCTTTAAGAAAACACTTATTGATTTTATTGAAATGCACACTATTCTAAAGACACATTCCCTATGCAACAGCAGTCCTAGTTAATGCACATCTGCAATGCATGTTTACAATGAAGCAAAGTTATTGACTGTTGTGTTCAACAGACATTTAATTTTGAGCTCAATTACAGGCCCTATAATCCCATAAACTGTTTAATAATTCAGCGATGCTGTTATGTTTGTGCAAATGCAATACTTTGAATTATTCTTTGCTCTAAACACCCTCTCCCTTCTTTTTCACCTTCAATTTATTGGCTGCCATCTCTGACCCGAAGACTGACCCCTATCTTAAACACATTTCAATGCAGCCAACAAAATTAATCTGACAAATAAATCACAGTCTTACAAATAGCGAGGAAGACAAGGTCAAAGTCACAGAGGGAATATAAAATCCAGCTAGAATCAGAGTAGCATTAGAACATCTACTCCATCTGAAAATATCTGAGGTAGTAGCGATTTGCTGTCTGTTGTCCCTGCTCTGTTAATAGGCCAGGTCATTTTAAACAGCTAGTAATGCTAGCAGCTGATTTGATTTGTATGACAAGTCAACCAATCGAGCATATTTTGAATAACCTTTGACCTCCAAGCTTTCCAATTGGCTGCGTGGGGATGCCACTTTCACTTGACCCCTCACCCTACACAGACATTTCATGCTCATGTGAGAAAACAGAGCCCACACAGCACGTCTGAAAGAGCCTGTGTTTATCTGTAAACCAGCTTCTGTTCTTTAATTCTTTTAGCATACTCTGTAATAAAATAGTTTTCAAAGGTTTATATAAAACAAAGATCACTGGGGTATATTTTACAAGAAAATACTTGTAATTTCTTTGTGATTATATGAGTAAAAATGGTTTCATAGTAAATCCTTGGCAAAGTGTTTTTTTTCTTGGCAGTGTATGGCTGAACATTAATAATATGTTTTATTTTAGCATTAAGTTTTTATTAATAATATGAATAATTTTCTATTTTAATTTTTTCTACTTTCATTTTTAGTTGAGGTATTATTTAATCTTTATATATATATATATATATATGTATATGTGTGTGTGTGTGTGTGTGTGTGTGTGTCTATTTAGTTTTTATTATTTTTATTATTAATATTTGTTTTATTTTATTATTAGTTTAGCTTTTATTTTTTATTTTAGTTTTAGTTGTTTTAGTAAATCAAGTTACTAAATTAAATTGAGAAATGTTGCCTAGGCAACTAGCTGAAATAAAAGGTTTTTTTAATATTGTATTTCATTTAACATTTATTTTGTAATTAATTTTTTTTTATAGTTTTCATTTTAGTTTCAGGTTTATTTTTTATTTGACTATAACAGCTTAATCAATTATCAAAGTATTAATATAATATAATATAATATAATATAATATAATATAATATAATATAATATAATATAATATAATATAATATAATATAATATAATATAATATAATATTCAAAAAATTTAGTTAAACTTTCTTTGATTTTCAGCAATTTTGTGTCCTAACATTAAATTCTATAATATAGCAGTATATTATATTAGCATGTATCAGCATTATATTTGAAAGTCAGTGTACATGTATTTGTAAATCCTACACCTTTTTTCTATGCAAAAAATTGACTTTATCTCCATTTCTTTTGCATTATTTTTAGGAACATTTTGTACAATAGTGCTTAAATGTATTTGTGTTTAGAGGTCATATCTTTAAGAATAATTTTTTTATAAAATTTCAGCCTGATTTTTGACAAAGCCATCTTATCGGCATTTTAAGTGAACTACTCCAAAGTCTTTAAGCCGATGTGCTGTTCAGCAACCCAAAGAATACCCTCCTCACTTTACAGCTGGAGGGATTAAAGGGGCTTCCTGTCCCATGACTGACCTTAAAAGCCAATCCAGATGTCCTACAGCCCTCGAGACAAAGAACTCAGGTGACATGTCTTATCTTAAGGGCACTCGAGCTCTTCTTCTAAAGAGGCGGTTCTTTTAAGTGTTCCGTCATCCTGGCAAATGCCTTTTCAATTATTGCACAAGTTTCTCGCTTGTTTGTCAGCAAACACCGTAATTGTCCGAGAGCGAAAATTATGCATTCAGAATGGCTTCAGAGGTTTTTTCTGGGGTTAAAACAGACACATCTCTGAATATTGATAATGGAAAAGGTCACACAAATGAAAGCTAAAAGAGCAGTTAGGGCTCATGAAGTGGTAAGGTGATCCTCAGGCTCAGATTTTATACTGAGCTCATTGTATAGTAAACCAGCAGAAGATACAAATGGAGGGCACAGATATACACTACTGTTCAAAAGATTGTGGTAAAGTCTCTTATGATCACCAAGGCTGCATTTTTTTTCATAAATATAGTTCAAACAGTAATATTGTATGAATATATAAGTATGAAACTTTCAGCAACAGGATAAAAAAGGTAGGATTTTTTTTTCTCACAATTGCGAGATATAAACTATGATTTTTATTACTATATTATATATATATATATATATATATATATATATATATATATATATAGATATATAGATATATAGATATAGATATATAGATACAGTAGATAGATAGACTTTTCTTCCTAAAATATGTTAAAATCCGTTAAAATTCAGTTTTGAGGTCACTTCCTTGATCAGTGGTTCTGATCTGAAATGAAATGCATCTAACCATTTACAGTTCTCATAATTTTAGTGGAGCCATAAAAGGCTTTACATTCAATTCAATTCATTTTTGTGTAAATTCATGAGATATCAACATGCACACGTTGTGTGATGTGCCCTTGTCTTTGACAACCATAAACAATACTTCTCAGGAGAAAAATACAACCCAGACTATATTAAATAAGGGCTTGCTTGAAATGAGGATAGATAAGGTTGACGCTGACCACAAGGTTTTTTCAAGAGACATTTACAAACCAAAACTGTCTGTTTCACTCTTCAGTTTATGTTAATACTATATTTTAATATAATGTCAAGATAACACAGTTATTATAAATATAAATAGATTACAATGAACATTTTTGTTTCAGTGAACAATTTCAGTGCTGTTTTGAATCACCATCTGGTTCTAAAGCAAAACAAGTTGACAAGACACTGTAATAGTTTTCCTCTTCTCACATATATATTTCCGTTTTCCCCGGTCCTTCAAATTCCCCCCGTTCAGTTCATAACATCATTCAACCCCTCCATTTCTCCTTGCTTCTCTTCGTTTCTCAGTATAAGGCTGTCAGAGTTTTTTGGGATCCAGTGAGCTGTGAAATCGCACAAATTGCTGTTGCTTTACGTCTGGCCCGGTGACAGAAAGAGAAAGAGGAGGAGGAGAGAGAAGAGAGATTTTCTGCTCCAACACTTCTGAACCTTTCCTGCCCCCCGTAATCACACACAGACACAGAAGCACACGCACAGCTGCAAAACTGCATCGCTCATAACCCCCCCCCACACACACACACACACCTCCATCTCTAATCCTCTCTCATCATACAAGCCCCCCTCCACCCCTGTTCCCACTCTACAACACCTCCACCACTTTGCTTCAGAATCCGGGTCACTTCACTGAACAACCACCTATATATATATATATATATAGGCCTATGACATCATCATTTAGTCACTCTAATGTTGTTTCTAACTGGTATTCTCTCGAACGCAAAATTCGTGTATGTTGTACAATATGTACAATAGCCTATGTTTAAAAGTACTATGACATGTTCTTTTACAAACAGTGAAAGTGAAATGATGCTGTTGAGCTCGAAAAATGATAAAGAATACTTAATAAAGAAAATTTATTAAATTATACATTCAAAAATAAAGAAACTTTTACATAAATAAAATGTAATACACAAATAAATTAAATTTACGTAAAATTACCTTGAACACATTCTGAAATTAATTGCTTTGCTTTGACACACACACACACACAGACGTATGGTTTAAGATCCTTGTGGTGACTCTCCTCTTGCTTTATGTGTTTTTTTTATACTAAACAAACCGTATATTCTATCGACCTACAACTAAAGCTACCCCTCACAGAAAACTTCCTCCATTTTTACATTCTCAAAAAACGAATTCTGTATCATTTATAATCTTGTTTCTCCGTGATAAGCTATGGAGACTCGTGACTCGAGTCGGTGTGTATTCAGGTTTAAGTCCCCACCGGGACAGGAAAAAAAAAACTGCACACACAGAGACAAACAAGAAATAATCAATATTTGCGAATGTGTTGGGATGCAGAACTCAAACCTGAAACAGTTGGGTGTCCGTGAACTGGTCAGCTCTGTGTCCACTGCTGTTTGTTCAGATGAATGCTTCCCTCTTGTGGAGGATTGACGACAGTGCAACTTCAACTTTTCCTAAATTTCCAATAGAACAATTCTGTAGGCTATTTCTTTTTTAAGGAACTTATAGTACCGTCACTTCTATGCTACAAGTGTAGGCTAAAGGCAAAACACAATAGCTTACTTAAAGAGAGTACTTTTGCTAACTAAGGGTTAAAAGAGATTTTAGATACTCCTAACATTGTAAACTCAATTCAACGTCTCTTGGCTTTTTTAGGCTTTGTTCGTATCTTTCTGAACTGTTTTACTTCACTTTGTTTTAACATGTATCTACATTTGATGTAGATAAAATCAGGTTTAACCTTTCTCCTATTTGTCTTTTATTCAGAGGTGTAAAATAGGCTATTTGAGTAATTTTACTTACTTAAGCATATTGAGGTAGCAAAGTTGCACCAAAAAAAATAAATAAATAAAAAATAAAATAAAAAAAATTTGTTTTGATAGATCTATTAGCGGTGTAATATATTAGCTGAATGCACAAGATTGAGTGCAAATAAATCAGTGATGTCAATCAAAAACACTTTATAAATATTTTTGTGGGTTTGACGTAACAGATATTTAAAAAAAAGTGTTTAAATTAACATTTTATGCTAAATAAATTGTAATTTGTTTAGTGATGTTCTTACCAGGCAGTGGATATTATGTCATTATATGACACACTGAGTATCAATGTGTTATTATATAATTTACTTATTAATTGATCTAATTAGTCACAAATAATTATTTATCAATATTTTCTGAGAAAATCTAAATGCCCCAAGTTAACAATTAAAAGTTAAATTATCCTTAGACAGTGATGCTGAATAGACACAAAAAGTGGCCTTTCAAAATTTTAAACTTTAAAAAAAAGTTTAAACTATTGGTATTTGTATTTTTTGTATTTACCATTTCACTTAAGAATACACTGATTCATTAACAGGGGTTGTATGAGTTACTGTCTTTCATATTCACTTTTATGACGTTCCATTCACTTGCATTAAACTAAGAGAGTTTTTTTTCTGAAACTCTTAATTTGTGTTCATCTGATTAATGGAAAGTCATATTTATAAATAAATTGGATGTCATGAGGGTGGAAAGGATAGAGTTTGCATTTAATCCCTTTCCCTGTATTTGTGTGTGTGTGTGTGTGTGTGTGTGTGTGTGTGTGTGTGTGTGTGTGTGTGTGTGTGTGTATGTGTGTGTTTGTGTGTGTTCTACTGTGCTGCATTTTAAATGTTGTTGTTGCACTAGATGTATGAGTTTGACCTGTGCACTTTGTTTCGTTTTCACCCTTTAACAAAATTACTGTATATCTGTTAGAAAAAAAAGTACTTCTACTTTTTTAATACTTGAGTACAATTTAAAGTTGTAGCTACTTTTTTACTTTTACTGAAGTATGTTTTTGGCCAGAGACTTTTTATTTTCACTTAAGAAACATTTTTGAGTAATTTTTACACATCTGCTTTTAATTTATTTAAAAACAGAAGTTTAAAATATCCAAATGTTTAAAATATCCAAATGTTTAAAATATCCAAATGTTTAAAATATCCAAATGAAGTGATGCTTCCTGGTCGAGAATACAGAACAAAGTTCTCCACTGGGAGGCGCTGTGATGTAAACGCACTTCCCAAATGCCTCTGATCGACGGAAGAGAAGTTATATATATTATGTATTATCTGAAATGAACACTAGAGCTCAGAGTCTGTGTGCGCTGTTTTGTTCACTAAAGTTCGTTTTTGTTCTTCACTTTGCTATTGTTGCATTGGCATGGGAATGTTTTGTCCGTATAAATATGTAGCCTATTGTTCTTATGCCATAATAGAATGCCAGGAAATTAAGTAAAACAAGAAGTACATCAGCTCTGCACTTGTGAATGTTTGAAAGTACTTGACAAAGATAGATTTTCAGTGCATGCTGGTTCATTTGATTTCTCACTGACTCTAGAAGCATGTGTGAGGATAAAACTATCAAAAAAAAGCAAACTACATGATCTACCCTTCATCTCCATTTTAAAAAAAACCAAGAGAAAAAGATGGACGTCACAGAAATCCTACAGCACCATGGACAGTGCCCAACCCCCAGCCAGAGCTCCCATGATCCGTCAGGAGTTTTCCATTCATGTCACATGCCTGAAATGTATTGTTACACTGAATAAGTGTGTGCTGAAGAAGTCTTTATAGGCTCTCTACTCTATTTGAATAGTGTTCATTACATTCAGCCTCAAAGCACTGAATGGGTCATATCATGAGGAATCAAATATCTCCTGATCTTTCTCCATTACTGTTGTGGTGCATCATGATAAGTTGTATATATAGGCTACTTTTTTATTTTTTATAAAACATATTATTACTCCGGGTTTTATGCAATATTGATAAAAGAAAAATATGGGTCAAGCACACCAGAGGTTTTAATGAACAGACATTAACAGTAACACACACCATATGTGGCATAATGTGGCAATTTATATGCAATTTGTATTTAATTTTCTTATCAATGTGGTTATACTGTTTAATCACAAGCAGAGTAATTTAGACACATGCAATATAGGTGAAGACAATAACTGCACATAAGGTGGAACAGGCTTTATTTGGCATTTCACAGTTCAGTATTTCAAGTATCATAATATTTATTATAAAATGTATTTTATTTTAGCATTATATACACAGAGATACATTTTGCTCTGCTCTGTGATTACTACTATAATCTGGTGTTGAATATAAGATTATCCAGGGGTTTGGCTTTATTGACAAGATGGGTTAGGGTCATTGATTCTTAACAAAAAAAAAAAAAAATTTAAGACACTTTAATATCTTTCTATGACCCTCTGGGCCTTTTAATGCACACTTGTTCATCTGGTTATATGACAGATTATTGCCAATAGGTTTTTGTTATAAGAAGAAACTTCAGTTCATTATATAAAAATGTATATGGTTAAGTAGGTACACATAGTCTATATGTATATTAGACCTGACGAGAAATCTCTGAAAGCAATCCATAAACATTAAGCCAGTCCGTGTGTCTCAGTTTGACATTTGTGACCCTGGAGCACAAAACCTTAAATCGCTGGGGTATATTTGTAGCAATATTCAAAAATACACTGTATGAGTAAAAAAAAAAAAAGTGTATGTAAAAATCATTAGGATATTAAGTAAAGTTCATGTTCCATGAAGATATTTTGCAAATTTCCTACCATATAAATGTATCAAAACATGTTTTTTGATTAGTAATATTCATAGTTAAAGACTTCATTTGGACAACTTTAAAGGCAATTTTCTCAATATTTAGATTTTTTTGCACCCTCTGATATTCAAATGGTTGTATCTCAGCCAAATATTGTTCTAACAAAACATATATCAATTGAAAGCGTATTTATTCAGCTTTCATGTGACGTATAAATGTTAGAAAATCACTTAAGACTGGTTTTGTGGACCAGGGTTACATGTATGTTTTTATCGTACCTTTAAATGTTAATTATTGGTGTAATACCACAATCAATAATCAATCAAACATTTACAGACTATTTCGCGATGTTTTGCATTAGATTAAGAAGCAGTTTCCCAGGCCGTGATGCTGCACTGTTGTTTGTTTAGGATAACAACACGTGGCGTCGGGGCCGTTAACGGATGCGTGTCTGGTAATAATCCTACACTGGGATGTTGAATAACGTTCGCCCCGATACTTGTGCATTTTAAATGTTTAAACAACTCAATGAATTGTAAATGTTGCCAATTATTGCTGTTTTTATCAAAACATCCTACCAGCGTCTCTCTGGATGGTTTTGCGCGCCTGACATTTTTCCTTCAGTTTTTGCGCGACGCCGGCAAGTGTTTCTATTAGTTCATTCCGTTTTGTTTTCACGCATGCTTAAAGCTCAATTACACACCGCTACTACATCGATGCGTGTTGTAACAACACCAGTTTACCCAGTTAAAAAACAGGAACGGGATAATAATTGCTACCCTTTAGGACCACCACCATCCCGAACTTGTGTCATCTTAATTTACAGGTGCTTTTGTTTTATATACCACGCAGTGTTTTCATCTACATGCTAAAAAAAAAAAAAATAAATAAAAACAAATTAGAAATTTAATGGCTGAGCCGATTGGGATGGTTGTAAGATTTACCAGTATATTTCTGGACAAAATAATGTGTCCTATGTGTAGACTTGATTAAATTGAGAGAATGACTACACTCTAGTCAGAGCCTTTTCATTCGCTCTTTTGAATTACATCGTCTTATATATGTTTCACATTATGAATAAAAGTTGAGATGAACAACCATAATTATGAATGCACAAATTATATTTAAAATACAAACCACCCTACTGGGTTTTAAACTATAGCATAGACAGATTCAAACTGTCAATTTCTATTGAAAGCTATAGCTACATTAATTATCAGATATATATGCAAACATAAGAAATGTGAGCCAGAAAGAGCAAAAATTAAATTACAGACAAAACATTAAAAAAAACCTTTTCATAGGCCTAAAAATATGATGACTTCTTTCTAACAGCTGTGACTTTAAATGTTATCCTTATCCTGTTCACACCTTTGTACACTCAGATGTTGCCTTGTGCGGGAGTTATTTTTAGTTTTAGTTATATTTTGAGATGTTACAATATTCTAGCCATCACAGTTCAAACACATATCCAGTGTTTGCACCATTTTGCAGACAAAATTGCCTGCTTTTTGTATGTATAGAACAAATGTAAATGACTTGCAAGTTACAGCATTATAAGAAGCATGATCCCCAGAAATTCAACTGGTTGTTTATAATTTCTCATTTCATTGGATTATTATTGTTATTGTATGCTGATTCATACATTAAAGAGATAATTAAACAGCTCATTTTAGAGCATATTTGTTGACTTTAAAGGAAAGGTGGTTTGGAAATGTCTGCCATCAGAAATTATGATAAAGAGGCATTTCATATGGTTATTAAGCAATGAATCAACACTAGTTGGACTAAAATCCATACGTATATACCTGTTGATAAATTAACCTTAATAATTTATTTTTAAGGGCTCATTACAGCTTTTTTTAATGCTAGAAACAGGTGTCCTATTTGGAAACACACTGACACCATTGGAAAGGTGTCCTTTTTAACTCTGTGCCAGCATATGAAATAGATGTCTCATATTTCAGTCCCCCATTTTAATACATTTGGTTCATTCTAACCTTTAATTAATTATTTAAAGCTTTATTTTAATAAAATGTCCCCTATGAATAGCCTGCACCAATTGTACCCAATGGCAGAGCTTGGCAGCTGGCCTGTTTAGAGCCTGTCTGCGCCCACAGCTGCCTCCAGACGTGACAGTCAGCTCTCTGTATAGACTATCTGACTGTTGGAAGCCTGAAATATTTGAATGTCATTGGGGGAGGTCATCTGTGGCTTGAGGAGGGGGCTGGTCAATAGGGGTTCATATATGCCTCTGCAATGGAGCAAGTGGAGACTTGCATTATATGGTGGCCAAAGGGCCATTTTTGAGGCTCCAGGGCCATCTGTACACCAGTTTAAATGGTATAGTCCAGTTTGAACACCCCTCCATATTGAGCTAAAATGGAAGAGCCTCTTTTGCAGTGTTTGCTGGGAAGAAGAAGTACAGTCGGTGTTGGGACTTTGGAGACGAGGTAGCAATCTGAAGAGGTAAGAGGAGCTGTGTTCTCCAATGGCCAGGCCACTAATGGATGGATGGGCTCATTGGGATGTACATTGGTCCTAATGCATGCCAGTATATGGATTTTTTACAGGTCTTGGAATGGTGTCTGTAAAGGGTTAGAATAGATTTCATGGCTAGCATGAACAAGGAAATATGGAGGCAGCTGCTAGGGGGAGCTATAACAGGGCAGACATTAGCTTGCTGAAGTGAGCTACTCCAAATGGGCTTCAGACTCTTTAAAATACTCACATTGGTTGGAAGAACAGAGGAAGATGTCGTATTGTTGTGCTTTGGTTAGATAAAGATGGTCTGCAGTTATTGGGTCTGAATCCCTTGGCTTCCTGTTCAAGGGAAGTGGCCAATTTTACATGCAGGCAATGCTGCATAAAAGAAAGAGAGGAAGCATGTTAATGATGGTCCCTGATAAATAAAACACACTTAAATGTGCTATAAGCATGTAAATCATATATATTGTTGTGTATTTATGTGATTTTGCACGATTATTTTGATAAATTAGCTTCTCTGAGTGAACTGTTGGAGAGCTTTAAAGATGGCCGCTCCTCAGAGTAGAGAATGCTGTTGGGACGGGTCACTTCCTGATTCACTCGACACTCTGTGTTGGTTATCACTGTAATTAAGCATATAAAACTGTTTTCAAATAAAACTGTAAGAAAAATAACCAATTTTACCGTTAAGTAATTAATAGTCAAAGTTATGGTTAGTATTGCTGACATTAAGGAACGTTTAGGAGATCAGATTCTGGTCTGAACTAAGTGAATGTGGAGTGTAAACACTCTAACTGAACTGTTTTTCTAGTTAAGCACAGAGTATGGGACGCGTTAAGTGCATAGTAAGGACTAGTCTCTGATTAGTCACTTCAGAAGGCCCTCGTTTAAGTTTTGATATGGACTAGATAAAACAATAGCACAGATTTTGATTGTTTATTCATCGATATCAAACTATATAGACTATAAAACTATAATAAGATTGTTGATTTTTGACTAGTGTTGAAGCAGATGACATATTAACCCTTTCAG
Source organism: Carassius carassius (assembly GCF_963082965.1). Classification (NCBI taxonomy): domain Eukaryota; kingdom Metazoa; phylum Chordata; class Actinopteri; order Cypriniformes; family Cyprinidae; genus Carassius; species Carassius carassius. The sequence goes on from NC_081778.1 coordinate 28,872,157, forward strand.
TTATGGTCATATTAATCAATAATGATTCTTCTTTTGATTTCATATGTCTCTTTCCTGTTGAATTTTTTAAATAATATTTAATATAATAAAATATATTACAAGTAATTTAGTTAATATAAATGAACATAATCATTCTTTAATCATATTTTGTTACACAAAGCATACAGATAAACAAAAAGGGGTTAAATCCTGAGCCAATAGAAGAATAGAGGATGTAGATGCAACTTTGATATTCATATCCTAAAACCATACAGCATTTAAAGGGTTAAATTTTAGTCCTCTTGGGGCCATCAGAGTCAGTGGTGGCACACTTTCACTCTGTCACTGTCTGCCGTTTTTATCAGAAATCTGAAAATGTAAATTGCTGCCCCCTCTGGATGGATCAGGAACAAGGGTCTGTGTCTCTAATGGGAAAATGATAACAGTAAATGTGCACTCATTTTCTCATTTACAGTTGAAACCCTTTTACTTTTGCTCATTTAGTTGCTTATACTGTATGCTCAGTGCCATACTATCATAGCCAACAGTTCGAGTTTTAAACTAAAAGGCAGCTGCACTATAGCTATCACATCACAAGGCATAATTGTTCAGTGAAGTTTAATTCACACCCTCTTCACTCATAAATTAGAACTACTAGAACAGAACTACTACAACTTTTTGTCCCATGCACAAGTGTAAATGTTAAACTTCCCTGACTGAGGATAATTGTTCAAGTGAGTGCATGATTTTGACAAAGCTTCAGTCACGATTCTGGCCTGTTAAAGTGTTTTGTAAGTTTTAACATAAAATATGTTTATAGGTAATGCGGTATAGATATACTTCTGTAGAATTATGTCATAATATTCCTGTGAAGTCATATTATTTATTGAGCCATAATGTACTTTGACATTAAACAACATTGATAACGCGTGAATGTGTCACTATATTTCACTGCTTTAAAATGTAGTTTAGATATTAACTTGCCATGCGAACACTTGAGATTATTACCTCAAATTTATTCATTTTTAAATATTTTAAAAAGCATTTTATAACTGATTATGCTTCTGCAGAGTTGTAATCCCATAATATAGGCTTTTGAAAAACCATATCTTTACTGAGCCATGAATATATTTTAGTAGCAGAACACAGATTTTTTTTTTCATGAAATATTCTTGCCATTTTCACTGACTGTTTTAATGTCACCCAACATATTTTCCAGTAAATGTTGTCTAGTATCAGTAGAAAATTTTTATTTATTTTTTTTAAACAGTGTCACTGTTTCAACATAACAGAGTTTCGCAGTAAGGCATTAATGTAAAAAAAAAAAGTAACAAAATAAACAATACATTCGCACCTTCTCTGGAAAATAATAGCATGTGTGAAACATTTCATAACACTGTAACTGATACTATCAAGATTCTCCCTAATCATTCTTAGAATTTTAGCAGATAACTGACCCACTTCACTCAAACTTCTTTCCTTTTTTCCTCTGTTCTGCCAGGAACTTGTAAAGAAAAGAAAACAAGATCTCCACTTGGGACGTCCAGTATCTCACTGCAACGTAAGAATTCATCTTCCTGTCTTAGCTGATTAGAGAAGACACTCATTCTCTGTTAAACAAAGTGAAAATGTGACCTTTTCCTCCATACATTGCACATCATTTTATTAACTGTTGAAAGAAATCTGCCGACACTCTATTTAAAAAATGAACCCACACAAAGCCCAGCTCACACCACGCATCTGTAATGAACTTGACTCTCTTACAGCTGTTCAAATGGCAGCTGACATACACAGTTACCCGACAGCCTCTTTTATTCACAGTATGTTAATCTTTTGTTTATGCTTTTGCGGTTTTTCTCACTTAACCAGAAAAGCCGCAACAAGACATACCTGCTTCCTACATTTTTACATGCTATCACTGCCTCATTCATTAGGCACGAGTGAAATTAGTAAAATATTCTTATGTAATTGTTGTTTAATTGACGGTAAGAATAGTTTTACAAATCTATTCACGGTGTGATTGATATCTAATGTTTTAAACAGTTTTTCAACATACTGTATTGTTTGACTCATGCATTAATATTAGACTAGTCAAAGTTTTATTCTCTAATTTACTCATCTGCACTCCCTAGTTATTCATTCTTGTCTACGGGTGAAAAGATACATGGCAAAACGCATTACAGCCATTTTCCATGTAGAGAGTGTGTGTGTGTGTGTGTGTGTGTGTGTGTGTGTGTGTGTGTGTGTGTGTGTGTGTGTGTGTGTGATCTTCAGAAAGGATATTGTAGGAAAGCTGCATACTTTTTTCCCCCTTCTAAACCAATCAGCATTGCTTTGGTATGAGTCACTCCCACACCCTACCCTTATATGACAAAGAGGGGAGGGGCTGTTTCTCAGACCGGACAGTGAAATGGTGGCTGCTTGTACAAAAACAGCAGCAGCACCACTAGGAACTGAGCAGCTACAGACACATTTACAGGTAAGATCCGTAGCTTAGAACATTCTTATGCCTCTCGATTATACTAAACATGCATCCTGTGATATAAAAATGGAATATTTATGCTGTTACATGTAACTGAGCAAACTGTGTTAGCCTGTTTACAAGCCATCCTGTCATTAATTCAGCCTAAAAAGCTATTTTACCAAACCAGCAAAGATAAACTGAATGTTGTAGAAGAAAATGTTGCATTTAGAACTACTTTTCATTTATAGCAAGGAAACTTGAGTATAACCACAAGTATGACATCATCCATTATGCCATGTGGTTTAATAGTTATGTCAAGTCCAACGTTATTATCAACTGCATTGTTTTAGTTGTAGAATTACTAGTTCAGTTTGTTTTCTTGAGCAAACTAGTTTTTGTTTACTCTTAAATAATATGTATTTTGTGGGAATTTGAGTCAGTACTTCCTGTGAACTTCCATTCTGAAAACACAAAAGTCTGTAAATAAAATAAAAATGCTGTATATAGGTTTAAAAGTTTTACAGTATATAACTTTGTCCCTAGCATGAAAGTTCATATTTTAGCAACCTATTGGGAAAAAAGATACAGTTGAATACTACTGCTCCGGACACCACAGATTCAGAACTGGACAGCAACCTTTTACAGTCTAAGAAAGAGAAAATATAGTCCTATTAGAAAACCTACAGCTGTCTTTTAAGTAGAATCTAATGGTCATTGAACCTCACGAGTAACTGATTTGGGACACTCTACATAAGCTACTCAAATAAAAGCACAAGAGACTTGACTCACATTTCATTCCAATGGAAATTGACGTTAGAATGTTGCTGAGCTAACAGCATGATACTCTAATATATATAAAAATTACAAAATGCACACAAATATTAAGTAAATTAGTGAATTGCACTGAACTTTTTTATAATTCAGTACTGAATGAAATGAAAGTATACATTCCACAATGCATTTCTCTTCTGACACTGCACTTGCCCTCTCTATAATGTCTACACACAATGCTGAAGGCTACAGCTTTCAAAGCTTTTTCTTTTCCAAAAAGACTTGTAAAACATTATTTTTTTCAAAGTGAATAATGATCATTGGAAAATGTTTCACAAGAAAATATGATTTCAGTCCTTCAACTTCATGTTTTCATGTTTAATTGTTTAATGTTACTTGGCATTTCTTTGTAATTATTTGTAAAATTTGACTAGCCATTTCTAAATGAACATTGTTTAAAAGCCATTTTTTGGTGTATAACTAAAATCAAATGCCCAAGGAAGCATGCCAGTTTTTAAACTTAAATGTTGTTCAGGACAGAAGTGTTTAAGTGTCATTATGGTATGTGCCGTTTTCATAAGATTCATTAAGAACATTTCTTCTTTTCATTTCAGAATCAGCCAAGACTGAAAGCCTAGAAAAACCAAAGTCCAAGAATCAGACCCATCTATGGCAGAAACACAGCAGATCAAAGTGACTGCGGCCAAAGTGCCATGTGGAGAAAATCTCCTCCTTCGCCTCCAGCATAAATCCTCTCTTTGGGATTGTGACTTCAGTGGTCGGGTTGGTCAGGAAAGGCTTCGAGGATGAGAAGGACCAAGAGGCGGACAAGGACTTAAAACAGATCCATGAAAAACTGGAAACCATCTCAGAGAAGAATAAGCAGACCCTGCGGCAGATCCGAATCGACGAAATCAACGAGACTTATGGTGAACACGAGGAAGTCATCAAGCATCAGTACAAGGCTTTCAACACCATGCTGGAAAACGTAAAACTGGACCCTGAGAACTCAGATTGTCACATGAAGGATTTTGTGAAGATCTACGAGAATGATAAGATGGATCTCAGCTAAGATATGTATTATCGCAGAGTGAACGGTGCCGTTTTGTTTGGGAAGTCCATCCTGCAGGTTTACTTGGAGAACTGCCAAAGAAACAAAAAGGTGATGGAAGCCCGCTGCTCACACATCGCACACCTGTTCTACATCGGTCTAATGGTGCTGATGGCCTACTACGCCATCAGTGAAGATTACGAGGATGAAGTGAGAAACAAAGGTGCCAGAGGGTTCATTGAAATTCAAGCCAAGATGCAAAAAGTTCTGGACCAATGCACTGAGGAAAACTGAAGTGGGAACATTGCACTAACAATTGCTGAGACAATCCATCTCATTTGCTGAAAGTTGAAGGGTCAGTGTAAATTGGGTGAATCTTTTCCTGCTTGCCAAAGGACTTTTCAATGCAATACTAAAGTAGGGCAAAGTTCTTAACACTGTATATCACAATAACATTTTTTTTAAGTATATTAAGCATGTTTTGATCATTACTTTGACTGAATATATTGTAAAAAAAGAAAAAAGAGCCTTTGATATGAGTTACATGTTATTATGAATTATTATATAATTGTTTGCTTGTGTTTTGTGGAAAACCTCTGATTCTTTGAACAATAAATGAATAAATTTTTTTCTCATTTCATGGCAGTTAGTCTCTTTATTTGTCATTTATAAGTCTTTATAAGTCGATTCATGAAGTGAACACTAAAGACTGTGACTGTAGAATGCAGGTCAATATGGAAATTGCATTGATTTGTATTAAAGGCAGAATGCTGTGCTTGGTCAATCTCATCTGAAAAATATATTTTTTTTTAAATAATACAGGTTTCAGGTATTACAGTACTAGAGTAGCTCGTTCATGTCTGGCATAAAGCTGATTACAATTTCCAGTGCTTTCTTTATACTCACTGTTTCAAATGTGTAGCCGCAAGACTTAACATGCATGTTACCATGATTTAAGTGTGAAAAATCACTTACTACCTTATTGTGTAAAGTTACAACTTAAAGTCACAACTTACTCATCATGACAACAAAATGAATGAAAGATAAAAAACACGACTTCAACAAAATCAACTCAACTCAAATAATATGCAAGTTTTAACAGAATTAATGTGAGATCCAAATTAAGCTGGACATAGCTGCTTTTAAACACTCAGAAATTGACCTCATTTACATTATAAGTGATTGACTGTAACCTCATTTTTTGCTTCTTTTTTTTCTCTAAAACATGCCAGAAATGCTGACTGAGCTTAACCTGTATTTAACTCTTATCTTAGTATCGAGATTTTTTTATTAATTAGTTTTTATTAATATTTTGAATTCATTTTTATTTTTAGAATTTTGGTTTTCAAATCCATTTCAATTAAAGTTTTTGTCATTTTGTTCACTTTTATTAACATATATATATATATATATATATATATATATATATATATATATATATATATATATACACATTAGTTAACCATAGTAACCTTGACTGAATCAGAAATATCTCTAATATGTATTTTTCAAGGAAAGTCAGTTTAACTCTAAGATTGTGATCTGTTTCCTTCTTCAGGTGAACTAAACGATAAGACTGTTCTACAATCTTCCTCCGGACACAATGGCTGACAATGAGATATTTGATGACCCAGAGAAGCTGAAGAGGGGTCTAGTGAAGGTTCTGGAATGTGTGGCCACCATCTCATCTGCAGCAGCGGTGGTCAATCCCATCTTCGGTGTGGCTGGTTCTCTCATCCGGGTGGTGCTACACCACGTGGACGATGAAGACATCCAGAAACTCAAACGTGAGTTTGGCAGCGTGAATCGAGCCCTGGACGAAATCTCACAGCAGAACCGTCAAGCCCTGCTGCAAATCCGAAAGGAAACGCTGGACAAACAGTACCACGAGGTAGAAGAAAACATTCGCAATCAGTTCCGCAAATTCATGGAGATCGTGGAGGCCAAACCTGAGCAAGTGCAACGCAAGAAAGATGATTTCGTCGAGAGTTTCATCAATGATAAAGATGACCAGAACATGTACACGCTTTACGAAGGTGTGATGGGGAAGCGCAAACTCTTCTCCCAGCCCATCCTAGACGTCTACATGAAGCATTCACAAGGTGACCAGCGCGTCATGGAAAACCTCTGCACTCGACTCGCGTACCTGTTCTGCATCGGTTTCATCGCTCTGATGGGCTACTACGGCATCCTGGGGGATGATCTGGAATCACGAAACGAAGAGTGGGAAGAGAATATGAGGAACGTGCAGGAGAAAATGCAGGAGGTGCTGAGGAGATGCAAGTGATCATGAAACCTTTCTGCACAACCATGCTCTTTATTCCCTTCGTGCTCCGCCTTTTTTCTCTTACTCTGATAGATTTCATCGACCTGCAGCATTATCTTCCTGATAATCACAGGTCATGCTGAAGTATACACAATCATTTCCCCTAATCTAGGTGTTTTTTTTTTTCACACAGTCACATGACAAAGATATTTCACACTAATCTACACAATGCTGGTTGTGGTTATATAAATATTATTAAAGTTCATAAGCATTCATAAGCAATCTCATCTTGAAAAATGTTTTAAAAAGATTCAAGGCTACATGATGAACAACTTGTTTCTTGAATAAATACAAAGTATATACAGTTATAAAATATATTCTAGAAAATATAATCTATCTATCTATCTATCTATCTATCTATCTATCTATCTATCTATCTATGTATCTATCTATCTATCTATCTATCTATCTATCTATCTATCTATCTATCTATCTATCTATCTATCTATCTATCTATCTATCTATCTATCTATAAATGTTGCAAAATAAAGAGCATACAATTTAATATCTGTGCATACTAAGATATAAATTTCTCTCTGAAATGTGCCTATTTATGCATCTTTTCGGCACATTAGCTACAGATTTTTAATGTTCATTTAATTGTATCCTGTGTGTCGTAAAAAAAATTGTTAGTGCCATTAGAACATAATATCAGAGCGTATATTTTAATATGAGAGGTGAAATCTAAACTGAAGGTTATTTTTTTTTTGCATTCCTTTGACCCTTTTGTTTTGGATAAATTAAAACATTACACTTGATGTACAGTGCTACATATTTAGTCCGGCATGGCTGAAGTTCATCTAGATAATCGTGTTTTTTTTTCACATTTGTTTATCCATAAAGCTCTGCAATATACATAAATGTAACTAAATTATGTGTTTGTGTGCTTTTTTTAATGTCTCATGGATTAGAACAAATTACCTTCCTAATCATTATTAAAATACTTAAAAAAAAAAAAAAAAACTCTTGGAATGCCGATGCACTTATAACGCTGTACAATATTGTTACATTTTTCAATAAAGATACAATGAATAGAGAGAAGTGAAGTGGTTTTGACTTACAGACTTACACTAAAATTCATTATATACTGTATATTTAATATACATTTTATAAATATATATAAAAGGCTTACACATTGTTGATGTAAACAAATTACAGGAGCTATAGGGCATTTTCTTGTTATATGTTCTTCTGCCACTAGATGGCAGCAAAATACCATAAACTGAGTTCAGCCTTTAGACCTAAAAATATGAACACAAGTATATTGCTACTGCTTAATGCATATTGGTGTGAATAGCACCTACTATTTTTAATATTTGTAAAAACAGTATGTAATATGCAGCTATAATCAGTTTAAACTACCATATGATCTCTCTATGTTATCATACAGAAATAAATCTGTTTATATTGGAAGTATCTATGCGTCAAATAAAGCAGACCAAGCCTAAGTTAATTTAAATTTTTAGTCAAAAACGACAGGACATTTTTACTTTATCCTTCTTTTCCTCTTGTATTAAACACTTCTATTTTATTTAAGAGAGCATGGCCTCAACATCAATAAGCTTTACTTTACCCTTTGTGACATCACAGAAGACAGATCTTTAGTCTTGTTCTGCGTCATTTCACGTCATCAGCCAGAAACGCTTGCAAAGACTCTTCTGTCAAGTCTGAGAGGCAATCATATGGATACGATTCTGAAAGAAAGAAAGAAAGAAAGAAAGAAAGAAAGAAAGAAAGAAAGAAAGAAAGAAAGAAAGAAAGAAAGAAAGAAAGAAAGAAAAAAACAAAAAGAAAGAAATGTTAAGGCTTTTCTGGGGGAATTATGGTCCACAAAAAAATTAAATAAAATAAAGAAAAGGGAAAAGAACACAGAAATGGTTTAGCATTTTACTTGAGGAAAAGGGAAGTGTAATTAATGAATTGGGAACCTATAGCAGTTTATACAAACACTACACTTTCAGTTCAATTGAATGTAGACTATGCATCAGTTTGGTTTTATTGTGTTGATTAAATTATTATTGTAACAGAATTGACAAAATAATCCTAATTTAAGATGGTCTATGTAATCAAAAGAAAAAACAAAAGAGAGGAAAACAGTTATATTAGACTTCAGACTCAAAACTTTATATTAACTAAAATATATAAACTTTTTCATATGATAATCCCTGGTCTCCACAATAAAATAATCAGAATCATAATACGATGTTATATAATGGGCCAGGGGCGTAGCCATCTTTTCAGAAGTGAGGGGAAAAGAAATTACGCACACATACATACATTATATATATAAATAAATATATATAACATTACAATATAACATTTCTATCTATATAGCCTACCAGTCAACAGTTTTTGAACAGTAAGATTTTTTTATGTTTTTAAAGAAGTCTCTTCTGCTCACCAAGCCTGGATTATTTGAATTTTTTTTACTATTAAAATAAAAAAAATAATAAAATGTAATTTATTCCTGTGATTTAAAGCAGAATTTTCAGCATCATAACTAGTCTTCAGTGTAACATCCTTCAGAAATCATTCTCATATGCTGATTTGCTGATTATCAATATTCAAAAAAAAAGGAGAGCACATTTTTTTCAGCATTCTTTGATGAATAGAAGGATCCAAAGATTAGCATTTATGTGACATAAAAAGCTTTCGCAACATTATACGCTATTCCATTGAAAAGCTTAGAGTCAGTATAATTTTTTTTTTGGGGGGGGGGGGGTAAATTATAGAAATTAATACTTTTATTTAGCAAGGATTCTTTAAATTGAACAAAAGTGATGATAAAGGCATCATTTTACAAAATATTTATATTTCAGATAAATCTTCTGAACTTTCTATTCATCAAAAAAACCTTAAAAATATTCTACTCAGCTGTTTCTAACATTATCATAATAAGTTTTTTTGTTTTTTAGCAGAATATCAGAATTTGTGTGACTGGAGTAATGATGCAAAAAAAAATCTGCTTTGAAATATCAATAAATTACATTTTGAAATATATTAAAATAGAAAAGTTATTTTAAATAGGCTAGTAAAAATATTTCAACATTTTACGGTTTTGCTGTACTTTATCAAATAAATGCAGGCTTGGTGAACAGAAGATACTTCTTTATAAAACATTAACAAGCTTACTGTTCAGAAACTTCTGACTGGTAGGATACTATAGGCAACTTAAATTTTTCTCTAATATTTAGCTTTTAATTGGCTTAGAAATCTATAACCGCTGGACAATAACAAATAATAATGATTTGTTTATATACTACAAACACTTTTTTATCACATAATAAGGCAGAATAGTTTTTATACTGTAATAATAGCATTTTTCATATACTTTATTTATCACCTGCTGGAGATGACTTGAAAAAAACACATATTGTCGCAATCGTGTCTGTTTTTCTCATAGACTGTATAAAATGTTTTTCTGTAAAAACAACTGTTTTCATACCAGGAAACTCCTAATATGGGTAACAGCGTCCAACTATCGCTGTTACCCATATTAGGAGTTTCCTGGTATGATTTTCTGCGCGAGAGCGCCCTCCGGAGAGGAGAGTTTGGCGCTCCGTGATGTTCGTCTCGCCTTCTAGGTCCAAATAAAACATCAGGTCATGCGCAAACTATCCTGTCTCTTTGAGTTTAATTTTTTATTTATTCACACCAGCTCTTGAAAACCTCTATAGGCTACAAACACACTTGACCGAAAAAGTGCGGGGGACGAATTTCCGTGTTATCAAAAGTGGGGGGGGGGGACACGTCCCCCGCGTAATCTACGCCCCTGTAATGATGAGCCTATGTAATATTTTAATTAGTCATTTATTTCGTACCAAACAGGAGGGTATAAGGCTGAAAAAACTGAAATGCAAACACCTCTGTTGGGCCTCATGGGAATAAGTCATCATGTTCAGCGGTGTCAGCCGTCCATGACGCATTCAGACACAAGGTCACGCTGACTTATCTGACTTATTTTCAAACACTTGTTTGTGCATTGTTAGAAAATACATCCACCACTTGATTTGCATATATGCACAACAACGATGCATGTGATTTCGTTTTATTCTTCCTTTTTATCCGCGTATGATTTCATAATATATGCATTTGGATCCTCCTTCATCAGCACACGCTCAGAGAAAAGAACATTAGCACAGAATAGCTATTAAAAAGATTTTGCCCTGGTGGAAGGTGCCATATAATTTGGTATTTTGATACAATATAACATAATACAATATAAAACTCGTTAAGATCTCAAAAACATCAGTAATGGGTGAAATACCTGCCATCCCTGTGTGGAAAATAGCTGCGCATTTTTCTTGTGATCCACTGGAGCTGCTCCATGTTACGCATTGCGCGCAATTTTCTTCTTGATGAACAAACATAACTCGCTATTTCCGTCCAAAAACTGTTCGGAACACTTCTGTCTGTTGTCATATTATGAATAAAACGCAAGGTACAGCCAAGCACGTCAAAAATGAGACATTTATCAGACCATAGCCAAAGGCTTTCCGAACCAAAATCCTAACGCATTCTCAGAGCGCGCAACTCCCTCTCTGTCGCGCGCGCGCTCTGCATCTGTGTTCATTTCAGACTCACTCAGAATCAGATCATCACAAATATCCTCCTGGAGCTAATACCTGAGGGAAACCTGAATTTCGGACAGGTAATCCGGACAGCAGCTCTTCAACCTGCTAGACGTGAGAAACAGGTTTGAAAAATTTTCTGCTGGGGTAAATTGCTGAGATGCGCAAGTAGGACACTTAAGAGAGAGACTGCGCTCGAAAACGCTTTACTAGGTGTGCCCTTTACAGAACAGAAGATGGCACATTCAGTGGTGCCATATCTGCGCCACACGATTTTAAGCGCAAATCGTTTTATTAATGTATTAAATGTGATTATTTACAGATTTAAAATGGGCCTGGATTTGGTTTAACACGATTTTTCTCATTAACATGCATGCAGATTTAAAATGGTGGGAAAAATGCTGATGGCACAATTGGCTTTCCTGTAAAATTAACAACGTGAAGACAGCTTCATTCGGCTGTAATGGAAATAGCCTGAGTGTAATCATTTAGGTTTTAAAAGATTAAAATCTTTTGATTTTAAAATCTTACATATTTAAATCAAAAATATTATTATAATAAATCTGACCACATGCACTTAAGCTTTTTTGTCTCTCATTCCTGTATTTTCTTTTCTGATTCTGTTATATATATATATTAGATTTATTTACAACTTCAGTCTGAACAATGAGAAGACTGAACAAATGGAGACGTTCAGTTTTCTTAAGCGAAAAATATTCTGAGCTTATGAAGGAACAACCTCTGAGCAATTTAACTTTTATTTCACATTATGCAGCTTGAATTAAAATTGACCCATTGTGTAAAGTGATTTTTAACACTACAAGAAACTAAGGCATCTTTTTATTATTATTTTTGTTTGTTTTCAGAAATGTCCAGTCCACTAGAGCGGGTTGTAGCCCAGAAGAAGGCGGCCATTGAAGCAGTAATGGAGATGTTTGAGAGAGGAGCCGAGGTGCTGGCCAGCGCTGTTGGGGAGCTGTGTCCTCTTTTTGAAGCTTCTGCTCCAGTTTTGAGGCTGGTCTTGGACAACGTGGAAAGCAAGGAGGTCACGTATGTCAAAGATCAGTTTCTAGTTGTGAGGAGCAAATTGGATGTCCTCTCATCTGAAATAGAGGACATCAACTGCGAGATTAAAAAGGGACGGTTGGATTCTCAGTTCTTCACTGTGGAGGAAAATATATGCAGCCAGTTTAGAAAATACATAGACATTCTGGAGGCTAAACCTGAGTATAAAGAGGTCAGAAAACGCTTGTTCTTGCAGCATTTCCCCAAAACAAGAGGAGAGAAGAATCTCTACATGCTTTATGATGCTGTGATGGGGAACAGCACATTTGGGGAGCCAATCCTGGATGTTGTGGAACAATACGAGGCCAGAAACAGAAGGGTCCTGGAAGACTTCTGCGTCAGGCTGAAGGAGCTGCTCTGTTTGGGAATCATCACTTTGCTGGGATATTGTTTCCTTACTCAGGGTGAGGAATCAGAGCAGGAGAAGATTCAAGAGTGGAGCACGAAGATCCAAGAAATTGAGACCAAAATGAAGGAAACAATAGAGAAATGTGTGGATTCGTTTCCAGAGCAAGCTGAACTGGACATCAAGAGGCTTGTGAAGGAGAAAGAAGATGGGAACCTTCAGGAAACGGCCCAGGAACTGCTGGACTTCCTGGTGAAGAAGTACGACTGGGTGAGCTGGTCCATCAGAGTCATTAGTAACTTGGGCAAAATTAGCAACTTGAGAGCTGGACAAAACTTTCAGTGTGTGGCCGGACAGAATTATTTTGAAGTATCTCAAGGAAATGACACCAACCTGGTGATCTCGTTCAGCAGCAACCCTCAGCCTGTGCCCAACGAGAGCGTAAAACAGACGATAGAAGGTCCTGCGAGGAAGAGAGACGCCAAAGCTGCTGTGGAGCTTCTGGAGAAGCAGTTAGCTGGGTTTCTGGTTCATGCCATCAGTAGACACAAGGACAGCTTTACTCTGTCGAGTTTTCCTGAGGAATGTCACTACTGGGAGAAACATAAGTACATGAATGTGTGTGTGCATTCAGAGTAGATTTAAATGGTTAAACAGGATCGTTATTACACTTAATATATAAATCTACTATAACTGCACTTTACTTTATTTATCTATGTCTTGTAATGAGTATATATATAGCATTGTTCATTGTCAGCTTACTGTCTCTAACAAATAGAAATTGCATTTATTGTTTTTTTTTTCTAAACTGAAACCAAAGTGATCTTGTTCAGACTAACCACTAGTTTAACTAACCAGGCCATCTGTGTATGCGCTTTTATAAGCAATTATACCCAATTCATATTATTTTATGTTACAAAGTTTAATGTATCTGTCTTAAATCATGCCTTAAAACCAGGTATTCTCAACTAGAGAGCATCAGCAAATTTACAAGTGATCCTGAAAAAAGACTTAAAATGATCTGCAAAACACGCATTAAATAAGCTCAAATAAAAAATAAATAAATGGCGTATTTCTTTTTTTTTTTTCATTGAATGACCAGGATCTCCACTAAAAAAATTGATATATTAAAGAATATTTTTAAAAGTATGGTTTCTACAACTGGCAAACTCATCTGCATGGAAATGTGCATAATATATTGGAAATGGGACTCTGAAAATAGCATAAAATTGTACCTCTTAAAATGGGATAAAATATACATGTAGAAATGGAGTAAAAATATTTTATAGCCAATCCTTATCCAGAAAATAACAAACAACTGGAAAGATTTAGACGCTTGCTAATGTTGTTGTGGGGGGACTTGAAGACAAAAAGGTTGAGAACCACTACTTTTAACAATATCATGAATAAATAAATGTTTAACACAAATGTTAAAAGTAGGACAAATGGCTTTTGGACCAAGTACACTGTTTTTTATTAGGACTGGCTAGTTGGCCTTTGTGAGAATGACCTACTTGCATACCATGAAAAGAGGCAATGAACACATCTCAGTCCAACTGTCCAACTGTCTCAGCAACCCATACAAACCAAGCTTTCAGTAAAAGTAAAAGAAGGACTTTTGCAAATGTTTGCAAGAAATAGTTTCAATATATGACACCCATTGCGATGATATACCACCCAAAGCCACATTTAATTAAATTACTGTTTTTGTACACAAGTCAGCATTTTCTGGCCAAGGGCTGCAGAAACATGGTGAGTAACGTTTCACTTTGTTAATATAAAGCCAATGAGCTCCAAAATGCTGTGATCAGCTCTCTGGATCCAGTCATTAAAACCACTGAGGTGCTGAGTGAAGGAATAATCCATCATTTGACACTCAGGAAGGAGGATCCATTTCCATTGTATTGTGTTCCATTGTATGTGTGAGTTAATTTGTGAGTTAATGCAAAATAAATCTTGTTGTAAATGCTTACTGTTTAAAGCTATACTGAAAACCAAAGGGAATTAAAAATAATATAGAAAAAACCATTATTAGAGGCCTATTATGACACTCTGATGCAAGATCTTTAAAAGCCATTTATAACCATTCTGTGACCTTACAACCAAACTACCATGGGTAATGACCTTTGAACCCTACACACATAATCCAATATGGCTGTCCTCTTTACGTCAATAAATCTTTGATTTATGACAATATAAACCTCTTTTATTTTAAATTGTTTAATGCAGGAAATCCAGACAGGTACAAATATACAAACAAATAAAACATTTTTGATAGGTTTAAAAAAAAAATGTTAATGGTTTAAAAAGGGTATTTCTAGCCTTCAAACTGCCACTGACATTACCAAATCAACCCTCTCTCAAAAACATCATTCTGAAAAATGGCATAAAGATTAGAAATAATCTTTTCTTGTTCCAGAGTAAAAAGAACCATTATTTCATCCATGTTTTCCCTTAGGAAGGTGCCCAGCGTCTTATAAAAATACAAGGTGGAATATTTGAAGTTTTTGAAGCAGTTGTTCATGCTCCTGTTTCAGAGTCTGAATGGAAATGCACGGCTCGGCCTGTATTCATTAGCGGTTGAGGCTTCTGTCCTGGTTAGAGCTATACAGTATTGATCATGTGGCTTCCATCTCTAAAAAAAAAAAACTTAAAACTGTCTGTTGTTAGACCAAAACAAAGATCTATCATTCCAGTTTGACCTAGCGACATGTTTTTCTGGACAACTTTTAAATAAAGGCAAATGAAACCACAACCATCTCCAAGAAAGGGCATCAGTCAATATCAATATTTAATAAATAAATGAGTGATTTTATGAATCTCAGCATCACAGTAGTGCCGAGGCGGTCGATCAGTCCCAGGATACCTCACTTTGGCTGCATCTGCCAATCACAGCCTGAGCTAATGTCATTACCTTTTCGTCAGAGTGGACCATCGACCAGCTTCCTGGCCTTAAGTGGCCTGATCTGATAAAAAGCATTAAAACATTTGTTCTGTGACACACACCAGCTCACCCTCAGTCTCTGCACTGGATTCACCTTTCTGGGGTCTGATTGTGCTTAGAAAACCATTGCGAAAAGACAACTCTTAACAAAATGAGTACAACCCGAATTCCGGAAAAGTTGGGACGTTTTTTAAATTTGAATAAAATGAAAACTAAAAGACTTTCAAATCACATGAGCCAATATTTTATTCACAATAGAACATAGATAACATAGCAAATGTTTAAACTGAGAAAGTTTAAAATTTTATGCACAAAATGAGCTCATTTCAATTTTGATTTCTGCTACAGGTCTCAAAATAGTTGGGACGGGGCATGTTTACCATGGTGTAGCATCTCCTTTTCTTTTCAAAACAGTTTGAAGACGTCTGGGCATTGAGGCTATGATTTGCTGGAGCTTTGCTGTTGGAATTTGGTCCCATTCTTGCCTTATATAGATTTCCAGCTGCTGAAGAGTTCGTGGTCGTCTTTGACGTATTTTTCGTTTAATGATGCGCCAAATGTTCTCTATAGGTGAAAGATCTGGACTGCAGGCAGGCCAGGTTAGCACCCGGACTCTTCTACGACGAAGCCATGCTGTTGTTAAAGCTGCAGTATGTGGTTTTGCATTGTCCTGCTGAAATAAACAAGGCCTTCCCTGAAATAGACGTTGTTTGGAGGGAAGCATATGTTGCTCTAAAACCTTTATATACCTTTCAGCATTCACAGAGCCTTCCAAAACATGCAAGCTGCCCATACCGTATGCACTTATGCACACCCATACCATCAGAGATGCTGGCTTTTGAACTGAACGCTGATAACATGCTGGAAGGTCTCCCTCCTCTTTAGCCCGGAGGACACGGCGTCCGTGATTTCCAACAAGAATGTCAAATTTGGACTCGTCTGACCATAAAACACTATTCCACTTTGAAATAGTCCATTTTAAATGAGCCTTGGCCCACAGGACACGACGGCGCTTCTGGACCATGTTCACATATGGCTTCCTTTTTGCATGATAGAGCTTTAGTTGGCATCTGCTGATGGCACGGCGGATTGTGTTTACCGACAGTGGTTTCTGAAAGTATTCCTGGGCCCATTTAGTAATGTCATTGACACAATCATGCCGATGAGTGATGCAGTGTCGTCTGAGAGCCCGAAGACCACGGGCATCCAATAAAGGTCTCCGGCCTTGTCCCTTACGCACAGAGATTTCTCCAGTTTCTCTGAATCTTTTGATGATGTTATGCACTGTAGATGATGAGATTTGCAAAGCCTTTGCAATTTGACGTTGAGGAACATTGTTTTTAAAGTTTTCCACATTTTTTTTACGCAGTCTTTCACAGATTGGAGAGCCTCTGCCCATCTTTACTTCTGAGAGACTCTGCTTCTCTAAGACAAAGCTTTTATAGCTAATCATGTTACAGACCTGATATCAATTAACTTAATTAATCTCTAGATGTTCTCCCAGCTGAATCTTTTCAAACTGCTTGCTTTTTTAGCCATTTGTTGCCCCCGTGCCAACTTTTTTGAGACCTGTAGCAGGCATTACATTTTAAATGAGCTAATTAAGTGGATAAAATTGTAAAATTTCTCAGTTTAAACATTTGCTACGTTATCTATGTTCTATTGTGAATAAAATATTGGCTCATGTGATTTGAAATTCCTTTAGTTTTCATTTTATTAAAATTTAAAAAACGTCCCAACTTTTCCGGAATTTGGGTTGTATATGATGATGCAAATAAAAAAGCATTTTAGCATAACATCTCAATCATGATGATCTGAAATAAAAAAGCATAATAACTCAAAACTGCATCAAACAGAACTGTAAGAAAAGCTATATCCATTATTAATTATCAGCAACAACTATTCACTCTTCTAATTAGTCAATATCTTGCCCAGGAAACCATAATTAAATATCCATGAGATTATGACCACACTTCTCGTTTTTTCTCATTGCCTTTAATTAATTGAAATATGTTTGTTGAAACTGTGGAAAGAAAGGTTATTACAGTTAACTAAAACTATAGAAAAAAAAACAACTAACAGAAATATACATTTGAAAAAATGTTTTATTAAATTTTATTTCAGTTAGTCAAAGCAACGTTTCTATTTTTCATCGAACTTGATATACTAATTTAACTATAGACATATTAATAATAGCATCTCAATAACGCTGGTTTTAAAAATGTTTTAACTATTTAGTTAATTCAACTTCAGATATTTCGGTTATGAAAGCAATATAGTGTACACAAAATATTATTATTATAATTATTAAATAATTATTACATTTTAAATGATCTCAGCAGGCAAAGTTTATATTTAGGTCATATTTGCTGGGGACACATTGAAACCTCATTTCAATAAAGAGAAGTTAATTGAAAGAAAATAAAGTGTCAGTTTCAGTCTTTGGGAGCAGGAGGTAAATGACACTGATTATGCGCATGGGTTTATTTCTGTCCACTCGCTCGCCAAACCATTAGCGTATTACGGTTCTAATCGGTATATTGATCTTGTTTTGGCTCCATCTGCACTCGCTCTCATTTCACACAATGTGTACGAGCCTCATAGTGTGATGCTGTTCTCTGTTTCTCTCTCTTCTTACCTTTTTGTAGGTCACAAGAATATGTTTGTGCATATGTCACCAGCAGTAATATCCTGATGACAGCAGTTGTGTCAGCTTGGCATTTTAATTATTTTTTTTTTGCATGTCACACAAAATTCCAAAAAGTTTCCCTTTGTGTATTTTTTTAGACCTATGTTTCAGATAATTCTCTTGGGCTAAATGTTTTTTCTTACATGCAGAATAAGATCTAATATTATTGACTATATTGACTGATGATGTCAACAGTTTTCAGATTTTGACACCTAATTGATATATTTGAATTGACAAGATTCAAAAGCATAATTAAAATTATTCAGAATTTAGCCAAATTCTTTTTTTTACTTAGTTGTGTCCTTATTTATAAAAAAAAATATATATATATATAAATATACTTTTAAAATGCTGTATTGTATAATTATACACAGTATATATAGTATGTTTCTACCTTATTTAATGAATAGTATTTGTATACTATTATAT
Organism: Carassius carassius; assembly: GCF_963082965.1. Taxonomy (NCBI): domain Eukaryota; kingdom Metazoa; phylum Chordata; class Actinopteri; order Cypriniformes; family Cyprinidae; genus Carassius; species Carassius carassius. The sequence continues at coordinate 28,890,792 of NC_081778.1, forward strand.
TTTAATTTATATTTTGAATTAGCTTTGTATATTTTCATTTCAGCTTTGTTTATTTAATTTGTAGTCATTTGTTATGCATGTTTGTCATTTTTTCTTTAATGTTTCTACACTGAAAAAAAAAATATTAATGAATTTACTAAAAATGTTTATGGTAAGTGGTTGCAATCAATTTATTTTAGCTATATTTAAATAAACTAATTTAGTTGGTTAACTTTCAACAAAATTTGTTTATTTAAAATGTAGCTAAAATAAATTGATTGCAACAACTTACCATAAAAAATGTGTAAATTCAATGAATCATTTATTTTTCAGTGTATTTAGGTTTAATTTATTTTATTTTTATTTATTTTTTTCATTCATTTTTTTTTTCAAATTTCCTTTTTTTTTATTTCCAGTTAGTGATTTTTGTGCTTAATTTTTTTTCCATTTAAGTTGCAAAGGTAACATTTCTAATTTGAATTCTTTTTAAGTTAATCATGTGATATTTATATTTTATTTCAGCTTTATTTCAATAAACAAAATTGTTTTTAATAGTTTTAGTTAACAATAATAACCCTGGTCTAGAACCAAAGCGACAAATTGGATACATGCTCAATCAAACACAAAGCCTAAGCACCCTCACAGCACAAAGAAGGACTGGAGAGTGCTGGTTTTCACTGTTAATCAGAGTCTTGTGGTGTAGGGTTTGAGGATTGAGGTTTCATCTGTCATTTTTAAGAGCATCAAAAGACACGCTTAGGTGAAATGGACTGCAATCCATATAGAGCCTCCAAGAAGCCACTGAACATTTGCCTGCTTCCTGTGATCTAGACGTCTATTGATCTCTTGAGTCTAAAGAATAGACTTAATGTGCAGAGCGGCAGGTTGCCTGTAGACTGTGTCTAGTTCTTAGATTAGACTGATCAGGACTGAAAACAACTGCACCACAGCACAAAAACACAACTGGCAAATATCTGAGAGTGCTATCAAAAGTAAATAATTATTAGTAGCATAACTCTTATTACTATAATCAAATTGCAAAACATGGCTGCAGGCTGGTCAGGTGATCTCAGCATGGAGGACATTGCAGTGAATTTTATTTGAGATATCTGTTTTGGCAAATACAAACACTACAACAAATTTGACTTAAGTAATTCAATTCACCTCCTCCTCCAAAAATCTGCCATGTCAGTCAAGTCATAAAAAAAAAAAAAAATTGTTTCAGTTAACAGGACAAACTAGCTTGATTTTCACTGACCCCACAGGCCCTCATCACACATATCCGAAATCATGCTGATCATTGTAAGTATATTTATTTACTATGAACATCAGCACTAATTATGAGCTGCAGAAAGTCAAAAGCTTGGTGTTATATTAGACAGCAACTTGTCTTTTGAAAAATCATTTTTCACATAGCCAAGCTACGGAACATGTTACTTTTTTCTGAGTTCATGCATTCATGACCTCTAGACTGGATTATTGTAAGGCACTGCTAGCTGGTTGTCCTGTATCTTCATTAAACATGCTACAGTCCAAAATGAAGCTGCTAGAGTCCTTACCAGGTCAAGAAAATATGATCATATTACCCCAATTTTACAATCTCTACACTGGCTACCTACAGTATTTAGTTCCATGTAATTTGCAATCTATTATTTACTTATAAAGCCCCTGTGTCCCTAACCACTCTTCTACAATCCATCATGCTCCCTAAGGTCACAAAACTTAGGCCTTTTGGTAGTAAAAGTCCCCTAAAGGAGCTAGAGCTTTTTGCATTTGGCTCCCAAACTCTAAAATAGCCTTCCTGATAAGGTTTGGGGTTCAGGCGCACTCTAGATTAAAGACACATCTCTTTAGTCAAGCTTTCACATAATGTATCTCGTAACCTTTTTCTTCGGTTCTATCTGATCAAATGCATATTATCATTCTTTGCTTGGTTTGATCACATTATTTATAAACTTTTTGCTCGGTCTGAACAGCAGCTATACGCAAATTTTTCTCTATTTGCTTATCTGTTTCTGCCACAGGATGAGCATCCCGAATTACACAAGCTTCGGTCTGAATCCAGCCCTTATGAAGATCTGAAATGAAGGAACAACTGAGAAGAGATGATACCAATCCCTCAGAGGACCTCAGATGATGACAAACCTGAACCAACATACAAAACGTCTAAGGCTACGTATTGTAACCATGGTTCCTCAAGGAAACGAGATGCTGCATCAGAGAATTGTTTGAGAATTCTTTTGAACTTCCGATGAAGAAGGATGGAGAGAAGTGCAACTTTTTGATAGATCATGACACACCAGTCCTCAGACTTGGCCTGTGCAAGCGTGCTGAACTTCAGTCCCCTGACTGAGTGGTTCAAAGAATGCAGATCTAAAAAAGGACACAACACCTCATCCTTCCTCAGAACAGTGAAGTACCTGTTCCATTACCAGAGCCTGCTCGGGGCCCACCAAAATGGAAATGTCCCCATGAATTGAGGCGGAGGAGAACCAAATTGGATTCTGTGGCCTCTCACTACAGTGTTCCTGAGAATGAGCTCTAGATCTAGGGAACATGGGTGGAGATAGGACGAGCTGTCTCCAACCCGTTCGCCAGATCATGTGTGATTCCCGCGAGCGTGGTCGCCGCCGTCCCTCAGCAGCAGTGCGACTGCAACCGCAAGATCGCATGCACAGACACACTTCTCAGAGCATGCCTGGCCAGAGCAGAGCGCTTAACAGCAAGAAAAGCACAATCGGCCCCCGGACGTCTCGCCCATCCATTGAACTGATTACACACGTGATTCAGAGACGTCACACTGGAGGCGTTCCCCAAAGTGTTCTCCGACGCAGCTCGAGTTCCTGAAGAGGAACTACCAAATTTTCTGTGAAGCTGCTTTGCAACGATTTGTATGGTGACAAGCGCTATACAAATAAATGTGAATTGAATTAAAGTGACTACAAGCAAATATAAACCATACTGATAAACCAGGCCATACTAAAGACCCCCAACCCAGTTTGTGATCATAGTAATCAAACAGAAGTTAATATCTTAAAGTAATTTCCCTCTGGCATAAGTTTATTAATCTAAGCTAGTTTTGAACTAATAAAAGGCAACATGCATATAACACACACACACACACACACACATTAGTTTTAATTATTTTAGTACTTAAGTTAAATGAAAATGAGAATTTAGAAAAATGAGAAATAAAGTTTAACCCTGAAACTTAAATTTACTCATCACTAATTGTGATGTGTTACATTCTAGACTATTATTAAACAGACTTACTCATATTTGTATTAATCATGTTGTCAAATGAATTAACTAAATGTCAGAACAATCTCTTACTTTTTCCATCTGTGTCTGTGTCCTTGCTGTCATCCAACTGCAGGGTCTCCACTTTGGAATGGCCATTTACAATGTCATCAATTTTAAGAGTAATCTTATTAAATGTGGAGAGAATAATTTTCTAAAAAACAACAGAGAATCAAGAGTCCTGCATGACAAACTGCTCTTATTCAGTGTTTTTCATCAAAATAACAAGAAAAAGAAGATATATCCAAGTACTTTGTCTATGCAGTCTGTGTCATAGTGCTGTCAACCACTTCCTCATCGTGTCTGTGTCTTAGTGCACAAGTAGGAAAACAGGAACTATACGTTTTAGGAACTGACTACACACATTTTGAATCATTCCACCTTAAGAGGAACATACATTACCATTGATGCCACAGTAAGGCCTAAAGCAGGTCTACATCGTTTCACAGTGTGAATGATCACATGACATCTGGAGTCCTGCAGCACCACAGACAGTACCTACACTTTCTATAGATTAAAAGATGGATGGATGGATGGATGGATAGATAGATAGCAATTAAATACTGACCATTTTCTGGCCAGTATATTAATATTCATAATTGAGAGAGTAAACAAATGGTTTGCATTAGGAATATTTCAAGGTCAATGAAAGAGCTAATCTTTTTCATGTACCAGGACCCTGTAAGATAATGGTATAGTCCATCTGTCCACCCCTCCACAATGATCTCAGATGAAACTGCCCATCCTGCATTGACTTCTGGGAAGACACGCAGCTGAGGGAGATAGCAAACTGAAGAGGTAAGAGTAGAAATATTCCTTACAGGCAACAAGATCAGTTAAATGCCAATGGGTAGATCTTTATGTACTGTTTGTTAAAGTTTGAAAGAGGAGCTCATTCTTAGCATTAACAAGGAAATAAGAAGTAGCAGCTAGGGGGAGCTATAACAGACAGACAGCAGCTGACTAGTCATCTTACTCTAGATGGGATGAAGACCAACACATTGCTTGTGTATTTACAGTATACAATAGTGTCATTAATTTTTTTTAGATTGTTTTAAAATAAATCAGATCAGAATTGTTCAGTTAGGACTAGATAAAACAATCCATTGTAACATTGCAGCTCATGTACTTTATCTCAGTTCAACCAGGTTCTTGAAAATAAATCAATTTATGCTATCAGAAGTAAATTTGATTTTTGAAAATTTTGAAATAAAAATAATAATACTAGAAATTGTGGAACAAAAAAGAATAATTTAAGAATTCCTCAGCTCTTTTCACGTCTATTCTCAGAAAGGACAAAAAAAGTTCAAATTTATCCATGAAAAATCCAAATTGTATACACATGAATTCCAGACAAGTTGTCAGCCTTTGTATAAGTGGCCGGAAATTTTCAGTGACTCATTCTACAAGTTACATAGATATATCAGTAGGTGGCGACAAGTTACTATTTATTTATGAGTGAATCATTCAGCCAACCGATTCTTTCAGAAAGGAAAATAAATGACTGTTCTCAAGAATGAGACATTGAATGTTTCACTTAAATGACTCATTCAAAAACGCTTATTTAATTAGGAACAAAATGTGTGACTTTTTTGAGGGAATCACTGAATCATTCTGCCAAATGATTCATTCAAAAACGATGATTCATTTATTAATTTCTTTATGAGTGAGTTATAGAATCATACATTCAACTGATTTCATTCAAAACGCTTTTTTATTATTATTATATAAAGAAACAAGTGAATGATTAATTTAACTCAGGGGTGTCAAACTCAATTCCTGCAGGGTTTTGATCCGACCCTGTAGTTGTAGTTGTAGTACTTACCATGTAGTTGGGGACTTGATTAGTTGAATCAGGTTGGATTTAATTAGGGTTAAATCTTAACTCTGCCGTACTCCGGCCCTCCAGGATTTGAGTTTGCTATCCCTTATTTAACCGATTTGTTCAAAATGCTTATTTAGCAATGAAACAAGTGACTGTCTTTATTTAACTGTTTGGTTCATTTGGGAATGAAACACAACCTACTGTATGCTGCACAAAGATGCCAACAGCCTAAAACAAAATCATAAAATAAATGTATATATATATATATATATAAATTACAGTATTTTAAGTGATAATATTGTGTGCCTTTGTATTGTCAGTTTCTTCTTCAGGTAAACATCACTGGGAAGGGCTCTTCCTCCAGACACAATGGCTGAAAATGAGATCTTAGAAGACCAAGAGAAGCTGAAGAGGGGTCTAGTGAAGGTTCTGGAATGTGTGGCCACCATCTCATCTGCAGCAGCGGTGGTCAATCCCATCTTCGGTGTGGCTGGTTCTCTCATCCGGGTGGTGCTGCACCATGTGGACGATGAAGACATCCAGAAACTCAAACGTGAGTTTGGCAGCGTGATTCGAGCCCTGGACGAAATCTCACAGCAGAACCAGAATGTATTGCTTCAGATCAGGAAAGAGACTGTGGATGGCCTGTACAGTCGTGTAGAAGAAAACATTCGTAATCAGTTCTCCAAATTCATGGACACTGTGGAGGTATCAGCAGCACATGAACAGCGCAAGAAAGAATTTCAAATGAGCTTTGTGATCAATCAGTGTGACCAGAACCTGTACACGCTATACGGCGGTGTTATGGGTGAATCAAAGATCTTCAGCCAGCCCATCCTAGAGGTCTACATGAAACATTCACAAGGCGACCAGCGTGTCATGGAAAACCTATGCACTCGACTCACATACTTGTTCTGCATCGGCCTCATTGCTCTGATGAGTTACGCTGCCATCGTTGGGGATGATGAGGAAGCTCTGCACATCGAGTGGGAAGAGAAAATGAAAGATGTAGCCAAAAAGATATCAGAAGTGTTAAACAGTTATGAGTGATTTTAACCCTCTTTTCTTAGCCAACATCTCTTTTATCTATTTTATCTGTCATTGCCCTAGCAACTGCTGTCCATCTAGTTGTCTGTCTCACTCAAAACACTGTAACAGCTACCTTGCAAACAACGTGTTAACCCACTCCTACTGTACTCCTGCAAATACGTGTAGTTTTGAAACAAAAGTTATATATATATATATATATATATATATATATATATATATATATATATATAAAATGAAATTCTTATGGTTTTATATGCATAACTGATGAAGCCATATCTGTGAAGTTTTTTTAGTGTGTGCAACTTCTCATCCTGACACGATGTCCAGATCAAATATACAAGATTTATAGACACTCCAAAAACAAATACATTGTGATCGAGCTAATAATAGTACCAGCTTCTTTTTTTTATTATTATGAAGGGGAAAGAAATATGTTAAGAAATTCAGATTTCACTTTACCCATTATGACTATCTGTCAGATAACTCTTCAGCCAAATCCTGAACCATAACTGGCCAGAGAGTCCTGGATACACATGACTGTAAGAATGAAAAATGAATGAATGAACAAAAATAAATGAAGTAATAATAGTAATAACCATTCTAGGACAATGTGCCAAGGTGTGGAAACACCATTAATAAATTAAATTCAACATCATTGTTCTTCTTCTAAATACTAGAGAGCAAAGCAAGTTGTCATAAAGGATTTATATAATGATATAAGTCTTATAATATTGAGTTAAAAAAGCATCAACAACTGTATACATGCTTTTATCTAGAAGTGGTTGTCTATGTTTTCACTAAGCTCTAAAATTGGGACATTTATACTCAAAATTTTAATTACAATATTATCATAAAGTTTTATTGGGTAAACAAGCTACCAAACATCAAAGCCACACTGAAAAACATTCAGTTATATAACGAAGCTATACTGAAATGGCTGTTCTCAAGGTCAGTTTTCACTTTGGGGCAAGTTGTTACATTGATACTCTCTTTATGTCTCGGATTTGTATCATATCTTTATCATTTGTATCATATCTTTATCATTTTTGTATCATATCTTTTTCATTTGCTTTTGTATACTCACATAAACAATGTCTTGTATTTTGCTGCTTTTTACAGTTTTATTTTATACAGCCATTTTTGTTGTTGAAAATAATGTAATGAATTGTGCTTCTCTCCTTTTAATAAAATTATTAGTCATTTTATATATAAGCAAAATCAAATCAGCATCAATAAACCGCATAATCATATTGTGACAACTTACCCCGTAAACTATTTTATTCCCCCGGACAACATTTTATTAACATTAAGTACTTCTCCTAAAAACAATATTTTTTAAAAAACAACCCTATATCCTAATAAAATTATCTCTGGGTGAAAAACTGTGACAATTAGCCCCAGTCTAATATGTGAATGATGTGCCTACAATCATTCATTCATTAATTCAACTTTAATAAATATTAACAATAAATATCATAATATTTTTATTAAAAATGTTTAATCTCAAACGTGGTATCTACAGTATGTAACACTTTAGCTAACCATTATTTACGCACATTTATTAGACACAAATGTAGACGATTATAACAAATGTAATACTATAGAATAATATAATAATATTATTTTAACTAGTAGCCTATACAGTGTGTGACAGAAATACCTGCTTTGGGATAGTGAGATGCGAAAATCCCAAATGCGCACGTTCATGTTAATCCAGTGGCGCGTGAGATGTTGCGCACGATGCAAAATAAACTGCAATTAAACAGTGTCGTGTAAAAAAAAAAAAAAAAAAAGATCACTGAGTCGCACATCACAGATCCATCGGTAAACATCTATAAAAATAAACCGCAATCAAATATGAAACATTGATCCGACAGTTACCAACAGCTTCTCAAACCTATCAGTGCGCGTAACTCTCTCTCTCTCTCTCTCTCTCTCTCTCTCTCTCTCTCTCTCTCTCTCTCTCTCTCTCTCTCTCTCTCTCTCTACACATACACGCTAATCTTTTCCACAGTGTGCAAATGGTCACGACATTTTGCTTTGAAGTCGAACCTGAAACTGTGGGAATCATTTGGAAACTTGGAGGTCATTCCAGCATATATATATATATATATATTATTTATTTTTTTGCTATGGATGATAATGTGATGTCAATCAAGGATGCGCATAATTAGGACACATTCATGTGAGGCAGACTGCATTAGAGCTTTAGCAAGGTGTGTCCAGAATTCTGGATTCACAAATGTAGCCTAAATGTTTGATTATGTGTTTTACTGAACAACATTATTTTAAAGTCATCTATCATTATTTCAGCTCTATAGTTATTTATTCTTATTGTGCATGAGGTTAGATTCAAATGTTAAACCTTTTATGTCTGTCCTTTGAATATGTCATTATGTTTTTAAAAATGTAAAATAACTGGCAAAGTGGTGATGCACATCTGAAATAGCTACTATAGAATATAGACAGATGCATAATGCAGATCAGTTATGAAAACGAGTGGGTTGTTCTAATATAAGAAATTAAGAGAAAATATATTGCATCACATCACCATTTACTTAAAATATGTTTAAAACTTGATTAAATATAATTTAATGCAAACTACATTCATTATTTAAAAATGTACCTTAGGTTTATCATAAATCAAATTACTATTGTTCTGTGTGTGTGTTGTGGTTGTGCTTTTAAAGAAATCTCTTGTCCACTAGAGCGGGTTGTAGCCCAGAAGAAGGAGGCCATTGAAGCAGTAATGGAGATGTTTGAGAGAGGAGCCGAGGTGCTGGCCAGCGCTGTTGGGGAGCTGTGTCCTCTTTTTGAAGCTTCTGCTCCAGTTTTGAGGCTGGTCTTGGACAACAAAGAAAGCAAGGAGGTAACGTATGTCAAAGTTCAGTTTCTAGTTGTGAGGAGCAAATTGGATGTCCTCTCATGTCAGTTACAGGACATTGACTCTGAGATCAGAAGGAGACGTTTGGATTCTCAGTTCTTCTCTGTGGAGGAAAATTTGCGGAACCAGTTTAGAAAATACATAGACATTCTGGAGGCTAAACCTGAGTATAAATCGGTCAAAAAACGGTTGTTCTTAGATCATTTTTTCTTAACAGGTGGAGAGAAAAACCTCCACAACCTGGATGTTGTGGAACAATACGAGGCCAGAAACAGAAGGGTCCTGGAAGACTTCTGCGTCAGGCTGAAGGAGCTGCTCTGTTTGGGAATCATCGCTCTGCTGGGATATTGTTTCCTTACTCAGGGTGAGGAATCAGAGCAGGAGAAGATTCAAGAGTGGAGCACGAAGATCCAAGAAATTGAGACCAAAATGAAGGAAACGATAGAGAAATGTGTGGATTTGTTTCCAGAGCAAGCTGAACTGGACATCAAGAGGCTTGTGAAGGAGAAAGAAGATGGGAACCTTCAGGAAACGGCCCAGGAACTGCTGGACTTCCTGGTGAAGAAGTACGACTGGGTGAGCTGGTCCATCAGAGCCATTAGTAACTTGGGCAAAATTAGCAACTTGAGAGCTGGACAAAACTTTCAGTGTGTGGCCGGACAGAATTATTTTGAAGTATCTCAAGGAAATGACACCAACCTGGTGATCTCGTTCAGCAGCAACCCTCAGCCTGTGCCCAACGAGAGCGTAAAACAGACGATAGAAGGTCCTGCGAGGAAGAGAGACGCCAAAGCTGTTGTGGAGCTTCTGGAGAAGCAGTTAGCTGGGTTTCTGGTTCATGCCATCAGTAGACACAAGGACAGCTTTACTCTGTCGTGTTTTCCTGAGGAATGTCACTACTGGGAGAAACATAAATACATGAATGTGTGTGTGCATTCAGAGTAGATTTAGACAAACAAATAATTACTATTATTATATTTATCTAACATTTTGCAACTAGCACTTTTACATTGTTGATTATTGTGATGTTTTTATCAGCTGTTTGGACTCTCATTCTGACGGCGCCTATTCACTGCAGAGGATAGGTTGACTATTTTTGCTTTATTACTGGGCATGCTTGCATCATAATGTTATAACTGAATGTCTATCTGAAAACATTCCCTTTAAATGCAGAAGACAGCAAACATGTTAAATGCTGTCAATACAAATGCTTTGTAGTAATAAAAACTGAAGCAATATGACTGGACAGTACTGGCAAACAAATGTGCTTCCCCATTTAGCCTGCATGAGAATAACATGAGCTGACAGTATCTGTTCCTCATCAGCCATAAAAAAGCCCACAGCAAGACGTCTCAGGAAACTAATGCATGTCTTGCACAGCCGAGAGCACATGATGTTAGACTAACATATACCCTTTAAAAATTCATGTCAGTTCAAAGTTGAATTTATACATTCCCAAGAAACCGTTTTAAGCTTTTTTCAAGATTACAGGCAATAATAAATCTAATTTCAGTTTTCTGTCTGGTATGGCGTGTTTCACATTAACATGACTTACAAGCGATTGTTGACATTCATTGCTATTAATTCTCTGAAGTGGACACATATAGCACTCAAAGCCACGTCTAATTAAATTACTGCTTTTGTACATAAGTCAGCAGTTTCTGGCCAGGGGCTGCAGAAATAGAGGGTGAGTAACCTTTCACTGTTAATATACAGACGACGAGCTCCAGAGTGCTGTGATCAGCTCTTCAGATCCACTCATTAAGATCACTGAAGTGCAGATAGAGCGAACAATCCATCATTTTACACCCAGTATAGGGCCTAGGTATAGGGCTAGTTTGTGATCATATTTTATGCTGCTGCTACAAAAAAATATATACTTTTTAAAGCATATCAGCCATTAGTGTCTTCACATAAAGACCGAAATAGCATTTATAATTAAATGTTTATTTTTCTGACATCTGTTCCAGAAGTATTCTTCCCGATATATTTTTCCATACAGAAAATAAATTGGTGGTGGTGGTGGTGGTGGTGGGGGGGGGGGGGGTGCTCAATTTATGAAGAATTCTCATCCCATATAGCGCTGCAAATAACATGAAAACAAAAACAATGTTTGGAGCTATTGATCCATGTGACTTGCTTCCATCTCTGATAAAGGTTTTTAGTTTTACTAATTTAAAACATATGTATTTTGGTATGACATATTGACAATACAGTAGAAATACCGTATTTCTTCACTAAATAAAAAGAAACATTGTCTGTTGTTGTGCACATTCTGCTGGCAGATGGCGCCAAAACCACATTGGAACTAAATGATAACGTTTACTAGCTATCAGCTAACTCAGCGCTAATGACAACTAAAAAAAAAAACTGTTATACCAGTTAATATACATACTTTATCATACAGTTTGCTGCAAACTACAGTGGATTTTTTTGTTATATAATGAGTCCAACCTACTCCAGGAAATTCAATATCAATATTTAATAAACCAATAAGTGATTTATAAAGCCCTACATCATAGTATTACCAAAGATGGTGAATTAATCCCATGATACCTCACTCTGGTTGCATCTGCCAATCACAGCCTGAGCTAATGACATTAGAGTGGACCATCGACTGGCCTCCTGCCTTTAATTGGCCTGATCTGATAAAAAAGCATTAAAACATTTGTACTGTGACACACACCAGCTCATCCTCAGCCTTTGCACAGGTTTCATCCTTCTGATGTGTCTGACTGTGTTTATCAAACCCTTGAGTATATAGTTTTCTTCACAGAATTCCTTCTCCTTCGTCTGTCTCTGAGGACTCTGGAATCTCTCTCTGTCTCAGTGTTTTCTCTCTGGTGGTGAGATAAGCTCAACTCCTCCGCTCTGTGTCTCCTCAGCACTGCAGTATATCTGACTGTCAATAAACCTCCCTCCCTTCTGCCTGATTCATTCCCACAACACTTCTAACTTTGACAGGAACCAACTGCTTCTCTTCCATGACAGAGTGTCACTTTCATGCCAGTAATAATAATAATAACAATATTAATAAAAACAAGGTTTGAGAAAAGTGTGACAATCTATTTGAATGAACTGCACTGTAGATAGAGACCATTTTTTATCCATTTTTTTTTTACTGATATTCACACTTTTCCATTAAAATCATGTCTACAGATTGATGCCATGTAGTGGGTCTCTACAGGAAAAACACCCAAATACAGCATTACACAAATCAAACTTAATTAACAGTAAATTTAAAAAAAAAACTTATTGTGCACATAAGTTATATATAACATAAGTAATATATATTCAAAAAAGGTTTTGTTTTTTACTTTTAATACATTTTTATGCAACAGCCAATCATGTTCAAATGATTAAATTTTTACTATTTCCAAATGTATGTAATCATATGAGTATGTTTGACTGTTGCATAAAAAATAATTTTTAGGAGGGGGAAAAATTCCCTTTTTGTGGTTGCATTTTACACACACACACATACACACACACACACACACACACACACACACACACACACACACACATATATATATATATAATTATTACATTTGTTATTGGACACTTAAAAAAAACAATATTAGTATCAGTATTAGAAAAAAAGCACAGTCTGTCTTCAAACTGCACTGAAAAAAAGGGAAAAATATTAGGCATCATGTCATGAGATGTGATTAATCTCTCTGTGCTCTCTGTGGTTATTTATTTTGGGATGCGAGTTCATTCAATAGAAAATCTGTTCACAAAGATGGCTGGTGTATTGAAGTTGTAAATGGTGTGTTGATCTTGCTTTGTTAAACATGACTAAAGACAGATGTTTCCTCATGGATTTGACAAAATGTTTCATTTTTCAGTTCGTGTAAGGGGTGTACTGGACTAAATTTCACAATATATATAGATGTCTCATACAAAATATTCCTGAAACAACATTGTGCACTTATATATCCGTCTTTTAAACTACCAAAAACATACAGTATGTGAAATTAGAATGGAACGACCCTTTTGGCTAAAGTACACAGTGAAAACTCGTCTGACAGGAACTGGTTAAACAAACAGGGTCAGGTGGGAAGAGAGGACAGATCTGGGGTGGATTCCACTGAACTTCATCTCTGGACTGGGAATGGTTTATTCAAGTCATTTCACTGACTTCCAGATCCCGGATGCTCTTCATCTTTTTGTTGAAGATTTAATATTAGGGATAAAAGATTTATATAGACTGTAAACACTTTTTTAATTTTTTTTATTGTACTGTTTCAGTTTTTCTACAAAATTTGTGTTTAATTCAATGTCTGTATTTTCTTTGTTGGTGAAATTCAGCAATTTCTGAGTGACATTTTTTTCCCTCCACAAGATTAACAGGGTGGGAGAATTTTAGACCTGACACTTAAATATTAAGTAATATTTAATCAGCAGGCAATTAACAATCAGCTTTTTATAGGTTCTTTCATGACAAAACCACAAGGGTCATCTGTAACACACAGCCTTCCTATAGTTTTATATCTGTCTGTTGCAGTGCTGAAAGTCTAACGTTCATGCCAATACATTTTATCTCTGAGTTCTGGGTGGAGCATCACATAATCACCAAAGTGACACTGTACTCTGATAAAACCCAAACAAAATGAATGACAATAAATGTCCTTCAGGCAATAACATTGGATTCACATAACGATTTCTGTGCAAATGGTCACAACAATGAATCATCCACATTTCTGAGCATGAGGACAACCAAAATGAGATGACAAACTAAGGTTAAATAACATATGATCATAAATTAACTCCAATGCCCTTCACAAGACAAAACAGCCACACATTAATGAAGAACTGCAAAGCGGTGACCTTCTCTTTTCATCGCTGTCTGGGCTGTAATCACATTTCCCATTTGCATAAGGTTGAGGTTTCTAAAGGACAGAGGGAGAGATACTTTAGGAAATATGACTGAAATCAGTACAGACATACTTTAAGTCAGCCAAAACACTGCTAAACAAACTCACCATCAATATATACAGTGGGTATAGAAAATAATCACCCCCTTTAAAATAATCACATTTTGTTGCTTTGCAGCCTGAAATAAAGATTGACACAGTTTTTGTGTTATCCAGCTGTATTTATAATGATAACAACCAAGTGAAAGATAAAACACCAACATGTCAGAAAAAATAAATAAATAAAAACAGAATTACTGAGTTGGAAAAAGGATCATACCTTTGTGACAGTATTTTGCTGAACCGCCTTTTGCTTTAATTACAGACTGTAGTCTGTTGGGATCTGTCTCTACCAACTTTGCAAATCAACACTTTGCAATATTTACCCATTCTTTTTTGCAGAACTGCTCAAGTTTTCAAGTTAAATTTGAAGTTCGATAAAATCATTTGTGGATTGCAGTCTTCAAGTCATTCCACAGATTTTCAATGGGGTTTAAGTCTGAGCTCTGACTAAGCCATGCAAGGACATTCATCTGGATAAAACAAAAACTGTCTGTCTTCATTTCAGGCTGCAAAGCAATTAATTTATTTTGTAAACCCACTTTCTATATATATATATATATATATATATATATATATATATATATATATATATATATATATATATATATATATATATATATATATATATATATATATATATATATATATATATATATATATATATATATATATATATATTCATATATTCATATGAATTCATATATTCATATGAAGCCCAGCATTTTTTTTTCAGACCAGAGGAAGCAGAGATATTCAGGTCTGTCATTAACTTATACCGCTAAAAATAATATTGAGCAGCTCATTTGCATTGGATATTTCTTCTTTTGTAGATTCAGTACATCTTGTTTGTCCTGTTTGTCTTACATGACAGACATTGGCAAATGTACAATGAAGCATGCATTGAATCTTTTCCAATGAAACCTTCAGAATGCACTTCAGTTTAGCCAAGACAAACCACATGATTACATCTTGATGATTTTTGGAAGACCCACTTGAATGATCTTTTTTTAGTTTCAGTTAAGAAGACAAACCTGTATGAATAACTTAACAGTTGTTCAACATGGCCTGCTGCCAATTCACACATAAAACAATCCCCACAATTTACTCTTAGACATGCTAATACTTGTTTACTTGCAGAAAAAAAAAAACTTTTTATACAATATCAGATTTGCTTCATGTAAATAAGAAATCTATCTGAACCGAATTGGCATCTTGTGGCTGCATAAATAAGCACTTCACTATACTCACAGTTATATTTAAGATGAGGATGAGATTTTACATACATCATGTGGTATAAAAAGCGGCTGCTGAAGCAAGTAACACTATTACTTTTGCTCATATCTGTTTTTCAAAACCCCTAAGAGTAAGCAACAAACTTGTGTGGTGCATAAATCACATCTCACATTTTCCTTTTACTTTGTTTCAGTGCTCATAATAAATATTATTGATGATAAATTCATGCAGTGAACTATGCTGCCTTTTCCTTTCACACCTTGCAAAACTGTCAATCTGACAGATTTGTTGTTGTTGTTCAGGCCAAAGTAAACATTTAATCCTCTTTTTTATAAATTTACATCATGACTAATGCTAAATAATTTCAATTCAGTTCAAACGGCTATTGAGAAGACGCACTTAATACGGTACAAGATATGGACGCTGTTTTAAGTCATTTATTGCTTTAATATTTCAGATCATCTTTGCCTAAAAGTGTGTGGTCGACTGATGTGCTTTAGTCAAAGGGACCATTAATCAAATCAAACTATATGCTTACATTTTCTTTAATTCTACAGTGTTGCTATAGTATTCTGGATGGTTTCAAAGTCAATGCTAGATGAAAAGTAATAGCACTCGTGTCAATAAGCTGTCAATTCATGCCTGTACAATATGGGAAGAGAAGTTTAAATCTTAAAGTTAGGAATTATGTCCATTAGTCATTTGATTATGCTTCTACTAGATATTTTTTGTAAAGTATGAATCTTAACCTGACACAACACACTCTAGGGCCTTTTTACTGTTTCTCATGCATGTGCAACAGCGATCACACCCTGCATTATGGTGCACATCATTGTTTATGAGCAAAACTGATTTACATAGCGCAAGATTTAAAAGTGACATGAAGATTTGAAATGCTAAAGCCAGGCCCTCTGTAATCCACAACAGCCCCCTGTTCTTCTACAGACGAGTCAATGCATGCCAGTGTGTCCCAGCGACCGCTTCAGCACAAAGGCTCTGGGTTTGTTCGCCTGCAATACCGCAAACAGTAGAGTCTTTCTTTGGCATGTAAACAGTGTGACAGAAGTAGTCTAAAAGCCTTTGGCCCCCAAAGGCTGTTTTCCCACAAATTTTAGATTGGCATATTGCTTGCCAAAGTTTCTTAAAAGAAGAACAATTTGAAGACTACAGCTTATTTATTTGCAAAATTAAATAATAATAATAATAATAATAATAATAATAATGTATCCCTCTGATGCATGGTGTCCACTTCAGTTTGGGCATTCAGAGTGTGATATTATATGCAAATTGCTTATCTTTGACACACACAATTCTGGTACATCATTGTTATTTTTATGTCATTATGATTGATGATTTTTATTTATGGAAGCACACTTTCAACATTCAAACTGCAGTGAAAAAGTGTGTAATAATCTGTTATGCTCGCCAAGGCTGTATTTATTTGATCATTGAACATTGATCATGTTTTCTATTTCACTTTACTTTAAAATGTAATTTATTCAGTTTACCATAGTCTCACATAGAGTGTCTGTACCCATGACAACCCGTGTAGAAGGGCGGAGCATGCAGAATGTTTAAAATGGAAAGACGCTTCTAAGCATTTCTGGCACTATACCAATACATGCTGAATGTTCTCATAGAAGGCATGTTTACAGGATGTTATCTGTCTGTGTGCCTGTCCCTCATCTCTTCTTGTGGGCTCAGAGGAATGCTAGCAGGGGATGGAGTTAATCTGAAGGGGGAGTGCCGCAGGAGAGAGTCTATATATATATGTGGACCATGAGAGACTGGTGCTTTTAGTTGGACTTCGTTGGAACACTGGAGAATACCTCTGAACATTTCATCAGACTAACGGTGAGTCTTTCATTTTTATTTTTTATGTTTTGCCTTTGTCCATTTCCATTTATCATCCTTTGCTTTCTATTTTTCCATCTTTTGTTATTTTATTGGCACAACTTCAAAAACTTAGAGCATTCAATAAAAAGTCACAAAAATAAAAATAGCTGGCCTATGATCTACGCTTTTTGTCATGAACAGTTGGAGAAGACACTTTGTGGGAATCATTGTAATGTTGATGCCAGTCAATATTGACTTAAGCACAACATCCTGCCATATTATGTCCATATAATACTGGATGTTGTGCTTAAGTCAGTATACTGACTGCCATGAAGCTCGAGGAAGCATTTGGATAGAAATAAGGGATGTGGCTTTGAATTTGAACAGTTCCTCTTTTTTAGAATCAGTTAGTTGGTTCCTTTTCTTTTTTCCACAGAGTAGAACACATTGTTTTTGATACAAATTATTAGACTGAATTTCTTTTCAACTTATTTTATTTTCTTATGAATTAATTTTCTTTCTCAAATCGGAAACATCCTGGAGTTTTAATTTCAACGCCATCTTAATTAGTCTAACAAAGGAGGACTTGAAACAATAAGGATCACTGTATTCCTCAGTAAGTATTGTTTTGCTCCTAATTCCACTGAGATCAGAATGCTCCTTTAAAAGATGCATTAGTCTTGTATTTTTATTTGTGTTTATTTTGTATGTAAAAATCTGAGTCATATGGTATACAATATGGTTTCATCGCAGGACAAGTGTATTGGCTCTAGATTTTCTCAGATCTGGGTGTGCCTTTCTTTCCTGTATACTGAGCCCTGGGAAATTAGATACGAGTGTGATATCATCTCCCTTGGGTAATCGAAGTGCCCAGAAATGTCCTGAAATGCTGAACAGTTAAAGCCGTCAAATATATTCTCCCAGCAACCCCTCCTGAAAACATCTGCTTTGCTATAAATCTGGGGTTTAAATGCTGATTTATTCCCAAAGAAGGGGAGCGAACAGCTCTCCAATTCATGACGACTGTGTGCTCATAATACTAACAATAAAGTGTGCCCGAAGCACAAAAAAAAAATCTTTAGCATGACTGACTTTAATTCTTATAGTAGACACCTCATCTCACTGATATGCCTTTATTGTTGTATAATTATCTGAGACATAGCTCGTGGGGTTTAAGGTGGAACAGGACATGCCCGAGCAAGTTTTAATTTTTTTTTTTTTT
This sequence comes from Carassius carassius, assembly GCF_963082965.1. NCBI lineage: Eukaryota > Metazoa > Chordata > Actinopteri > Cypriniformes > Cyprinidae > Carassius > Carassius carassius. The sequence continues at coordinate 28,909,103 of NC_081778.1, forward strand.
TTTTAATGGCTCGAGCCCATGGAAAACATGTATAAAAGTACAAACACTCTGGTATTTCTGCCTCTTTGGTCTAGCTGTCCAATTCATCTCAGGTTACTGTTAAGGTCCCATCCTGAGCAAACAAACATGACCCCTAGAAATGTCTGCATTGATTTTAGTATTGATTTTTATGTTGTGGCTTCCACTTTATGATATATATGCCTTGATCTGTTACAGACAAGGGTAAGAAGGATAAGACGGCCTCTCTGCTTTGAACCACAATGAATCGGGTAGAAGAATGGGTTTTGGAGAACAAGGACAAGATCGAGAAAGGAGTGGAAATCATGGGGCAAGGCTGCGAGGTATTAGCAGCCACTGTGGGACATTTCCATCCCATCCTGGAGGCCGTGTTTTTGGCCTCTGCCGAACTCCTCGGAAACCCAGAAGGCAAAGAGGCCAAGTTTCTCGCTGAGCAGTTTGAAAAGATTAACCAGAAACTTGAAGGTATTCAAGATGAAATCGACCAAATTGCTTTGGAGATGCAGCGGACTACCATGAATAAGCAGAACTTTGACCGCGAGGCGAAGATAATCAGTCAGTATGAGAAGTTTCAAGACTTTGTCAATGCTAAGCCCAAGTTCAAGGAGAAGAAGAAAGATAAGTTTATAACCCAGTATGAGAACACTGGTGGTGATCTGAACATTGATTCCTTGTACAATGCTGTAACTGGAGAGAATATCTCTGGAGATGCCATGTTGGACACGGTGGTGACCACAGAGCAAAGGAGCAGGAAGCCAGTGGAGGAGTTCTGTGCCAGACTGAAGAAGATATTTGTCATGGGAATTATAGCAGTCATGGGTCACGCCGCCCTGAAAGAGGGAGCGGTAGGCGAGGCCATGGTGAAGAAATGGCAGGATCGCATGGAAGACGTAGAGACACGCATGAAAGCAGCGGTGGATGACTGCATTGAGAATTTCCCTCTGCAGGCCAAAACAGATGTGGAGCATCAACTTCTGGAGCAACAAGCCAAGGTTGACCCAGAGTTCACAGGATTTATACTGGATATCCTTGCAAAGAAATATTATTGGGTTTCCTGGTCAGTTCGGGTCTTCAACCACAGTGGCATATTCTTCTGGAATTGGCTCGCTGGCAAAAAGTACCATGGAAGTGGAGGAGGTGGCAACTTTTTTGATCTTCTGACCCCAAACAACATCAGAATCGTTGTGTCTTTCAGTGAAGACCCCAAACCAATTAACAAGAGCCAGATTGTAGATCAAATAGAGATGCAAAAGTTGAAGGGGAACATGCAGTCTGTGGCTCAGACGCTGTGGAAGATGCTTCCCAACACTGTGGTCCATGCAATTAGCTGCTATAAGAAAATAGAAGAGAAAAACAACTTCCAGCCAGAATGTTTCTACTTTGGGAGGCACAAAAGGGCATACCTGTGCATTCATTCTGAATAAACATGTGAAAATTTTAATTGGGAATCAGTCTTTTATGTATTTACTAATGGTTTAGATAATCTGCTTATATTAAATAGTCAAGCATTAAAAAGCAAACTTTGACTGAATTGTTACTGCGGACCTACAAAGAAAGAATATTAATGCTGGTTCACTTTATTTTCACATGTCAGTGCATAAAAGGACCATAAAGATAAATAAATGTATGTGTGACCAAACATAAATGTGGACATTTCAGACAGAAGCTGTATGATTGTAGTTTCAAATTCATTTGAAAGAGCTGTTGAGTGGAAAAACTTTAACGATAGGGTTTCATTGTTAGCCATGGTGTTTACAATCAAACAGCATTTCATTTAAACTTTAGATTTACGTAGGACGTAGATTTACTGGAAAAATTATATAGTGAGCATTCCGTTAACTATAGGCTACTCTGTAATCCAAGAATCATGTCCGTTTCTTGTTTATGATGGTATGTAATCACAAATAAAACAACTATTATCTAGAAATTTGTTTCAAATTATCAAAAGCTATCCAAATGGGTTTAAAATGTATTTGAAATACTGCCTATCCCTGCATACAAACATTTTGCTTTTTTTAATTAAACTTACTGAATGCCAATCTGTCACAGGTTTTTTTTTTTTTTTTTCAAGGTTAATATAAGGTTCATATTTTAAAAGTAATGTATAAGAGATTCAGAGAATGAATATTGATTTTTCAAATGATTTTCCCTTACAAAACTTACTATGGTAACCATATTACAAATAATAAAAGGTCAACACGCAAATTCTTGAACTGCAATATGGTATTTTCGTGAAAACTATGGTCACTGTGGTAAATTCTAATGGGTTAATGACAATTCAGTCATTTTCTTACAATAGTAGCTAACAAAAGATGTACTATGGTAATTTAGTGTAAACCATGGTAGCCTACATTGTATTTTTTATACTTATTTTTTTTTATATTACACCAGACACGCAAACCATACTTCATATTTTGTTGGAAACTATTGTTAAATGGAAATTTTTGTAATGGATAAAGGAAAATACTTGAAATTCCTTCAGAGTGTAGTTGAAGGGTGTGCCACGCGCTTTAGAGAAGCAGCAGCAGCGCATGATCAGACGCTGAGCGAGAAAGATCATTGTTAACTTTTGCGTTATTTTATTCACAGCCATTTGTGATCGATTGGAAGGTGAGTTTTGGTTCATAACAGAACTAATGTGTTCTCTAGTCTAAACGCCTGGGCGCTTTAAGTTTCCGTTTTTGCTCATGAAAAGTTTTTTTGGGGCGTTTCTCTTCACTGTCTGCAGTCCGCCTGTGACATTTTCTCCAGCTCGCGACGTCGAGGAGTTTTAAACACGAGTGAGATGCATAACCGATCGATTTTTCCACGAAAAATGAACTTCTCTGTAATTTAATCGCATTTGTTATCGTTCTGAAGAACTCTGAATGTGTATTTGACTCTTATATGTGGGCTGCAGTCTAAACCAGGAAGTGTTTATGTCAACAGGCATTGTATGAACTTTTCCAGCCTGATAAGTGAAGTAAATCCTATCTGAATGAACATTTATTCGCTTCCCTTTTTTCTTAAGTGTCGGTGGACATTTTAATCTATATGGAAACCGAGCAGTGGTTAACATGCCTGTGCGTCAGCGGGGGTGCAGGTACAGTAGAGTCAGTCGCTCTTTATCGCAAAATAAACCGCGACAGGGGTCTCGTGTCTCTCTGAAGCCGTGTATTTTACGAAAATTACCAACTGACATTATGGTTGTATATTGTTCCACTACTGCTTAACAAAAAACAATCAGAAATAACAAAATATTTGATGGCCCGGCTGCGATTGACCAATCAGTATCAAGTATTCGAGACAGCGTCTTTAATGTAGTTACATTTCAGATCTGAGATCATGGATTTATCCCAGTTTTATCAGAAATCTTTGGATATTTTGTCTCATAAACAGACATGTACTTGTACATAATTTCAGCTACTTTAACTAGGCATCTAAAATTGCAACCACATAATTTAATCATATGTTATTATTGAAATGTTGGATTACAATGTTGGATTGTAATCCATATAGGAGATCTGACTTTTTTAATATGTGTGTTATGAATTCAGTTGAGGCTTTTAGCTAAGGGGCCCGTTTAGTGTATTTTGTATGATTCACACCAAATCATCTTTAAAATGGTCAGCATGTCAAATGTGCATACAGGTCTATTTTGGTTGAGTGGTGAACACTGCGAAATTAGTGAGATTACATCTTGTAACGCTGGAATTTTGTAGCTGCTGCCCAGTGAAAGCGATGTCTGGAGAGAAGCTGTTTTCCTTGTATTGTTTCCATCGTTACTGACGTGCTTTGGTAATAAAAGGTTCTCGTTCAGCTAGTTGAACTAGCCTAATCATTTCCACACCTCATTTGCGCCAGCCAGAACCGTATTGTATATTTTAAACATTCATACATCTTATGTAAGAGAATATGATCTTATGTTGTTTGTTTAATATTATGCTACCAGTCAAAAGTTTGCATACACCTACTCCAAATAATGTGATGGGCATTAAAATTTATATTTTCTTTTGTTTTGAAAAACAATTTGTATATAGAAACTATTTAGATTTAAGCACAAACCTTTAGATCACAAAAAAAATTACTCAGTCAAGTATGTCCAAACTTTGGACTGCTAGTGCATATGATCTATTAGGAAGTTTTGGACTGTACTCTGTTGCATCAGGGTTAGTTCACCCAAAAATGTCATTAATTACTCACCCTCATGTCATTCCAAACCCATAAGACCTCCGTTCATCTTTGGAACACAAATTAAGATATTTTTGATGCATTCTGACAGCTCCCTGACCCTAGACAGCAAGGGTCTTTTGTAAAGGGACATTTGTAAAATAATCCATGTGACATCAGGAGTTCAACCGTAATATTATGAAGCTACGAGAATACTTTTTGTGTGCAAAAGAAAAAAAAAGACTTTATTCAACAGTTCATCTCCTCCATGTCACAAATTGTTGAATAGTCTTTTTTCTTTTGCGCACAAAAAGTATTCTCGTAGCTTCATAATGTTATGGTTGAACCCCTGATGTCACATGGATTATTTTACCGATCTTCCTTCTACGTTTCTGGACGTTGATCGTGTAAGGACTCTTGCTGTCTATGGGCAGGTCAGAGAGCTGTCAGACTCCATCAAAAATATTGTAATTTGTGTTCTGAAGATGGGTGTGGAATGACATGAGGGTGAGTAATTAATGACAGAATTTTCATTTTTGGGTGAGCTATCCCTTTAACATTTGGAAAAGGGGAAATACATTTGAACTGTTTCCAACTGAAACAACTGTCATTTTTATTAATATGTATTGCATAGTGTATGACTAAGTGTTTAAACATCATTTGACAAATCTTTTAGTTCATGTTTGAATTTAATTAATGCATCTGGCCCATTTCTTTCATGAATGTTTAGGTGTGGTTGTGAGAGCAAGCATCTGTTAGCATGTAAATTAAAATTAAATTAAATTTATGCATTTAGCAGACGCTTTTATCCAAAGCGACTTACAGTGCATTCAGGCTATCAATTTTTACCTATCATGTGTTCCCGGGGAATCGAACCCCCAACCTTGCGCTTGATTGCGCAATGCTCTACCAATTGAGCTACAGGAACACATGTGTGCATACACCTGGTGTGTATTGTTGCTGTTTTTATGGTTGTAAAACATATTTCTAATTTCCCCTATCTTTTTACAGCTTGCCCACCTTGACTCACACTGACCACTCAAAGGTTGAGAGGAAACGAGTACTTACACATGTAAGTTTATTATACCACTCTCAGAAGACAAAGGCCTCACTTACTAAAGCAGTCTTAGACTTTCAGTTAAGAAAATAGCATGTTTTGCCTGTTTTTACAAAATAAAAATAGTTGAAATGCACTTACTGGCTAACATTTGGGATCATGTAAAAGCCTCCTTTAAATATGGGTGTGGTTCTGGATATTTCATAGTAAATCACCTGCAATATAGCCTTGAAGCCATATACAATTTGTTAGATTGCACAAGCAAATTAGTAGCCTCTGTAAATCAGAGCCTTAAAGGAATAGTTCACCGGGAAAAAAAATAGTTGGAAATTTACAGTACTAACCCTTAGGCCTTTAAAGATGTAAACGAGTTTGTTTCTTTATCAGAACTGATTCTGAGAACTGATTCTGTTCTGATGAAGAATTAAACTCATCTACATATTATCTGGCCTTAGGGTGAGTACATTTTCAGCAATTTTTGGGTGAACAATTCCTTTGAATTTAATACAACTTTAACATGCTGAAATTACAATAATGGTGTTTCAAGTATTATTTCTTATGTCATTTATTATGTAATGATCTAATTTTAAACAGAGAAATTTTAGCTGTTGAAACTGAAAGATGGCTGAGCAGCTGCAGAAACTTGTTTCACAGAAGAAGGATGTTGTCGAGACCGTCATGGAGGTGTTTGAGCAGGGCGCAGAAGTGGTGGCCAGCATCGCTGGAGATCTGTTCCCCGTGTTCTCCATCGCAGCTCCGTTCATGAAGCTGGCGCTGGATAACGTGGAAAGCAAAGAGGCCGAGTACACGAAGGAGCAGTTCCAGAAAGTGCGAGATCGCCTAGAAGTCGTTTCTGAAGAAGTCCAGCAGATAAACCAGGAGATCAAGAAGAGCGGCGTGGATGCCACCTACTTCTCCGTAGAGGAGAACCTGACCAACCAATTCCGCAAATTCATGGACGTCCTGAATGCCAAACCTAAATTCAGAGAGGTCAGAAAGAAAACATTCCTGGAGCACTTCAACAGGACAGGGGGTGATAAAAACCTGCACACACTTTATAACGCCGTAACCGGCGATAACTTCTCAGGAGAGTCTGTGCTGGAAATCACACTGAATTATGAGAAGAAGAGCCGCAGAGTGGTGGAGGAGTTTTGCTCTACCCTCAAAAAGTTGTTCTGCGTCGGTTTGATCGCCTTACTGGGACACTCAGCATTGAAAGGCGATGACGATGAGGAAAAGCTGCTTCAAGACTGGAGCGAGAGGATGAAAGTGGTGCAGGATAAAATGAACGTCGTGATTGAAGACTGCATCAACAGCTTTCCGACGCAGGCCGAGCTGGACGCCAAACGCATAGTGAGAGACCAAAGCGACAAAAGCAACCAGCAACTGGCCGACTTGCTGGTAGAGCACCTGAAAAAGAAGTATGACTGGGTTCGCTGGTCAGTCCGTGTCTTTAATTCCCCCACCGGCCTGTTAACCAAAAAGAAAGACTTCCACGGTTTGACGGGAAAGAGCCGCTTTCTGGTGCCATCGCCAGATGACAAGCTAAACGTTGTGGTCTCCTACAGCGCCTTGCCTGAACCTGTCGATAAAGCCCGGATACAGAGCCTGATTTCAGAGCAGAAGAATGTCAAAATGACGCCGTTGGCTGAACAGCTTTTTGAGACAATCCCTGTCTGCGTGGTTCACACAATCAAGACCTCATGCAAAGATCTAGGCTTCTCCAGCAGCTTCTCTGACGAGCTGTACTTCTTTGAAGAATTCAAGAACTTCCATGTCTTTATTCATTCTGCTTAAACAAGGAGGAGAGATAGAAAGATTAACAGCTAAGCAGATGTTGTAGGATGATATTTGAATCAACCACTATAATTATACAACTTTACCTCTGTAAGGTTATGACTAATGACCAAATTAACTATTGTACTCTACACTTTTCTTTCTTTTTTCATCTTTTTTTTCATCTCTGCTTGTTTTAAAGCTGTAAATGAACACTTTGATATATCAAATTTGTGTTTTAATATACCAAGTGTTTTGTACTCCCTTATTAGTGTATTAGGTGATAGTGTTTTAGGGACTAGGCTGGTAATACAAGTAGTCTTAAGCAGCTCGCCAACAAACCATCCACGTATGCAACATGTTTGCACAGTTGTGTTTAAAAGTTAAGAACACTTAATTGCTAGATTTGACAAAGTTTTCCAGGTTTTTAAATTCAAGCTTTTGACATAAACATTTCTAGATATTTAAATATTCTTAAGCAAAACTGAATAGTTACTTATTTTAAGTAGTGCTGTCAAGTGATTAATCAGCATATATTTTTAGATAATATATTTATGTGTACTGTGTATATTTATTATGTACATCTAAATACACACACATGCATGTATATATTTAAGAAATGTTTTTTGTTTATATATAAAATATTCATATTTATATACAATTTATATTTGAAAAAAATATATATACACACACACAGATGTAAATATATTTAAAATATATACATATATGTTTGTGTATTTATATATACAGAATAAATATACACAGTACACACATATATTTTGTAAAAAATAAAAATAAAAAAAACTTTTATTTTGGATGAATTGCTTGACATCGCTAATTTTAAATTCTTGCCTTTAATATAAAGTGATGATTAAGATATAAATAAATAACAAGTGACAAAACAAACTAAATTAATTAAAGGACAAAAAGTGGGCTAACATAAGCAAAGCATAGAAAAAAAAATATTAAAAAAATTGTTACAGGGAGAACTTGAAGAAAATTGTTTTGTTTTCTCAGTTTGTATGAAATAATCAGTACATTTAATATTTGGATGGACTTCTGATTACAAAGTCTGCACACATTTTTCAACTGTTTTCGTAACAGTTTGTGTGTTAGCAGGGGTTGCTGCACCATTTTGTTCTGTGCCAGTTCCTTTATTGTTATTTAATCAATTTCAGATTGAACTTGCCCCAAAATGGCACGTCAAAACAAAACTTTACATATTGGGAAGGTCTCTTTCTATCTAATTGACAGTTCTTAACTGTGGTTTAAAAGTGAACCAGACTGTCTGGTGAGGTTACTCTAGAACAAATTTCACTACAATTAAAGGTTTAGGCAAAAAGCTGCAAGAGACCACTGCAGTTTATAGATTCTGACTGTGCACAGAGTTCTCTGTTGTTCCTAATCTAAATACATGCATTCAGCAAGGATGCATTCAACTGATCAAAAGTGACAGTAAAGATATTTATAATGTTATAAAAGATTTCTATTTCAAATGAATATTCAGCAAAGAATCAACACTGGTAATAAATGTTTCTTGAGCAACAAATCAGCATATCAGAATGATTTCTGAAGGATCATGACACTGAAGACTGGAGTAATGATGCTGAAAATTCAGCTTTGGATCACAGAAATAAATTACATTTTAAAATATATTATATAATAATTATATTAATATTGACAATATTGCTGTTTTTACTGTATTTTTGCTCAAATATGCAGCCTTGAGCATAAGAAACTTCTTTCAAAAACATAATCACTTGTTCATTATTTTTTATTTTAGTGCATTCCTGTAGTCTACTAATGTGCCTTCTAAGCATCCAAGTTGACATTAAAAACAAGTTCACGCTAATTCATTTACTAATGGATCATTCCAAGTGAAATCAAATCAAAGCAGTATCTGTCAAATCTGCTATTACTATAAAACATACAGATTTATTAAAAAAAAAAAAAGTTGAAAACACTAATTGCTGACATAAAGAAGAATGCAGCCTACATTTTCTCTTGCTGTTGTTTAATAAACAAACAATCCATAAATCCGTCTAATGTTTATTATATATATTTTTGTGTCTGTGTGTTTATCATCATTACTTCACAGAATTACAGAATCCCCTTCCACCACATTATTAGCAAGTGTTTTGTAGATCATTTAAGCCACAAAGAGCATAGAATGTTCAGCATTAAAAATTTTGCTAACTGATTCATCATGACTTTTGGATATATATGTTTACAGTACTGAATAGTGATTGGTATTATCTTCCTTGCATACTATTTATAGCCCGTATGCAGCTGACTGATGATGTGAAACAATATGACATTTCACTTAGCCAAGGCTAAAATACAAGCTAACTGAACATGTCAGTACTATTTTGCTGCCTTGCAAGCAGTGATATTTCCAATTATTGCATCAGTTGTTATATATGGTGCAAATTATTAATCATACTTCTAGTGAAATTCTTCCAAATGCATTTTTAGACATCAAACTAGTCACTATTGGACGATTGTGATGTTCTATGTATTTTTTTTTTTTTTTTTACTGTGTAACACCCATCAAACCCTGTAATTATGCACAGGAGACATAAATGGATCTATTATTATCTCAGGATTTGTCCTACCCTATGACGGGGTCAAAAACAAACCTAGAATACAAAACAAAAATGCCAACATGTAAAAGCAAAGACAACAACATCATAAATGAACACCAGGGATTCATAATAAAAGAACTGTGAGAAAAAAAAATAAGTTAAAACAGGGCAAAATGTATTCTATTAATATTAAGGAATTCATTTAAATTAATTTTTAAAGTTGTTTTTACCTGTATTTAGAATTTTGCATGGTTAATGGAAATGTCTGTAAAATTATTAACCTATTTTATTTATTTATTATTACAGAAAATTATTTTTTCGAATCTGTAAATGAAACCATGATTGAGTAGGTTTTACAAGAAAATATATTCCAGTCTTTCTGGTTTCTAAATTTCATGCTTAATCAGCAATTTCTTTATAATTAATTTAGAATGATGATTGTAAATCAAATCATGAATAACATAACATAAATAAATGAATTTAACAAATTTTCTCCTTAAAATGACTTTTAAAACTGAGAGAGAACTTAAATCAAGGAAATAATTATGATAATCTTTATCTTTGATGTCAGCTATTATGCACATTAAATTGCTGAAGTCTCTTTCAAAGAACGACAGTCCTTTCCTGTTGCACAACTGCTTGAGCAGTCCCTGAGGAAGAAATCTGTGGTGTTCTGGTGCTTTCCGCAATCAGCAGCTCCTCATCACTGCATCTGGACAGAGTAAATACTGCAGCAGCTGCTTTGTGTCAGTAGTTGATTACAGCTGAAAACCTTTAGCTTACGTCACAGCCCTGCAAAACCACATCTGGCAGGACAAAAGCTATGAAGACACTTTTCAAAATCAATAAATTTAATCCATTTCCTTTACAGCGAACCAACTGACGGTGGGGAAAGTGCAACTAAAACACTCCAACAAACCATGATTTGCTACTTATAATTGCTTTCCAGAAACAAGTCATTAAATCTCATCACCGACAAATCTGAAACATTGTAGATTTGAGGATACATCTCCATAAAACTCTGTACTTGACTCACAATTGAATTCAGTTTCACATTAGCAGCTATCATTGTGATACTTTAGTAGGCATAAAAATACATAGCCCACACACAATTAACTATTTTAGCTGTCCGTTTAAGAACTGAATGGAATGTAAATACTTAAAATATAATTCTCTTACCTTCTCTACATGTTGGGTTTTTTTCTTGGGGAGGAAAATTGTTATGTCATGAACAGTTATGAACAGTAATTTTAACATAATTTTCATTCAAAGTTATTTGGTCTTTAATAACATTTTCAAAACGTTAGTACAAAAATGTTATGTTATTTTATACATCATTCATGAAACTTTTTTTTTTCCTGAAAAATGTTAGTTGGTCTAGTTTTTTTAAAATGTTAATAGTTACTTGTTTAGAATGATTCAGAGAACATTAAAAATTAAAGAATTCATAATGTTTATACAATTTATATTTTCTCTTACATTCATAAGCTCACCCAGCCTGATTAGACACTGATGTGGACAATCTTCAGTATCCCGAGGATCTACCTGGTCTAACAAGCTGAATACAAAAATAATAAATGTCTACATGAAGAGTAAACTTGTTTTTTTTTTAAGAGGAACCCATTGCTCTTGGTCAGAAGATCTGGAAATGAATGAACTCAAGAGGTAATATAGCATATGCATGACAATAAGCAAACAGATATGGCATTTAATTGAAAAAAGTAAATAATGACGAATCAGTGTCAGTGTTTTTCATTCAATTTACCCTGGAATATCAAATTTACTGTCGGTAGACCCATAGTCAAAAACTATTGCACCAAGCACACACTTTTAAAGCGATAGTTCACCCGTAATGAAAATCCTGGCATTATTTACACACTCTAATTTTGTTCCAGACTGAACAATTATAGGTTTCTCATGCCACAACAATATAAAAAGTGTGCTGGGAATCAAAACAATTTTCCTCAAATTCATATGTTTCATGTGCACCATTGTGCTGTTTTAAAAAAAAATACCGGTATATTAACGTTGTAAATACATATTTACTTATTTTTATACTACTGAACATACCTTCAAAGCTCACAGTACACGGTATTCTGTGCCCTTTTAACTGTAATTATGTTATTATGTGTTTATAATTGATATCTGATGCCAGAAGCTGATTCTGATTAACTAAAAGAAAAATGGCCTATAAAAAAAATAAAGAAAACTTTTTGTTTCTTGATGCAAAACTTCAACAACTTAAGATCCATCTGGACTGTATAAATAAGATCACAGAGCACACACAGTGTAAATCATTACATCATTACATAGATGTAAAAGTATCATACAGCTGTGAATGAATTAAACACAGAAACAATGTCAAAGTGGGGATAAATGCCTTTGAATTAATATGATAATCCTATACAAGCTCTGACTCTTGCTGATGGTTTCAGCTGCTTTAAATTACTGAATCCCCTGCAAGGAACAAAAGTGGCACCCAGTGATTCAGCATTACTGTAATCCCACTGAAGCTCGACCGCAGACATACCTGCGGTATATAAAATCTAAAAACAGCGACTTGTTCCTGATCAAGACAACTGAGCTCCCAGTAACAGTAACTAATGAGTGCAGGAGGAAGTGAATGAGCTAGCGTTTACTGTTTCATTCCTTGTATCGTGTCACAAACATAATTTCAACCCAGATCAATATATTTTTTTTTGTCTTCAATAGGTCTTGTAATAAGAAGGACAGTAAGGCAGTCATTACAGTAAATGTCAGTTTTTTTCATGATGCTATATATAAGCTGCTGTGATTTTACAATCAAAATGTATTGATTATTTATTTTGGCATATTAATCTTGTCAGTGTACGTAAGCCAAGCCATCAAAGAATGATTAGCTATATACATGGTAACACCACAGAAAACTAGACAGAAAGAGAAAAAATGACCACCATCATTTAGATAATTAGATCGTATATGTGTGAAATGGCTTTTCAATTTCAATATTTAGAGTTTTGAGTGCTAATGGTGGAATTTCTTCCTACTTTTGATAACGTTTAACACACAATTATGTATTGTAGTATTGTAGCCTTGGCAAAGTTATGTATCTTTCAAAGTCAAATGATTTGCATAAAACTTCAGTCATGGCTGTAAAATTCTTTATGATGTTTCTGAATTTGTTCATTTAAAAAAAAGCATCTTAACACCACCTGGTGGTGAAATCGTGCAAATAGCCACACAAAGCTAATACCAGTGAAGTCGTTGTTGTGAAATGTTTTCGTTTACGTAAGCAAAAGACTTTCAATATCTTTGAAAATGTTTCCTGACTAGACTGTGGTTTGAGATCATCTCTCATCACTATTCCCCATGTCAGTCCTGTTATATCCAGATAACTATCAACTCCTGTCTGTCTTTGAATTTACATCTACTGTTCCATTAATCACACCGGAAAAAATGTCACTAATTTCCTTAACTTGACTAGCATCATTTCCCCCTCACTCTCCTTTACTTGCCTTGTTTCACTCTCCACACTTTAAGAAGTTAAAAGCTACAATTTGAGACCAGAAACGCTGTAACTGTAAGAGTAAATATTAATTATAATAATGATGATGATGATGATCATAATAATGATTATGCACCTGTTTGCAACCTTGTAAATTAATTTCTCTATCAATGCTGTCACGTCACGTGACAAAAGAACTAATGACAGGTTAAAACCTTTATACAGTCTTTTTTTCATTAAACAATACAAACATTAAAACATTAAGGCAGTATTACACTTAAATCACAAAGAAAAAAAAAACGAATATAAAGAGATTAGTTGCCAGGGTAACTCCTTGTATACAGTCTATGGTCAAAGTTTATAGGTCTGTCACGTGATAATAGAACGACTCGAAAACCCGAAAGACTCATGAGATTAACTAATCAATTCTCTTTCGTTTGACTAATCAAACTAATCAGTCTTTTAACTAATCAGTCGTTCATTTGCAGATATCCTTCTTGCTTATACTGAACTCAGGTGTTGTAATCTACAGTAACATTAAAAACATAGGTAACAATAAACATTAAACCTGAAAAGGCTATGTGAACTTCAGATGACCCCACCCACTTACCATCTTTTAAACACTTTAGTTCAAGCTTCTGTGTGGTAGCCTTTAATTTATGAAGCTCAGCTCGGTGTTCATCTTCAGTTCTCTCTTCACAGCAGTTCAGTCAGTGTACTGTTTGAGTAAATGAATTACTCCGGGATATTGGTTTGTTTTAACTCAGAGGGAGTGTCAGCCACATTAAAAAAGTTAACAGTTTAAGTCATTTGTGGATTAATGCGTATTGGAGACGCGAACCGTTTAAAACGATTCAGTTCGATTTGGTCAACTGGTTCAAGAAGATCCGCTTACATCGAATAATTCGTTCGCAAACCAGATATCACAAACTGCTTTGTTTTGAACTCTCTCTCACAACAGACACGGAAGAGAAGACAACGCTGAATAAAGTCATAGTTTTTGCAATTTTTGGACCAAAATGTATTTTCGATGCTTCAATAAATTCTAACTGACCCTCTGATGTCACATGGACTACTTTGATGATGTTTTTCTTACCTTTCTGGACATGGACAGTAGACCGTACACACAGCTTCAATGGAGGGACTGAGAGCTCTCTGACTAAATTTAAAATATCTTAAACTGTGTTCCGAAGATAAAGGTCTCACTGGTTTGGACATGAGGGTGAGTTATTAATTACATAATTATGATTTTTCGATGAACTAACCCTTTAAAGACTTCAGCCCTTTAATTATTTATTATTATTATTATTATTATTATTATTATTATTATTATTACTTAGATTGGCGCTTATCTTAAATCAGGTTAAAACAGAAGTTTTTAAAAGTAACAATAATTCTGAAGAACCAAACAGCTGTTGGTCTCCGTTGACTTCCATAAAGAAAGAAATATTGTGGAAGTCCATGGGGACCATCAACTGTTTGATTACCAGGATTCTTCAAAATATCTTCTTTTAATGACATAAGACAGAAATTTTGGTACAACATGAGGGTGAGTAAAGGATGACAACATTTTTATTTTTGGGTGAACTATCCCCTTTAAACTATAAACGCAAACTACCAGATTTCCAACCCGATCTCACGGCAATTCGTACATTTTTCTCGAGGTGGCTTATTTGTACGAATTCGTACGACCACACTCGTACAAATTCATACGATTTTTGCCAAATCTTACATATTTTACGAGTTGCACAATTCGTATGAATTTGTACGAATGACCTATACCTAACCCCGCCCATAAACCTAACCGTCACTGGGGTTTAGACAAATCTGGGGTTTAAAATAATGAGGTTGTACAAATTCGTACGAATAAGCCACCTTGTAAAATACGTACGAATTGGTCGTGAGATAGCGTTGCAGATTTCACATTTTACAAATGAAAATTGTGAATTTTTAACATTGAAAATACACACATTCAAATTATCCTGTCAAATCACATAAACGAGCAAATAAATAAATAAACCCAATGATAGTAATATTAGGCAGACAGACAGACAGACAGATAGACAGACAGACAGATATAGATAGATAGATAGATAGATAGGTAGGTAGGTAGATAGATAGATAGATAGATAGATAGATAGATAGATAGATAGATAGATAGATAGATAGATAGATAGATAGATAGATAGATAGATAGATAGATAGATAGATAGATAGATAGATAGATAGATAGATAAATTAAAATAGATAGACTGACTAAATAAATGGGTTAAAGATGTTTTGTACCCTGTGTCCCCTATTGACCAGAGCATGCAACTTCCATGAGTTTTTTGCCTGTTCAGTGGCTGTGTTGACTGCCCATTTACGGCCCGATCTTGCTGTGATGCATGCTTGTTTTACCCAAACATATTTGGAATCCTCAGGTTTAATGCAACCTCTGCAGGTGCTTGTGGATTTTCTCTCTTCTACAACTGATAAGGGGAACTCATAGACTGTGAGGAGTCAAATGAACCTGGGCAGGCCATGCTGGCGATTTGAATTTTCCTGGGAGTCCAGAACTGTCGATCTTCTTCAACCATTCTTTGACTTGCTTCATTGGTACAATCTTTCAGTGATGCATTGAACCACTTTCTAGGGTTTATAGGGTTGTCAAACTTATTTGTGACTCTGCTCTTCCTGATCTGGACTTCCTGACTTAAATAAAGACCTTGCCCAAGTTTCTATGTTGTCCAGGGATTCCAATACCCATCTCACTTGAACATGCGTCACAGTTGTTATAGTTAGGTCAGCCATAAAATCCCCTTCTGGAAAGCCTGCCAGTTGGTTGTCCACTGAGCTGATGTAAACATCAGTTTGATCCCCGTAGATAGCTGGTGATCATTCCTTGAATAGCAACTGGTATGTGGTAAGGATGGCTGAAGCGAAACAGTCGTTCCGAAGCTTTGCGAGATCCCGAAGCGCAGATGTGTCGAAACACTGATCCGAAGCGTGATTCGAAACACCCATGTCACGTGACTATGACCAAACGAAGCC
Organism: Carassius carassius; assembly: GCF_963082965.1. Taxonomy (NCBI): domain Eukaryota; kingdom Metazoa; phylum Chordata; class Actinopteri; order Cypriniformes; family Cyprinidae; genus Carassius; species Carassius carassius. Next base: position 28,925,205 of record NC_081778.1, read on the forward strand.
TCGAAGTGTTTCACTAATTGTTTCATCAGGTGTGGTCCGCCGAATCAGCGTTTGATTGGAACGGTCGGGAACAGACCACACAATCGCACATCTGTATAAAAGTGAAATAAACGCATTTTGACCTCGTGGGTTTTTGTGAGAGGAGTTTGACTTTGAGATAGCGGATTTTTGGTGATATAGTGACATAGTGCGATTTGATTAGTTATAGGCAATTTAGACTTACATTTAAATTTACACAACACATTGACTGAGAGGCTAGAGACAGACAGAGTATACATATAGTGACACATTAATAGATACATAGATATAAATATATATAGACAGCTAGATTAATAGATAGATACATATATAGATAGATTACAGATACATATATAAATACATATATTATAGATAGATACATATATAGATAGATTATAGATACATATATAAATACATAGATTATAGATACATATCTAGATACATAGATCGATTCATATATAGATAGATAGATTTGGATAGATAGATAAAATGGAAGCTCCCCAGAAGAGATGCCGTACTGGTGTGGGAGCATTTCCATTTAGAAACCCCAAATAAAGTGAGATGTGTGTATTGTGATCGGCAGCTAGCCTACTGCAACAATACATCATCCATGATGCGCCATTTGAGGAGCACTCATCCTGCCATTTTGCAGGGTGCAGAGGATGGCATTCCCCCTGTACCTAGGCCTGCTACTGACACTGCTGGGCCATCTAAGCAAGGTATGCATTGTTTGGGATATAATTATAATTGAAATATAATTACAACCTTTTGGGACACTGTTTATAAAGTTTATAAGTTATATAAAGCACTGATTATAAACACTGGAAGGTTTCCAAATAATGAACCAGTAGGCTATACTTTTAATAGATGTGCACTAATTGAAGCTGTATTTTTCCAATGTATTTGTCTGAAAGTATGTTTTGTCTTCTCTTTTAAAAGTCAGACAGAGGGAATTGGATGAGGCTCTTATAAACATGGTGGTGAAGGATCTGCAGCCCTTCACCATCGTGGACGATGAGGGATTCAGGGCATTTGTGAACAAGCTTGATCCAAGCTATGTCCTCCCATCCTGGAAGGTGCTTAAAATAATGGTCAGCGAAAAGTACAACAAAGCCAAGGAGAAGACAATGGAGGACCTACAAAAGGCAGAATTTGTTAGCCTTACAGCTGACATGTGGTCCTCCATTAATATGGATGGATATCTTTGTGTGACTTGCCATTACATAACACCAGAGGCAAAAATGGCAACTGTTGTACTGGGTGTAAGGAGGTTTTACCAAACCCACACAGCCCAGCATCTCATGGAGGCTAAAGCCTTGCTAATGGCTGAGTGGGGAATAACCTCCAAAGTTCAGTGCATGGTGACTGACAATGCATCTAACATGATCCTAAGTGCCCAGCTACTCCACCTTCGCCATGTCCCATGTTTTGCTCATACTTTAAATTTGATTGTGAAAAAGGCACTAGATCAAACCCCAGTCATCAATGAAATACGCCAGAAGGCCAGAAAGATAGTGGGGTTGTTCAGATCCAGCTGCAAAGCAAAGGACAAGCTTGTGGAGATGCAGAGCTTGATGGGAAGACCAACTCTGAAACTGATACAGGAGGTTGACACGAGATGGAACAGCACATTTGACATGCTACAGCGCTTGTATGACCAACGTGAACCAGTGGCTGCTGCACTTTCCAACTTAAACAATGATACTGCTCCCCGGACAAGTATTGATTATGACATTATTGAACAATCATTGTCAATACTGCAACCATTCAAACTCGCAACAACAGAGATGTCAGAGGAAAAGAGAGTGTCTGCTTCAAAGCTTATACCACTGTACAGGATGTTGCAGCACAAGCTTGCACAGAAAAAAGGAAATGCAATGCAGGAATCAACTGTTCAATTAGGTAGGCCACAATGACCATACTACCCATGTGATTGGCCATAACTGTCATATTATTGTCATTATTATAAATATGTGTTTCTCCTGTTTTGGCTCATAGGCTCACATCTGCAAGAAGGTCTGCACTCCAGATGTGGAGGTTATGAGAGTTTTAGAGCTTTGGCATTGGCTACACTGCTGGACTCAAGGTTCAAAAATGTGGCATTTGGAAATGCTGCCAAAGCCCAGGAAGCTGAAAAGCATATCACACTGGAGTGTGCTTCACTGATGCGTTCAAACACAAATCCTGGTGAGCAGTTTCAGTCTGTGTTATGTAATCTGAATCATGTAATATAATATATCCTTCATATATGCCGTCAGTTTAGGATTTGTTACTAATTGCTGTTTTCATTTTTATTCAGACCCAGAAATGTCAACATCACACCCATCATCATCATCATCATCATCACCATCAACATCAACACCAGTAGAAACACAGGACAGTTTATGGGAACTTTTTGATACTCGCATCCATCAAACCAAGATGATATACAATGCTACAGCTGATGCCACAGTGGAAGTGAAAAAATACATCAACAATGCGTATTTGCCCAGAACTCATGATCCACTAACTTACTGGAAAGAGAGAGCAGTAATCTTTCCTCATTTGTATGTCCTTGCAAAAAAATATCTTTGTATGCCAGCAACAAGTGTCCCTTGTGAGAGGATTTTTTCAAAGGCTGGAGAAATTATCTGTAAAAAAAGAAGTAGGCTAAGTCCTTCCACAGCTGATAAATTAATATTTTTGAATAAAAATCTCTAAAAAAGTGAGACATTGTGGCTTGATTTCTTTTATTAATATTCATTTTTCATGACCAAAATAACATTATGCACAGTGAGGAGCCTATAGGTTACAAGCTTCACATATTAGAACATTATAATAATAAAAAAACAACACATTTTTTTAATGGCTCGTCAAGGTTGTTTCAGATCAACACCTGCAAGTGACCACTAGGTGTCACCGTTGAGACGGGTGTCGGATTGATTCGAAGCCTCGAAACAATATGGCACATTTGGTTCAACTGTTTCATTGGTTCACGAGGCCTCGATTTTGCCATCACTAGTATGTGGTAATACTCGAGTCTGAGCTGGATGAGGCTGTGTGGAATAAACATTTACTAGATCTAACCAGACCACTGTTATATCACCTTCTAGATCACGAGCTAGATCACGAGTGTGACCAGCTGTTTTCGAGATTTTAGGATTCAGGATTCAGGACTTGAGGCCTGTTGCACAAAAGTAGAATTAAGACATCCGGGATAAATGACTCAGCTGAGCTCAATGAAGCCAAAACATGTGCGTCCAGGCTTAATTGGTTGCACAAAAACCAAGCCAGGATGAGCAGACACGGATTCATTAAGCCAGGTGAAACCAATCCTGGATAGGTGCGCGCTCACGGCTCACTCAAATAGACCCCGCCACAGATCACAGATTAACTGATTTACCATGGCAACTAGAGCTGCGTACTTTTCCCCGTCCGAAGCACAAATCCTCATGGAGGCATACGAGGAGGTAAAAGATATAATTAAGAAGAAAAGCAAAACACCGCCACAGTGATAAAGCAAAGAGAAAAAGCGTGGCAAAGTATTCCAGACCGCCTGAATGCGTAAGTATTGCACAATTACACACTCACCGCTCCGCTGAAACATCACAATTCAAATTCAAATATTTAATTCACATTTCCAAAAACGCAGTTGTACTGTAATTATGAAACTGTTAAATTTTTAATTGAAATGCACTGCAGATATGAGTGAAATTGTGTAAAGTAACTCCATCACACTGTATAAAGCTATGATAAATTATTATTAAAGCCTTACATTATTCTTTAACGTTACTACGCTCAGTACGGGTTAATCTTAGCCGTTGTACTCTGCTTATTATGTTGTCCACCGTTTTTTTTTTTGTGTTTCTCCTGCTTTTATTAATGTAAAGCTGCTTTTACAGAATGAAACAATTGTGAAAAGTGCTATATAAATAAAATTGAATAAATAGATGAGCTATAATAATAATCACTTTAATTTATATAGCGCCTTTCAAAGGACCCAAGGTCGGTTGCTCACTGCACTGCAAAAATGTCTTTCTTACTTAGTATTTTTGTCTTGTTTTCAGTAAAAAAAAAATATCTAAAAATCTTAAATATTTTCTTGAGCAAAATTACCTAGGAAAATAAGCAAAAAAATCTTCCAGTGAAACAAGAGAACTTTTCTAAAATTAAGTGTTTATGGAAAAAGTAAACTTATTTCAAGAGAATTTTTCTTATTATATTGACAGATTTTTTTTATTTTTTTGCTTGTTTTAAGCACACATTTACTTAAAGTTTATATTTTTTGTCTAAACTATACTTATTTTGCTAGGTCATTTAGCAAATCAAGAAAATACATCTTTATTTAAGATTTTTTTTTTTTTTTGATATTTTTACTGAAAACAAGACAAAATACCAAGTCATTTTTGCAGTGTGACTCCATTAAATGTTCTTGTGATAAAGAATGTGTGTGTGTGTGTGTGTGTGTGCGTGTGATGTAGATTAAACATGAACGGGCCAAAACGGACATGGCAGCAGGTCAAAATCAAATACAAGAACATTCTGCAGAATGGTATGGTCCCTGACTAATATTTAACAAAGCACAAGCATATATTGTACCCAGAAGGTGCCTGCTCACACATTGTCTGTACTGTTTTAGCAGTGAAAAAGAATACCCACAGACAAGGCACGGGTGGTGGGTCACCAAAGGCTGACCTTACCCCAGCAGAGGACATGGCCTTGGAGCTAAATAAAGGCAGGCCCGTCTTAGAGGGGATCCCTGGGGGGAAAGAGACAAGCATAGGTTCCTCCCAAGATGCCACCCGCTTCATTCAAGGTATGTCCTTCGATCTCTACATGGGATACAACCACATTCATATTGAATCAATTTGGACTGTCTGACTTTGGTTTACCTATTGCCTTGCAGTGCCTGGCAGCACTGTGTTCCTGTTAGAGCCACCAGCACAAGCACCAGACGATGCTGATCCAGTGAGTACTCCATCAAAGGCATACTGTAGGCCTGGCATGTCTTGTCTACTAGCTTCAATATGAATCCGATTAAATGTGATCGGGTGAAAGCCCCAGTGCAGCAGCAACAGCACATGATGGAGACGATGATGAGGAGGAGACCATCTCTCTGGATTCCAGAAGGCATGAGGTATCATGTTAAGACTGTGAAAGTACTATTTACTCTACAATGGTGAGGAGTCCTCATCAAAATCAAAAAATCTAATTTCTTTTACAGGACCCAGATGCTATACAGTGGGAAAACCAGCCTGGCAACATAGTGCGTATTAATGAAAGGACACCACATCCTGCCAAATTCCAGCTGCGCTAATTGTATTGTGTTCACAGAGCTCACAAGCTATCAGAAAGTTGTATGGCAACCACCTCCGGCGCCAAATAGAACTGGCAGACATAGACATTCAGTACAAGAAGAAAAAGATGGAAAATCTTGCACTGGAGTCCGAAATAAAAAAAGAGGACAATTAGGAAACTGGACCTTGAAATAAAAAAACTTGAGAGGGAGGTGAGATATGCCTTCAATGTACACTGTATGCTAACTGTAACACAAATGTATTAATCATTATTTTTCTTTCCTCCCCCAGCTCCAAGAAGATGACACAGCTCAAAATAAAAATTAGGTATATTCTCGTAAAGTCAAGTGAGCCATGACATATGAGCTCTTATTGTGAGCACACAGGACGGTGGCATCTTTCTAAGGTTTTTTTTTTATTTTCCCAGCAATCAGTACAACCAAGTCATCGTTATAAGGCACCGGCCTCTTTTGCCCACCCCACCAGCACCAGGTGTGGCCACTAGTCTATATGAAGGCCCAAAATTGTGTGTTCCTTTCTGCTCTGACAATGGCATGCCCATTCTTGCGAGATGTGGTGGATGAAGAAGCACTTGTGCTGAGGAGAGCCTTCAGGCGAGAGAGGGTCTTCAGGGACCGGTTTGGACCCACTGGCCTTCCCTGATGACCATCTATATGAAAGATACAGGTTTTCTGCAGATGGCATCAGGTATCTATGCAGACTACTGGGTCCCAGGATTAAGCACCGCACTGCACGGAGCCATGCACTGAGTGTGGAGCAAATGGTTTGTGTGGCCCTGCGCTTTTTTGCTAGTGGAGCCTTCCTGTACTCGGTGGGGGATGCAGAACAGCTGAACAAGGCCACAATTTAACCGCACAATAAGGAGTGTGTGTCTGGCTATCAAAGCATTAGCAGATGTCTTCATCTCCTTCCCTGGCCACAGAAGACTCTGTGACACCAAAGAGGAGTTCTATAGGATTGCAGGTAAGAGGATCTACAAATTACAGGACAACTGTTAACACATAGTAGGATACTCATTACTTTGTGTGACAGGTTTCCTCAATGTCATTGGTGCAGTGGCCCGCACACACAAGGTTAAAAGCCCCCTCAGGTGCCCATGAGGCCGATTTTGTGAATAGGAAATCATTTCACAGCATTAATGTTCAGGTGAACATAACTTTTTGATATTGTCCATTGACGAACACTCATTGCCAGTGATGTGCATTGATTGGTGTAATATTCCTCATCTTATGATTTCAGATGGTCTGCAATGCTGACTGTGTGATCAGCAATGTTGTGGCAAAATGGCTCAGTCCATGACTCCAGAATCTTTCGGGCCTCTGAAATCTACCAGTGCCTATCACAAGGTAAGCCACACAACCCCTATTTATAACCATCATGGCTGTGTCAAGAATATCACTGTGTTTATGAGGTAGTAATGATGAGATTTTGTGTTGACAGGTGAATTCTCTGGTGTGTTGCTGGGAGACCGAGGGTATGGCTGCCAGCCTTTTCTCCTGACACCTTTCACAGACCCCCAGGAAGCACAGCAGGCCTACAACCATGCCCATGCCAGGACCAGGGCCAGAGTTGAAATGACCTTTGGCCTCCTGAAGGCACGCTTTCACTGCCTTCACAAATTAAGGGTCAGCCCTGTTAGGGCATGTGATAGTACTGTGGCTTGTGCTGTCCTCCACAATGTGGCCTGCCTGAGGAAGGAGAGGGCCCCCAGAGTGCCACCAGCCATGGACTGGGACAATCCGGCAATCTTCCCTGATGACGACAGTGGTCAGCTGCTGAGGGACCAATATGTGTTGAATTATTTTAGTTAGTATTTGTGCTTTCAATTTTGGTTAAATATGTCCTTCGGTGGCAGAGGAATTTGGGTTCGTTTTTTTACGAATTTGGCCTCTTATGATGTTTGTGCGGTATACTGTGTGTAATACAAGGCTGCAGGGAGGCTACTGCATCCATTCATTTGTCTGTTCAGTTGATGTGTATGGATTTGTCCTGCATTTATTTTAGTGTGCAGACATGCAGGGTGTGTTATATACAGACCTTTGAATGTGTATGTATCATTTTGTATAGTATGCTTTGATTCTGTGCTTTCCATCTTGTAGAGTCACTGTGACTTCAGTTTCGAAAGGAGCTGATGGTTTACCTGCTTTGTTTTGTCCTTATTCAATAAAGGAACAATGTTACACATTGTGTTTTTATATTCATATGGAATGTGTATTAGGGCCACACTGAGGAAAAAGGATAGTCATAAATTTGAGGCTGGTTCTTTCTGCAGAAAAGCTACATATTCTTTTTACAGTTTTGATAATTATGACAATGTGATACTTAATATTCTGGCACATCAGCATGTCTTTGTTTATGAAACCATACTGAAGTAATATTTCACGAAATGCCCCACATCTGTCATTTTAACAACTGTCCTCCTTTAAAACAACTGGTTACAATATTATGACTTGTCTTTTTTTTTTTTCCTCTGTGGCCCTAATATTCTATCATTTTATATATAGCCTTTTAGTCTATGGGAAACTGTAAATTATCTAATGATAGCAACATCATCTAAAAATCATTTATCCAAAATGATTGAAATTAATGATCACAAACGTTTAAATAATGACAGTGGGTCTAGTTATATGTGATAATGTATAGTGAGCAGTGAAATAACTATTGGTTTCCATTTGTGGTGAATGCTGACTGACATTAGGGATGAGATTAAATAGATCCTGGAATTTAGCCTGGTCTGGAGCAGGCTAGCTCCACAGAATAAATCTCCATGGTAATTTATACCATAACATATTCTCCTGCCCCCTATCCCGCTTTAGTGCAACCGGATTACGGATCAATTGAGCCAGGATCACCAAGATATCCTGGCTTAATCCCTTATCCTAGTTTTGTGCAACAGGCCCCAGGTCTTGAATGCCCAAAATAGCTACCTGTAAGCAATGCAAACATGACTCCCTACGGTTCTTCTCTATTGATAATTTCTCCAAAGTGATGTATTTGCTGTCAAAACAATTAACACAACTAATGCAAACTTAACCTCTTTTCTAAATGCTAGGAGGGTTTAGACTAATTAAGACAATTAAGATGGCGGCAGTGTGAATGTGACGGCAGACAGCTCTTTCCAGCTCACTCCACTTCAAACTTTATTCACTAATTGCACTCATTATACCCAAGAGTTAAGATACATGTATTGAACGAACTTTATTGCCAAAATGCCCAAACCATCGAAAAAACTGAGCAAGGACTACAACGCTTCCGAAGTTTGCAGTGCTCTAAATCAGGCTAGTAACCGTGCTATTTTTAGCACTGATAGCGCTAATGCTAGTCCTGAATCAACCTCAGTCTCTATGACCGAGGCTCTGTTAAAAAGTATCTCAGCGGCGGTTGCAGATGAGGGACAACGCATTTTAACATCTGTAAATGAAACAATCGGGAAGCTTGAAATCAAGATGGACAATTTGGTAAAGCGCATTGATGACGCGGTAGCCACCTCAGCGGCACTTGTTGCTCGCCAGGCTGAGGTTGAAATACGCGTCTCTCATTTGGAGGATGAAATAGTTCCGATAATAAAGCGACTGGATGACCTGGAAAAAACAAATAAGGAGTTAAAAGAGAAAGTTACGGATCTAGAATGTCGACAGAGACGGAAAAATATCAATTCAATTCAAGTTTATTTGTATAGCGCTTTTTACAATACAAATCGTTACAAAGCAACTTTACAGAAAATTATGTTTCTACAATATTTAGTAGTAGCTAGTAGTTTGTGCACGTTTGACAGGATTTTAGAAAAATAAAAATAATAATAATAATAATACAAGACGTAGTCAGCTAGATGATGAACTATCAATATTATTAATTAATAGTAATTATAGGATGCAGTCACACATGTAGCAATAATTGTTAGTTCTGTTTGTTGATTCAAGGTTAGCATCATCTGGGGTCCTCTGAGGGTCAGCATCATCTCTTCTCAGGTGTTCTGGATCCAGACTGGAGCTTGTGTAAATCCTAGTTACATCCCGTGGCAAAACATAGAAACAAAATAGAGACATCATTAGCATAGCTGCTGTTCCAACAAAGTAAAATTAGTTTAACCCAAGCTAAAGAATAAAAATGCAGATGCAACTACACTCACAATTTAAGAGATACATTATTCGAATGCTTGGCGAAAGAGATGCGTTTTTAATCTAGATTTAAACAGAGAGAGTGTGTCTGAACCCCGAACATTATCAGGAAGGCTATTCCAGAGTTTGGGAGCCAAATGTGAAAAAGCTCTACCTCCTTTAGTGGACTTTGCTATCCTAGGAACTACCAAAAGTCCAGCGTTTTGTGACCTTAGGGTGCGTGATGGGTTGTAGCGTGGTAGAAGGCTAGTTAGGTACGCAGGAGCTAAACCATTTAGGGCCTTATAGGTAAGTAATGATAATTTGTAACTGATACGGAACTTAATAGGTAGCCAGTGCAGAGACTGTAAAATAGGGGTAATATGATCATATTTTCTTGACCTGGTAAGGACTCTAGCTGCTGCATTTTGGACGACCTGTAGCTTGTTTATTGACGAAGCAGGACAACCACCTAGAAGTCCATTACAATAGTCCAGTCTAGAGGTCATGAAAGCATGAACTAGCTTTTCTGCATCAGAAACAGATAACATGTTTCGTAGCTTGGCAATGTTTCTAAGATGGAAGAATGCGGTTTTTGTAACATTGGAAATATGATTTTCAAAAGACAAATTGCTGTCCAATATAACACCCAGATTTCTGACTGTAGAGGAAGTAACAGTACATCCGTCTAGTTGCAGATTGTAATCTACAAGATTCTGTGTGGTGTTTTTTGGTCCAATAATTAATATCTCTGTCTTATCCGAATTTAATTGGAGAAAATTATTTGTCATCCAATCTTTTACATTTTTAACACACTCTGTTAGCTTAGATAATTGGGAAGTTTCATCTGGTCTCGTTGAAATATATAGCTGAGTATCATCAGCATAACAGTGGAAGCTAATTCCGTATTTTCTAATAATATTACCAAGGGGCAACATGTATATTGAAAATAGAAGGGGACCTAGGACGGATCCTTGTGGCACTCCATATTTTACTGATGATAAATGAGATGACACCCCATTTAAGTAAACAAAATGGTAGCGATCGGACAGGTAGGATCTAAACCATCTTAGAGCCTGCCCTTGAATACCTGTATAGTTTTGTAATCGATCTATGAGTATGTCATGATCTATGGTGTCGAACGCAGCACTAAGATCAAGTAAGACTAGAAATGAGATGCAGCCTTGATCTGACGCAAGAAGCAGGTCATTTGTAATTTTAACAAGTGCAGTTTCTGTGCTATGGTGGGGCCTAAAACCTGACTGAAATTTTTCATACAGATCATTTTTATGCATGAAGGTGCTCAATTGAGCAGACACAACTTTTTCTAAAATTTTAGACATAAATGGAAGATTTGAAATAGGCCTATAATTTGCCAGTACACTAGGATCTAGTTTTGGTTTCTTAATAAGAGGCTTGATAACCGCCAGCTTGAATGGTTTTGGGACGTGACCTAAAGATAACGACGAGTTAATGATATTGTGAAGCGGTTCTTCTGCTACAGGTAACAGCTCTTTTAGTAATTTAGTGGGTACAGGATCTAATAAACATGTTGTTGGTCTAGATACAGTGATAAGTTTATTTAGCTCTTCCTGTCCTATATTTGTAAAGCACTGCAGTTTATCTTTGGGTGCGATGGATGAAACTGAAGTGTTAGATGCTGTAGAATCTACATTCGCTATTGTATTTCTAATGTTATCTATTTTATCAGTTTAGAAATTCATAAAGTCATTACTATTTAACGTTGGTGGAATATTTGAATCAGGTGGCGTCTGGTAATTTGTTAATTTAGCCACTGTGCTAAAAAAAAACCTTGGATTGTTTTGGTTTTTTTCAATGAGTTTGTGGATATGCTCTGCCCTAGCAGTTTTTAGAGCCTGTCTATACCTGGACATACTGTTTTTCCATGCAATTTTAAAAACTTCCAAGTTAGTTTTTCTCCATTTGCGTTCAAGACTACGAGTTACTTTCTTGAGAGAGTGAGTATTACTGTTATACCATGGCACAGTACGTTTTTCTCTAACCTTTTTCAATTTGATGGGGGCAACAGCTTCTAATGTATTAGAGAAAATAGTGCCCATGTTGTCAGTAATTTCGTCTAATTCATGTGTATTTTTGGGTACAAATAGCAGTTGAGATAGATCAGGCAGGTTATTTGCGAATCTATCTTTGGTGGCTGGAACAATAGTTCTGCCCAGACGGTAACGCTGAGACATATAGTTAATATCAGTTATACGCAGCATGCACGATACAAGGAAATGGTCTGTAATATCATCACATTGGGGTACAATATCTATAGCAGTAAGATCGATTCCATGCGATATAATTAGATCTAGTGTTTGATTAAAACGATGAGTGGGCCCGGTGACATTTTGCTTGACTCCAAAGGAGTTTATTAGGTCAGTAAACGCAAGTCCTAATGTATCATTTGCATTATCAACGTGAATATTAAAATCTCCCATGATTAGCGCCTTATCAACTGTAACTAGAAGGTCTGAGAGGAAATCTGCAAATTCTTTTAGGAATTCTGTATACGGCCCTGGTGGTCTATACACAGTAGCCAGAGCAAGAGATACATTAGACTTCTTTTGCATGTCTGACAGTGTAACATTTAGCAGAAGTATTTCAAAAGAGTTAAACCTGTATCCTGTTTTCTGGGTAACATTGAGAATATCACTATATATTGTTGCAACACCTCCTCCACGACCAGTCTGACGGGGCTCATGCTTATAACAGTAGTTTGGTGGAGTAGACTCATTTAGACCAAAATAATCATTTGGTTTTAGCCAGGTTTCAGTCAAGCAGAGTACATCAAAACTATTTTCTGTGATCATTTCATTTACAATAACTGCTTTGGGTGTGAGTGATCTAATATTTATGAGCCCAAACTTTAAAAATTGTTTTTGTTCATTTACTTTACATTTTTCTGGTTTAATTACGATAAGATTTTTTCTAGATCCTGCATTATATTTTGACCTCACTATTCGGGGAACAGACACAGTCTTAATAGTTTTTACAGCACAAGTACTTTTATCATTTAAGCGGGTGGAACAAAACTCATCATAATAGTTATTAGAGAATTGTCTTACTAGTCACATGGAGCGAAGTGTCCTGGAGATGTTGTCAGAGAGCAGCTCCGCTCCGATTCTGCTGGGGTGTAATCCATCAGCGCGAAACAGCCTAGGACGCTCCCAGAAAAGATTCCAGTTATTAACAAATAGCAATTTCTGTTCTTTACACCATGACAACAGCCATTCATTTAAAGCAAAAAGTCTACTGAACCTTTCGTGTCCTCGTCGATACGTGGGCAGTGGTCCTGACACGACGATCGTCGCCGCGGGCGTCGTGCTGCGAACCGTCTCGATCAGGCTGCTGAAGTCCCTCTTCAGCGTCTCCGTCTGCCGCAGCGTGGTGTCGTTAACCCCGGCGTGAAGCACGACCGCTCTGGGGCTCTCGTCGACCTTCAGGATCGCGGGTATCTGCGCAGAAACATCGAGAACACGAGCACCAGGCAAACAATGAGTGTGCACTTTACCTTCGGCTAACGTAGCACTTACGTGTCGGACGATGGAGTCTCCGATGATCACAGCGTCGCGTCCTGTCTCGCGGAGGGGAGCGAAGCGGTTCCGGATGGAGATGTCGAAGGCAGGAGGGGGAGAAGTCGTCGCCCGGGACCCGGCTCGCGTCCTCCGCTGTGGATGCACCCAGGGTCCGTGGTGTCCCGGCGTCGCAGTGAAGGACATCTGGGAAGATCGCGTCCTGGGTGCACCGGGCCTGTGCAGAGAAACACACGGAGTAGACGTGGTGGGACTGTTAGCAGATCGCTGTATACTTACCCCGGACTTGTGAGCGTCAGCCCGGGATGATTCCAGCGCGGTTCTCCGCTCTCTCAGCTGGGCCTGCCTCACCTCCAGGTCGCGAATCTGCTTTCCCACGGCCTCGAGCTCGAGCTGCACAGAGTGGAGACATTCATCCGCCATTAAAGCAAGTAACAGTGAGTACAGCAGTGGTAATGTGTGTGAATAGAGTATTAGCAATGTTAGCGCAGTTAGCTGCAACCACGCCGCTGATGCTAACGGGCTAAAAGCTAATAGCGGACCCGGGAGATCAAAATAAAACTAGTGATAGCGAGGCGCTCTGATTGTTTTTGTTGTAGAATACAATAGAGGATATATTCACACGTTATATAAACGGAAACGATGATGTATAAAATTGATTTTTGAGTTAAAAATAGTCAATGAAAAGAATATAGTGACGGAGCTCAAACGCAGTACAGCCGCCAACAACAAACAGGAAGTGATATCAGGCTGCTCAACCTAAAGGAGTCAATGGAAGGGAATGACCCGAATGGGTTCTTCGAGGGGTTTATACCCAAACTACTACAGCTACCTGTTCCATCTGTACCCATTGACCGGGCCCATCGGGGCTTCGGAACACCTGGAGATGGTCGTCCGCGCCCAGTTATCGTGAAACTTCAGCGCTTTAGAGACGTCTCGGTGATTTTGGAGGCTGTCAAACGCCTCGGGAATCTTCAGCATGAGGGGACGTCCTTTGCGGATTGTCCGGGACATCCCACCTGATGTTCGGGCTGCGAGACGAGCTTTCAACTCCGTATGCGCGGAGCTTATCAAAAAGAACATACGCTTCAGGATGGCTTATCCAGCTATCTTGTCCTTCAAGGTAAATGGCATTTTTAAGACATTTAAAGATCCAAACGAGACTGAAGCCTTTCTTTCAGTTGTTCCGTGATGATCGGCGATGACGATGAGTGCTTATTGTCCCGTATGTTTGATCTATCGAAATCTGATTTACATTGTGGCATATGGGACTCTTATTTCCGTCTTTTTTTTTTTTTTTTGGTATTTTTATTTTATTTTCTTATTTTCTTTGATCTATATGTTACTGTATGGAGAGCTGGAAATTGATAAGCTTGAGTAACTTTAAATTGTTTAGGGTTTGTCTAATGTTATGTTTATTTTTTTATTATTTAAACTCACCGGGTGCTTTAATTATTAATAATAGTAGGATCCAGGGTCTCATATATAGAATGCATACCAAAAATCTGAATAAAATGTTAATGAAATTATGGGTATAATTGACAACAATTGCAGTGATGACTTGGAGAAATTTGAACATTTCCTTCGTACCTCCATAAATAGAACCTGTGACTACTATAACCCCGAAGATTTAAAACAAAAGGATGATTTTTCATTCTCCTTAATGCATCTAAATATTAGAAGTCTCATAAAACACCATGATGAGCTGGTTTCATTACTTGCAAGCACAGGCAATAGTTTTGATATTATAGCTTGTAGTGAAACTTGGATGAATGAACAAACATTTTCAGACATCTACAATTTAGAGGGCTACTCATTATATTTTAAAAATAGACTTCACAAAATTGGAGGAGGGGTATGTCTATATGTAAGGTCAAATTATTTAGTTAAGGAGCTAAACGAGATGATTATAGATGATGATTGTTCTGATTCATTATTCCTTGAATTAAAAACAGCAAATGGGATGAGTTTAGTCATTGGAGTAATTTACCGACCACCTGACTCTGATTATGAAACATTTAAAGCTCGTTTTGAAAATCTTTTACTTGACATAAATCAGATGGATAAGAAGAGTATCATCATGGGTGATTTTAATATCGATACATCAAAAGGAGACAAAATAGGAACTGATTTTCTAAGTACCCTTTATTCCTCATGTTTTTATCCAACTATCGATAAATATACACGGGTTACAGAGAAAAGCAAGTCAGTTATTGACAATATAATAACAAATGTACTGAGTACGGGGAGCAAATCGGGTGTTGTATATTCCGATATCTCAGATCATTACCCAATTATATTTTTTACAAAATGGATCCAAAGAGTACCCAAACCATGTATAAGGAGAAAAATAAAAATTCTAAATAACAAAACCCTTACAAATTTAACTCAACATCTCCTAACTAAAAACTGGAATGAACTCTATAGCACTACTGATCCCAATAAGGCATACAACAACTTAATCCAGGAAATAACTAATTCAATTAATGAAACTATACCAGAACGGACAATAAAACAAAATGGTAAAAAGGAATTCTGAAGTCTATTCAAAAGAAAAATAAACTTTACAACCAATATCAGAAAAACCCAAATAGCATAAATGAAGTTACATACAAAATATATAAAAATAAATTAACTAGTTTAATACGAGCAAGTAAACAGAACTATTACACTGACCGATTTAAAAAATCATCTGGGGATCAAAAAAAATCATGGAATGTGTTAAATGAGATACTTGGCCGGAATACGAAGTCGTCTGTTACCCCAGACACCACAGTACAGACCACAGTAAATAATATGTCAAAGAGAGTTGAGCTTCCAGATAAGTTCAATAGTTTCTTTGCATCTATTGGTAAAAATTTGTCTCAACATATAAATTCATCAGGGGCTGAAAATTATAGTTTCTTTCTTAAAAATAGTTATCCCAGCTCATGCTTTTTTAAACCTACCTGTAAAATAGAAGTAACCAATATCATAAATAAAATGAAATGTTCCTATACAGCCGGTGCTGATGGAATCTGCAGTAAGATTCTCAAAGCCATAGTAGATGTAATAGCTGAGCCACTTGCCTATATAATAAATAAATCTCTACAGTATGGCATTGTACCAAAATTGACTAAAGTCGCAAAAATAATACCAATATATAAGTCTGGGGATAAAAATACTGTTCAAAATTACCGACCTATATCGATTTTACCAACCTTGTCTAAAGTTCTTGAAAGAGTGGTCTGTTCAAGATTGATGGAATATCTGGAAAAGCACAAGATTTTGGTACCTTCACAATATGGCTTTCGGAAAAACAGTAGTACATATATGGCCATTTTAGATCTGGTCGAAAAAATGTATGATGCTTTTGATTAGGGATGGGACGATAACCGGTTTTATTGATAACCGTGATAAAATGTGCTGAAGATTAGTAATATCGTTTAAAAATGAATTATCATTAAAACCGTGTTTGATTATCGCGGTTTTAATAACTCACTATTAAATCATGTCCAGCCAGCAACAGTCTGACGCAAACGCAGCGCACAATGTTTTTTTGTTTTTTTTCGAGAAGGAATGGCGAAAGTCAGTGACTTTTCTATGCTTTTCTATGCTATACACTTACACTTTTCATTGTAAGGAAGGAAATGCCACAGAATTTTATCTTTCTTTAAATTAAGTGCATAGAGTTGCTTGTTTTATTAGTTGTTTGTTGATTATTAAATATAAAACTTGCTGAAATGTTTTCAGTGTGAGCATCAACTATTTTTGAACACTTTCATCTCGTTTCAACAAAACCGTGATAATATTGATAATCGTGATAATTTTAGTCACTATAATCGTGATATTAAATTTTCATACCGTCCCATCCCTACTTTTGATAGAGGAGAATTTAGTATTGGAGTATTTCTTGATCTCTCAAAGGCTTTTGACACAATCGATCATAAAATTTTACTTGGTAAGTTATGTCATTATGGTGTCAGGGGCATAGCACTTCATTGGTTCAAGGACTATTTTTATGGTAGACAACAATATGTGAACATAAATGGGTCAAACTCTGGAATTACAAATATAGACTCTGGGGTCCCTCAGGGATCAATTTTGGGCCCTCTTTTGTTTCTTGTGTATATTAATGATTTTGTGAATTGTTCAAGTGACATTCATAAGATACTTTTTGCTGATGACACAAGTTCAAAGTGATGACACAAGTAGAAAAGTGTTTTTTCACATAAACGTATGGATCAGCTTGAAAAGCATTTAAAAGAACAACTATCTAAAGTCAATTCTTGGTTTATATGTAAGAAATTGTCCTTGAATATTACCAAAACCTGCTATATTGTCTTCTGTACAAATAGACATTTATGCAATGACCGTAATATAAACATAACCATAGATGGCAGATCAATCAATAAAGTTGATTACACTAAATTCCTGGGAATCTACATTGATAAATCTATGAATTTTAGGAAGCATATTGATGAGTTGACAAAAAAATTATCTAAACTAGTGGGTCTATTTTTTAAATTAAGACATGTGCTTCCACTAGAAGCATTGTTATCATTATATAGATCACTGTTTGAGCCTCATTTGTGCTACTGTAACATTATCTGGAATAATACATTCCCTACTTATACTGAAAAATTACTTACATTACAAAAGAAAGCTATAAGAGCGATTTCTTGGTCTAAGCAAATTTCTCCCTCAAATCCTCTCTTTCACAGATATGGTCTGCTAAAGCTCCCTGAATATAATATTTATCAAAATGCATGTGTTATGTATCAGGTTGTTTACAAGTTAAATACCCACTTATGTGAACTCATTCCATTATATTCATCCTCTCACCAACAAAACACGAGGAATAAATTGGAATAAATTAAAGCACTATTTACTGGGGAGTTATGTGTCCGATGGTTTAGAGGTTTGACATTTAAGGTTGAAACTTTTTACCTGTATAAGAGGGAGATGATGGGTATATGTATTGTTTAAGATTATATTAAATGTTTGTATTGTATTGTATTTGCTGAATTGAAGGATTTATGAACTATGACTGAGAGACGGAATTTTTGTTTTGCGCATGTAAACAGGGTTTTCTCCTTGTTTATGGATTAGAGGGAGGTCATGAGTATATATATCATTGTATCAAATTTGTTATTGAAGGTTCTATGGACTGTGAATGTGAGATGGGATCTTACTTTAGGTTTGCATAAATATAGCATTGTGTTAAGTCATGCTTTATGACGGGTGGTGGTGTCTAGGATCCCTTTTTATAAGCTTGTAGCTTCAAAGGGAGTCCTTTTTTCACAATGTATTATTGTTATTATTTTTGGTAAATGACTCAGTCTGTATGTAAAATTGTGAAAATAAAAATCAAAATAAAAAAAATAAAAAAACTTAACCAAAATGAAGCACTGCAATTACAAATGCATTTACAGTATATATATATATATATATTAATTAACATTAAATTAGTTAAATAGTTAATTAATTAATCATTAATGAAACAATAGTGTTATCTATTGGTTATAAAACATTCAACTATAGATTGACAAATACATGAGTGAGATTTCATGTTTATTGAAACACTCTCAATAACAAGACTGTGCTCTACTCTATATACAACATACATATGTGCGTGTGTTTGCTGTTGTACAGTACATGACTTATGCTGAATTATTGATCCTGGCTTTCATTTACATTTGATGAGAATTGAATCTAAATTGCATTTTATCTGCATTACATTCTTGCTGCTCTTGCATCAAAGTGGAAAAAGAAAGGTGTGAAATTGTTGAATACATATATACTTGACAAGCTCATCTCTTCTCTCTCTCCTTATCCTCTTCTCTTTTTCTGACATCCTCCTCTCTGCTCATTTCTTTCTACCTGTTCCACTTGTCTTCTTTCTCATTGCACCCCTTTTTCCACCCAGTCCACCACTTTTATGCTTTCACCTCTTTCTTTACCGATCCCCCCCTTTTTTGCACATTATATCTGGCTCTTTGTATGCTTTCCCCTTTATAGTTAAAAGTTTTATTAAGGAAACAGTTAATAATTTGGGGTCAACTGAAAATATACCATGTGCATTGGATGATATGAGCTTTGTATGTTGTGTTTGGACAAATCGTACAGAAATGTTTGTGATTTGTCTAAAACATATGAACAGAGCTACAATTTTTCAAATACTTATATTTTAAGGTATTGGTTGTATTGATCATGAAAACATTTAAGAATTGTGTGCACAGTGTTTTGGGAAAATTATTCACATGATTGTTAATTTGTTTGATATATGAAATCTGTTTAGGATAGTTAAAAAGTGTTTAGATTACTGCGTTAACTATTGTGGGAACAGTGACCTCAGTTTGGAGATATGTGTCAAATCAATTGAGAAAACTCTGTTGAATTTTACATGACTCAGAAAATCACTTATGAGCAGATCATGCTAATTTCAGGTTTATTCAACTCAGCTTCTGTTGTCAAGACTACATGGTTCAAAAGTTAAAAGAAAAAGCTTGATAACCAGAAAAAAAAACACAGAAAAAAGTAGATCTATTACGAAGCCCTGCACATGACATTCAAGAAAAAAATGAATAAACTGATTTGATAAATCGTGAACGATTTAGCCTACTATTTTTTTTTTTCCTGAATGCCATGCCATGTGCAGGGCTCCATAATATCTAAATATAGGTGTGACGAGTGGGGCGGGGCCGAGGGACATGGGAGCGAGGCCGGGGGAGTGATTGGAGATGAACTACACCTGTTCGTCCCACCGGTCTCGAGGCCCATGGAGGAGATGGAAGGATATAAAACTGGAGCGACGACAGTGAAGGACGAGAGAGGACCAGGCCTGGGCTTTTAGTTGTGTTTTGGTTTTTATTTTATGCGCACCAGTCGTCCGTGAGGGGCTGGTGCGCTGTTTTGTGTTTATTTTGTTATCATTAAAATGTTGTTTGATTGTCCGCCGGTTCCCGCCTCCTTCTTCCGGATGAATATGAAGGTTGATATCGTTACAGTGGTGCCGAAGCCCGGGAGAAGGAGGGACGCGCTGCTGAAGATCCCTCGCCGCTGTGGTGAATCCGCGGTGCCATCGAGCTGGCGAGGAGGATGCCGCCAGGGACGCTCAAGGCGGTGGACTGGAGCGAGTTGCCGGGGACGGGCGAGCTCGCTGCCGACCGCCCACGATAGGGAGGGACGGCTGCCGTCCGTGAGGGAGCGGAGGAGTCGGCGCCGTTCGCCAGGGGGCCGGAGCCTGCTGCCTCCGTGAAGGTATCCGGAGGAGCAGGGAACGGGGGACTCCTGCCGGCTGCCCAAAACCGGAGGAGCCGTCGCCGTCCACCGGGCGGCGGAGGGGTGTCGTGCCGTCCGCCGAGGGCCGTCCAGTGCCACCGCCAGGCACCGCGGAGGAGATCGCCCAGCCGGTAGAGGGCCGAGCAGCAGTGCGTCTGGGAACCGGAATTTTTTTTTTTTTTTTTCCTCTCTCCCCTCTCTCGTCTCTGTCGCTCCTCCTTCCATCTCCTTTTCTCTCGCCTTGCCTGTCCTACCCCCAGGTTCCCGCAGGTCCCCGGGAGCGGCCCCCCCGGAGGGAGGGGGGGGGGGAGTAGAGCGCAGTCTCGGGAGTACCCCCCGGCCTGCGAGGGGCGATGGGGGTATGTGACGAGTGGGGCGGGGCCGAGGGACATGGGAGCGAGGCCGGGGGAGTGATTGGAGATGAACTACACCTGTTCGTCCCACCGGTCTCGAGGCCCATGGAGGAGATGGAAGGATATAAAACTGGAGCGACGACAGTGAAGGACGAGAGAGGACCAGGCCTGGGCTTTTAGTTGTGTTTTGGTTTTTATTTTATGCGCACCAGTCGTCCGTGAGGGGCTGGTGCGCTGTTTTGTGTTTATTTTGTTATCATTAAAATGTTGTTTGATTGTCCGCCGGTTCCCGCCTCCTTCTTCCGGATGAATATGAAGGTTGATATCGTTACAATAGGCAAGAAGGCAGTGATGCTTTGTCATTAATAAAACAGAAAATGCACACTTCTGTCCCACTAGTGTATGCTTAATTAACAAAATGTACTGTAAAAATGACAGACTTATATGCCAACCTGTTTATTAAAATTGATGACCATTTGTATTAAATCAAAGCCTGGAAAGTCCATGGCTATAACCCCAAAACAAAACTTTTTTTTTTCTTCATAAGCGCCTTTGAGATTATTATATAGCCAAGGGTTGATTTCTTTCGCCAAATGTTTTGGGGAGTTGTCTACCCTTAAAAAAGGAAAGCCTGTGCCGCTTGAATAGTTCAATACAACATAACCAGTTCTACATGTTTCCACAGCCTCATTCAGATGGGAAATAATTTTATCTTTCTTTTTTCCCACATTTCCTACTTTATAGTCACCAGGTTTATCAGTTTCATGTAGAGAGATACCCAGATGAAAGCTATTTTTTTGAACGAAAACAACATTTCCTCTTACGTCTCCAATTCTTGGTATGTCATTCCTAACCCAACTTTTAGAATCATTTTCAAGCTGGGATATAACCTGATCCGGAAATTTGCTGCTATGCTTAAGTCTGACCAACACTGTCTCTGTTTGGAATCTAGATAAAAACTCCTTTATTGTGTTGAAAGCTTCAAAGAATGTTGTATGTTGGGAAATCGGTCCATGCACAACTTTCAGTTCATCCCCAGACACTCTCAAGTCAAAGTAGCGTATGCCGGCATTTAGCTGGTCCTCTAGCAACCATGCCTGACATTCTGCTGCTGGTCCTCCATGAAGGGCCAAGCTGTCATGGGTACCAGGAATAGTGATGTCGGAAATTAACTTGTTATCATCCAGAGTTCTCATCCAGCCAATGTCATAATTGTTAGGGAGATAGAGTGTTTCTGCATCATTAAACACTTGTTGCTGACTACTCTTGTGCAGTCTGTGGAACAGAATTAGAATGTCAGGTCAACGATTCTTCAGTTCAGTCAATCACATACAGACCTGTTGTCGGAGATTAAGATTTATTTAGATGGAAATTTATTAAGAAATTGTTAAATGGATTGTAATCAGTGTTGGGAAGGTTACTTTGGAAATGTAATAGGTTACAGATTACAAGTTACCCTGTTTAAAATGTAATAGTAGTGTAACTTTTTCAATTACTTTATTAAAGTAATGTAACTAATTACTTTTGAGTACTTTTTGATTACTTTTCTAAATTTGTGAAAAATAAAGAATAATAAATGAAAGCATATACATCAACTTAAATACATTTATCTAATAAGCATGTGACGTATTCTGTGTAATAAACTCCTGAAACATTGGTGTTTTTTTTAAACTGCTGTCTCTTTGTATATGATGATAGTTTTCTCAAAATAAGTAAAATGCACATGAAGTGACACAGAGCAGTTCTAGAAATTATGTTTATGTGCTCGTGTACTCCTATATTGAGATGGCAGATGTTGAAAACACTGCGAGCTTCAGTAGGCCTATGTGTAGAAAATGAAACCATGTCTTTGCCATTAATTTACAGGAGGGGCGGACTGGGGAAAAAATTCAGACTGGAAAATTCAAACTCATACAAACAAATTCATGGACAAAACTATTTTTTGTATGGACCTGACATAAAAAAAAGGTTTAAATCTTTAATTTGGGGACATGCAAAATAATAAAATAATAAAAGTTCTCTCCTGAACTGCACCTTCACTTCTATTTTTCTCTTCAGTCTCTTCATTTTGCCCTGTTATCCATCTCTCTCGTGACTTTAATACTCAAGATTGAACAAAACTATACTTTACAATACAATACTCTACCATACTATTAATATCTTTATAGAAAAATCCTAATACTGTACACGAGTCATGTTTTTCCCTAACAAAAATTAACCATGCTTTTATTAGCCTATATAAAAGTAAAATAACCTTGTTTTGTTTTTGTTTTTTGCAAATGGATTTGTATTTATTTTTAAATAAATACATTTGTAAAATAATTTTACATTTTTGGTTACCACAGTTAAACAATAGTAACCATTTTCTCTGGATTTATAGTTAAATATTAAAATGTTAAGTTTCGTAAGGGTTGTGTTGTCTGTCGTAGCTCCCCCTAAACCTATGAAAAAATCGGATTTTTTTTTCAGCTAAATTACTACTGTAACATTACAACAGATAATAATGATGTCCTTTATATAGTATTTTGAGTGATGACTGATGAGCAACGTGCTGCTGCTTGATTAATTAAATAAAAAAACAAAGACAAAAAAGCATCTTTACAGATGAAACTGACCTGAAACCCTGAACAGTAGTTCTGCTTCTCTGCTCCAGCAGTCCACCCTACTCACTCTCTCTCTCTCTCTCTCTCTCTCTCTCTCTCTCTCTCTCTCTCTCTCTCTCTCTCTCTCTCTCGCTCTGTCTCTCTCTCTCTCTCTCTCTCTCTCTCTCTCTCTCTCTCTCGCATTGATTACTCTGAGTCTGATCCAAACCGTTTGGCGGAGGCGCGGAGAGCGCGCGAGTCATGACTAACACTTCATGACCAGTGTTCGAATTGAGTCAAAGCTCTTGGGCCCCCCCCCCCCCCCCCCCCAAAAAAAAAAACAACTAATAATATACATATTTGTATTTATTTATTTCATATAATAATATAATTTACTTTACTTTACTTGTGAATTTAATTTACTTTGTGTGTTTCATAACATGTTTTTGCAGCTGAGCATTTACTATGTAAAATTAAATAAAAATCTATGAAATAACAAGATGGCTCTTCTCTTCTTTCCCTTGTCCATATCTGAGAAAATAATGTAAGATGTAAGTTGTAATATTATATTTGTTGTCGTTACTGTGAATATATTTAAGAAAGCACTCCATGTTATTCATGCTACTTATTAAGGTTATTAATGGTGATATACTTTGAACAGTGCACATGTAGGCATTTTATTTCATTAAAAAAACTAATTTATCTTGAATGTAGTTACATAACCCTTTCATATTTTCAAGCAGAAGTTGTCATAGTTGGGTAAACTTCTATAGTGGTGAATGAGAGTATATGTTTAAATATATGTTTTGTCACAATAGTGTTTCTACAAGAGGGAAAAATAGAAATAATTTGATACGATTACGATGCTGATGACCATTAATCAATTTTGATCTCTTGATTCACTATCAATTCACATGAATAGGCCTACTGTACTTACTTTTCTTGGGTTAAACTCAGTATTTTCTTGCATTAATTAATATTCACTTGTGTGTGCTTATACGAGTATCTTTTTAAAATGTATAATCTAGTGTTTGATCATGTCTAAATATTTATTTAAATGCAAAACCTAAAAATAAGTAAGCAGTTATGACCTGCAATACTCTTTTGAGCAACTAGAGTATGTATATTTATTAGAGTGGGTAAACAATGGCATTGCAAATGGAAATTATTATTTTTCTGGCCACAAAATGACTTTAATTTGCCTCTTTGCATTGAATTTAAAATCCTTTTCTCCACTTAACCTTAAATACTACACTAATTGTATTAGGCTATACATAATAATGGAAAATAGGATACAATTCATAACAAAAATGGTTGATCTGCATGTTTGTCTTCGGCATAATAATCAATGCATGTGTGTCTCACGCACAATTCGTGAGAGTTAGCAACCCTGCTTTATCATCGTTGACACAAAAAAAGCCTTCACCTGATGAACATTTTCATCAGTAATAATGTCCTTAATTAAATTAACACTGTTTTTGTGCAGTTAAGGTTACTAGATTTAAAATGATTTGTTTAATTCAGAATGGGTGCAATGCTAGCTCCAAACAAGATTCTATTTTTCTCAGAATTACGTTAGATGGCTAATTACAACTAACAAGCCGATAGTGAGCTAGCATCATAAGATAAAAAAAAACAACTATTGACAGACCAAGATTATAAGTGATTCTCTGATTCTAAGATAAACACTTATTCAGTAGCAATAAATTAGGTGTACCAAACAATCATAAAACAAAGAAATATTATCTTACCGTTATCGTGAGGTAAAATAATGACGAAGGATCACTCTGTCAGCCAATCACACAGCGACGTCGCGCCCGCAGTCTGTAAATTCCTTCAGAAAACAGCGTGTGGCGCACTTGAGCGTATTTTCAGATGCACATCTAATTTGAAGTAGCTTTTTATGGGAGCGGCACTTTTTACAGTCTATGGAGCGGCAGCGCAATACTTTGGTAAAACATAGATAGATAGGGCTATGTCAAATATTGTTTCTATTTTAGTTTTAATGAAAAACCAGGGGACCCCCCAAGGTCATTTTTTTGGGCCTTATGGGGGGTCCCTTGATGCTTATGGGGGGTCCCGGACCCCCCCAGCCCCCCCTCAATTCGAACACTGTTCATGACTTATTAGAGATTTAATTATCAAATGGCGGATTCGCAAATGATCGCTTTAGTATACAATAATGATATTAAATATTGGGGCAAAATCGGCTGCCAGGCCACCGGGAATTGTCCCGGTTCTCCCGGTGTCCAGTCCGCGCCTGATTTCCACAGACACGCAGAATGTGCAAGTCATATATTGCATTTTTGGGGCTTAATATTCACAGACACTAGTCGATGTCATGTTTTGATTCAAGTGTACTGACCTACTTTTGATTTAGTCATCCAAAATGTGGGATATTCCGTCCGCATTAGGCATTCCGTTTTTATGACTGGATTCTACGAACCAGACTGTGTTTCCGCATCCCGGAAATTATTAGGGCGGTATGTCTCAGAATAGTCAGTGCAATTTGGGAAAGAAATCAGTTAAATCTGTATGTGGATGTGTGTAAATATTCAAATGTAATCCCCTTTGTAATCGTTAAAAATTTCATAAGTAACTGTAATTTAATTACTCATTTTTTCGTAGTAACTGTAACTAATTACAGTTACAATAATTTTGTAATTAAATTACGTAACGCCGTTACATGTAACTAGTTACTCCCCAACACTGATTGTAATGTATATGATTTTCAGATTCTCAAATATGTGTAAATTCATGTATTTTGTCTTTTAAACAGATTTGTAATGTTAGTTGATCAGCTCCATCATGCTAATTTATGCTACAATACATAACCGAGTCTGTCGGATTTAGTCTGTCTGTGCTCATCAGCATGATTATGTGTTTAATTGATGGGGAATATATGTACTGAAAAAATTGATAGCTTTAATGCACTGAGTTGCTTAGTCTGTCCCAAATTAATTGATGCAAATGCAAATGGAAGTTACAGAATTTAGGTAAAAAAAAGGAGTCACAAATTAATATTGCAAAACAATAGTAACCAGTGCAATCCCTTTTACATAACATTATAATGTAAGTAAACAAATGTAAATTCCATAACTTTTGGTATACTTAACTGGTATTCTTATAGTCTGCTAGACTGGAAAAAACTCATTTTGTATTCAATGCAATTTAATTGTGCAGAACTAATGCTGAAGTCCAAATAAAGATATTTTAATTGTGCTAAAGTGAAACTATTGCAAGTATACTACATATACACTTTAAATATCTTAAAGCATTTAAAGACTGATATTATTCAATGATCAAATAATACTCATCAATAGTGACATTAAAACACATGTTAAGTTTAATATTAAGAAATGTGCATTGTGCACAGTTCTCCAAATTATGTTTAACTAAAATCTAGAGCAATATGTCAGTAAATATGTTAAAAGATTTGAAGTATACTTTTAAATATATTACTTTTTTTTTACTTGGGAGACCACAGAAATTAAATTAAATAAAAAATGCTTTATATTAAAGTCCTCATTGAGTCCTTTCAAAGGTCTATAACCCCAATCGTTTTGGCAAATAAAAATAAAATGCATTGATTTAGTGATTTTCATACTCACAGCAGCATTAGGATGCAGAGAATTTTCCCAGGAACTCGCATTCTCTTCATTGTCTAAGGGTAGCACAGATAAAACAGCACAAAACTGCATTTATACAGGTTTATTTATTTATTTATTTTTTACAAATATTACATTATTTTTACAGATAAAATATAAAGACTACTTTTATGATTTTTAAATATTTGTTATGGCTTTACATTCTTAAAGGTCAGTTAAATTTAGTTTAATTTTTTTAAACAATTGTTACTGGTACAATAAAAATGATACAATAATATCTCACACTTTTTGATGGACATCCAAGTGTCGATCACAGCAGTCTTTTAGTTCTGGTACAGACCATTCCAGTCTCGGAGCTATAAGAACTCATTGGTGTGAGTGTGATTATGTGAAGAACATGTGATTGGCTAAAAGCTTGATATATATTTGCATATACAATTGTTGATAAATACATTTGTGACCCTGGAGTACAAAACCAGTCTTAAGTTGCTGGGCTATATTTGTAGCAGTAGACAAAAATACATTTCATGGGTCAAAATTATAGATTTTTCCTTTATGCCAAAAAATAATAAGGATATTAAATAAATATCATGTTCCATGATTTTTTTTTGTTAATTTCCTACTGTAAATATTTTAAAAATAAATTTTTGATTAGTAATATGCATTGCTAAGAATTACATCTGGACAACTCTAAAGGTGATTTTCTCAGTATTTAGATTTTTGTGCCCCCTCAGATTCCAGATTTTCAAATAGTTGTCTCTCGG
Source organism: Carassius carassius (assembly GCF_963082965.1). Lineage (NCBI taxonomy): Eukaryota > Metazoa > Chordata > Actinopteri > Cypriniformes > Cyprinidae > Carassius > Carassius carassius. The sequence goes on from NC_081778.1 coordinate 28,952,744, forward strand.
CCAAATATTGTCCTGTCTGAACAAACCATACATCAATGGAAAGCGTATTTATTCAGTTCTGATGATGTTTAAATCTAAATTTTGAAAAATTGACCCTTGTGACTGGTTTTGTTATCCAGGGTCACATTTGGACATTTAAACAACACTTTAAATCATATGGATTTCTTTGCATCATTTAACAAAGAATAATAATTATAATATATATATATATATATATATATATATATATGTATGGATTAATTGTAAAGGTTTGATAGAACTGGCTTGAAGACCTGCCAAGAGGGCATTGCAATAGTCCAGCCTGGACAGAACAAGAGCTTGAACAAGGAGTTGTGCAACATGTTCTGAAAGGAGTGTGTTCCAGAGCCTAAGAGCACAGAATGAAAACGTCCTATCCCTTAGTTTGCAAGCGTTCTGTGGAACAACCACAAGGCCAGCTTCGGAGCAGTGCAAGTGATGCTTATATAAAGATAAGAGGGCAGACAGATATTGAGGGGCCAGGACATGCATTGCCTTATTTGTAAGCATGAGGATTTTAAAATCAACAAGGAACCTGACTGGAAGTCAGTGCAAAGACCTCAAAATTGGGGTAATGTGCTCTTTCGTTCAGACTCCAGTCAGGATCCTACCTTAGCTGCTGAATTTTGCATGTATTGTAATTTGTTAAGTGTGTATTTAGAATATTTAGTGTGTTAAATATTAGGGACCCTAGCAAGAAGTGCATTGCAGTACTCCAAGTGAGAAAAAAAACAAAAGGATTAATAATCCTTTCACTCACAGGAAAATATAACATATGGCAAAGTATAGTGATAACACTTTAGAATAGGTAACACCTATTAGTTGCTTATTAGCATGCATATTACTAGATTATTAGCCATGTATTAGTGCTAATTAAGAACATATTAATGCCTTATTCTACTTGAACTTATTCTACATCCCTGATCTTACCCAATACCTAAACCTAACAACTACTGTACTGACTATTAATAAGCAGCAAATTAAGAATTTAATGAGAGTAATGTCACTAGTTAATAGTTAACAAGTGTTACCTATTCTAAAGTGTTACCGCTAATGAGGAGAGCCAATGAGCATAACCTCACTATTAAAACAGAAAATTCTGAGTGAGCAATATAATGCAATATAGATCATTCTGTACTACAATCTGCAAAGAACACTGTCATTATAATCGTTAGGGTTAGTAAGACACAATATTGCAGTTGTATTACAGTACCAGACTTGTGACCATATCTGTATGTTCCATGCAAAACTTAACCGACATCTGCTCTCCAAATTTATCTATGCAAAAGTGAAGGCAGTCAAACATACAAGAAGTATTTCATAGTAGCCTACTATAAATGTCGATGGACATGATCAGACAACATTCAGTAATGTTCTTTTATCAACATTTACATTTATTGATATGGCATACGCTTTTATCCAATGCGACTTTACAATATTACATTTTATACTTCTAGTGAAGGTTTAGCTAGCTTTTATAGATAAACCTAAATTGAACTAATTGCATAGCACTTTTCTCATTCATTGTGCATATTCAGGAGATGTACTGAATGTGCATGTTTAGACCACATTGAATCGCTAGAAAGTGGCAAAATAATGAATCACAAAGCAAAGTGTGTGTAGTTAAAAGCAGACCTGTTTGTCATCCAGTAACAGATAAACAGCACTTTCTTGCTCTTGAATACTGAATAAGTGTTCTAGATTGATGAGTCAAAAAAATAATGAAAATAATTACACACCCTAAAATTGTGTATTTAAATTACATATACAATTTCCATTTATGGATTAGTTTTAATAAAAACTAATTAACTTAATGTGATGAATGTGTCAGTCATACATGAAATGGTTAAGAAACAGGCAAGATTTCCATACTCAAAAGAACATCATGGCATATTTTATGATTACCTATTTGCATCTTTTTTATTTTATTTAAATAATCACATTTTCAAGATGCATTATCCTCAAGTAATTCAATTAAAAAAATAAAGTTTTTGAAAACAAAAAAAACATTTGATGAATATTCAAACAAAAATATGTATGCAAGTGTTCATCTTGTCATGCAGCACCAGCAGTGTCATCTTCCAGGAGCAGCTTGTAAAGTTCTGGATCCTCCACCGACTGCAAAACCACAAACAAACAAACATGAACACACACACAGCAGCTCTCTGAAACTCTCATGATCAGAGTGGATTTGACTGACTGACTGTCATTAATGCTGATGATTCAGTACCTTTGCATCTTCATCATTCTTGCACAAAGCTTTTCCAGTCAAAACACAGAAACTGATGGTCACACAGCGCTGAAGGACCGACAGCACTATCATCATGATATCTAGTCCTCCGAGCATCATCTAGAGGTGGAAAAACATCAGTGTATTATTAAATAATAATAAAATACACCCAAATATTTGTATAACACTGAAAAAGATAAATAAATCAAATCATTACCTGACTGAGATTTTTGTAATAAACACAGGACTCCAAGTTACTCTTTTTATGAGCAAGCCGGTCATTATTAGATGAATAATAATATTCTTTGTAACAGCTTATTCTGCTTCCCATTGCCAGGTCCATTCAATACAGCACAGCAGCTGTGATAGCCAGAGCAGCACTGACCACATTCAGAGCCACTGTGATGACCAGCTGCAAAACACAAACAATATATATTGCTGGGGTTTAAAGATAAATAAATAAAATCAAAAACTTTTGATTCACACCTACCAGCCTGGGATGGGGAAATGTCACTGCAAGAACACACAAAATTCCAACAACAAGGAACTAAAAGGCAAATCAAACAAATAAAAACACTATTCCATGCGAACATGCTTCTTCAGATTGAAAGTGTATATACAAATCACCAGATTTCACTTTATTATTAATTAGGATTTTGATAAATCATAGAACATTTGAAAATACAAAAATAAAGACATTAATGTAGAGTGTTCTCCAAATCAGAGCAATGTCATAAATAATTCACTTTTTAAATGCACTCACTCATCGTACTGCATGAACTCATTTAGAAACATAATAATGATGATGAGAATGTTTAACAACTCTTACCACACCGTCGATCCAAAAAGCAAAGACGAAGCCGAAACAACCCATCGTGATATTCATGACACCAACCACTATCTGTACAGTCATTACAGTCTGAACAATATTTGTAACATTTTTACAGATGACAAAACACATAGTATAAACCATTAATAAAGCTAATAATATCAAAAAGATCTAAGTATCCGACTCATCCCAAGTGCTGTGTGAGTTTCTGTCGGCTTATCTTCCATATCCTAAAATACATACACATTTGTCTGTCGCATCAAGTACAATCTATGAGCCATTTGCTCCTTAATTTTAAAGGAATGGTTTGCTTAAAAATGACAATTTGCTGAAAATGTACTCAACTTCAGGTCATCTAAGATGTAGATGAGTTTGTTTCTTCATCAGGACAGAACAGATCACATTTGTAGACATTTTGCAGAGTTTATTAGTAGATTTCAAACAGCTGATAAAAACATCACAGTAATACCAAAGGTATCCACACGACTCCAGTCCATCAATTCACATCTTGTTAAGTGAAAAGCTGCAAAGTTTAAAGGGATAGTTCACCCAAAAATCTAAATTATGTCATTAATAACTCACCCTCATGTCGTTCCAAACCCGTAAGACCTCCGTTTATCTTTGGAACACAGTTTAAGATATTTTAGATTTAGTCCGAGAGCTCTCAGTCTCTCCATTGAAACTGTGTGTACGGTATACTGTCCATGTCCAGAAAGGTAAGAAAAACTTCATCAAAGTAGTCCATGTGACATCAGAGGGTCAGTTAGAATTTTTTGAAGCATCGAAAATACATTTTGGTCCAATTTTTTTCAGCATTGTCTTCTCTTCCATGTATGTTGTGAGAGAGTTCAAAACAAAGCAGTTTGTGATATCTGGTTCGCGAACGAATCATTCGATGTAACCGGATCTTTTTGAACCAGTTCACCAAATCATACTGAATCGTTTTAAACGGTTCGCGTCTCCGATAAGCATTAATCCACAAATGACTTAAGCGGTTAACTTTTTTAATGTGGCTGACACTCCCTCTGAGTTAAAACAAACCAATATCCCGGAGTAATTCATGTACTCAAACAGTACACTGACCAGTGGTGTCAAAAGTATTGACATTCATTACTTAAGTAGAAGTATAGATACTAGGGTTTAAAAAGACTTTTGTAAAAGTCGAAATATCAACTCAAACTTTTTACTCAAGTAAACGTGTAAAAGTACTGGTTTAAAAAACTACTTAAAGTATAAAAGTAATAAAAGTAATGTAAGGAAAAAAAAATAATTAAGAACAAAAGCTTAGGCCGCACCACAGGGGCCTATTGTGCACTACCCCACCTCCTCAAATAAACATTTGTCTAAAGGCCATAAGCCATAATGACTATAATGTTATATTAAAATGTTCATGTTAAAAAATTTGGGATGCACTAGGCTACCTGTTTCAGCCGCACATATGCCCATTGAAAATGAACGCACTTTAGTACAATGCAGATACATTAAAGGACTAGAGATATGATGACTAGTTGCCTATAAGTATTGTTATGGTGCAAAAAGTCAAACTTCAGAGGCATGTCATCAATAACCTTTAATAGGATGTAAATGTACATCCAAGCTTAGCTGCAGGAATCTTGAGGGCAATGGACAAGAACATTGGTGCAGGCTAAGAAACAATTACTCTTGTGTGGTTGTCTATATACAATAAACATTATAGTGCTGTCAAAATGAATGATTAATCCAAGTGATTAATCAAAAACTAAAAATGAAAAATAACTCATAATCCTGATACTTTCTTAATTGATAGCTCCCTGTATTCGGTACATACGTCTGCTATGTCCAGTGTGCGGGGGAAACGAGTTACAAAGTTAGTATAGCCTAGTTATCACAACATTGTCAATCGCGTCGTCAATCGCAAACAATAATTTATTCAAACTTCTCGCTACCGAACTACCTACAGTAGCTTAATTTGAGGAGGAAGAAGAGAAAGCACCCATTTGGTAAATGAGCCAGTGAGAAATAATAACTTTTAAGTAGGGTCCGGTGCCATTTCGACACTTTTAAAATGTTACCGGTGCCTGAACCAATACTTAACAAAAAAGAGCCACAAAAAAAACTATGGATAACATTAAAGAACATTACAAATATTTAAAATAAATCCATAGCTTTCACCTTGGATGCTCTCATTTCCCAAGTTGTGCTTCCCTTAATCTAAGGATAATGAATGTATTTCACAATCTGGGTCAATATTTAATACAAAACCACACATAATGTTTCTACTGTATCTCTGTCAATCTCTCTGATATTTAGTTAAGATGAGTGCTGTCTGTCACTGTCTTTAATCAGTTCTGTGAATTACTGTATGCTCATTCTTTATAAAGTAGCAACAATGTAGTTTTTAAAATACAGTACTGTGCAAAAGTCTTAGGCACATTAGTATTTTCACCCCAAAAAAGGGTTTTTAGCCAGTTATTTTATATCTTTTGCTGTAGTGTGTCAGTAGGAAATATCAGTTTGCCATTCATTTTAACAATAATGTAGTGCGATTTTGAATGCACAAGCAGTCTGACAATGGCTAAATGAATGTTTGGAAAGGTAAACTGATATTTTATACTGACACACTACAGCAAAATATATAAATAACTGGCCGAACACCATTCTTTTAAGTGAAAATACTAACATGCCTAAGACTTTTGCACAGTAGCTAGTGTATGTATAAAGTATGTATAATTAAATTAAGTATATTTAAATAAGTGTAATTAAAGTATGTGTTCGTTCATATGTGTTAAGGGCTAGATTTTCGCTGGAGGAAACAGCTGTGACAAGCGAAAACTTTACAGTAGATGAGAAACCAGAGTGTCCTCTGTTTGTGTTTGAGTGCACTCGCGCTGCTCTGCTGCGGTCTGTGGATTGAAGAGCGTGCTGAAAGACAGGAGGAGACCGGTCTGACGCCGGTTTCATATGAAATTTAAGGGGACTGACTCTCAGGCGATCACAAATTTGTGTACAGTTTATGGAGCTAAATGCTACAGCCCTCTAAAAAAGACTAGCGACGCCCGTGCTTCTTGTGTACATTTGGGAGAACCAGGACAAATTTCAATCGATCGCTCAGGCATTTAAAAGGCACCGAAATCTGCGTCCTTATTCAGTTCGGTGCATACCGGTTCCATACCCAACCCTACTTTTAAGAAATATATTTTTTGATAAACGAACCCAAAACTGTCTATGTCCTTGCTGGACTGTGATGTGAATTGTGTCATGTGCAGGTGCGATCACGTACAAACCAATAGGGTGTCTGAATGGTATATGTTTATACTTCTCATCCAACCACGATCCAATTCACTTCATCCAGATGGCGCGATTTATCTGGATAGGTGTTTTTTTTTTTTTTTTGAATGATGACAAGTCGGAATGAAAACAAGCCGAAATGAAATAGCAGTAACGAAGCTATTTTTAAAATGTAAGGAGTAGAAAGTACAGAAACTTGCGTGAAAATGTAAGGAGTAGAAGTAAAAAGTTGGCTGAAAAATAATTACTCAAGTAATGTATAGATACCCCAAATTTCTACTTAAGTAATGTAACGAAGTATTTGTACCTCGCAAATGACGCCATTACGTCGAGCGCAAAAGAACCGGTGAACCGTTTTCTTCAACCGGTTTATTGAATCGAATTGTCCGAAAGAACTACTGGTGATCCGAAAACCGATGCAACCAGTTCTTGACTCGTGAACGAGTCAGTCTATTGTTCGTTATCTGGCTCGGCTCGGTGTTCATCTTCAGTTCTCTCTTCACAGCAGTTCAGTCAGTGTACTGTTTGAGTACATGCATTACTCCGGGATATTGGTTTGTTTTAACTCAGAGGGAGTGTCAGCCACATTAAAAAAGTTAACAGCTTAAGTCATTTGTGGATTCATGCGTATTGGAGACGCGAACCGTTTAAAACGATTCAGTTCGATTTGGTGAACTGATTCAAAAAGATCTGGTTACATCAAATGATTCGTTCGCGAACTGGATATCACAAACTGCTTTGTTTTGAACTCTCTCCCAACAGACACGGAAGAGAGGACAATGCTGAAAAAGTCGTAGTTTTTGCTATTTATGGACCAAAATGTATTTTCAATGCTTCAAAATATTCTAACTGACCCTCTGATGTCACATGGACTACTTGGATGATGTTTTTCTTACCTTTCTGGACATGGACAGTAGACCGTACACACAGCTTCAATGGAGGGACTGAGAGCTCTCGGACTAAATCTAAAATATCTTAAACTGTGTTCCGAAGATAAATGGAGGTCTTTCGGGTTTGAAACGACATGAGGGTAAGTTATTAATGACATAATTTTAATATTTGCCTGAACTAACCCTTTAACTGTAAAACGTCTCTTAATACTGCCACATTACCAGTCCAAAATTCATAATGACGCTTTCTCCAGTGAAAAAAGCCCCCTGTTATCCTCTCACATCACAAATAAGCAACAGTTTTAAGTAAAAACTAACTTAATGGTGGATTTGTTTCTCCCAAACACATAGCTTTCCACTTCAAAATAAATTAATTGTTAGACTGGGGTGGTGTGGATTATTGTGATGTTTTTATCAGCTGTTTGGACTCTCATTCTGACGGCACCCATTCACTGCAGAGGATCCACTGGTGAGCATGTGATGTAACAATAACTTTCTCCAAATCTGTTCTGATGTAGAAACAAACTCTTCTACATCTTCGATGGCCTGAAGGTGAGTATATTTTTAACAAATTTTTGCTGAACTAGGCCTATTAATTTAAGGTGATGGTGATAACAGTAAGTCCCTCACCTGAGTCAATGCAAGAGTCATGCCACAACTGTGACCAAACGGAAGTGAATATTTGCTTTTTCCAATTCTAGATTCTGAAGTTGTGTTCTCCACCAACTGCGAAACCACAAACAAACATGAACACACAGAGAAGCTCTCTGAAACAGTCATAATCCAAGTAGAGAAAAGATAGCTATAAAGATAACTATACAGCCTTCACACCAGCAGATTGTAAAGTTCTGTTAATTATAAGCACAATACTGTACCTTTGCCCTCCCACCCTTCTTGAACAAAGATTTTATGGTTAAAACACAGAAACTGAGAGCCACACAGAGCTGAAGAACTGGCATCACCTAGAGAAAAAGTGGGTGAATTTATAAATTGCACATAGAAGGGGAATTTTTATATTAATATACACCCATATTAATTTCATAAAATTAACAAATTTCACAAAACTACTCCATATGATATACAGTACAGAGCAAAAGTTTGGACACACCTTCTCATTCAAAGAGTTTTCTTTATTTTCATGACTATGAAAATTGTAGAGTCACATTGAAGGCATCAAGGGCTATTTGACCAAGAAGGAGAGTGATGGGGTGCTGCTCCAGATGACCTGGCCTCCACAGTCACCGGACCTGAACCCAATCGAGATGGTTTAGGGGTGAGCTGGACCGCAGACAGAAGGCAAAAGGGCCAACAAGTGCTAAGCATCTCTCGGGGAACTCCTTCAAGACTGTTGGAAGACCATTTCAGGTGACTACCTCTTGAAGCTCATCAAGAGAATGCCAAGAGTGTGCAAAGCAGTAATCAAAGCAAAAGGTGGCTACTTTGAAGAACCTAGAATATGACATATTTTCAGTTGTTTCACACTTTTTTGTTATGTATATGATTCCATATATAATTCCACATGTGTTAATTCATAGTTTTGATGCCTTCACTGTGAATCTACAATTTTCATAGTCATGAAAATAAAGAAAACTATTTGAATGAGAAGGTGTGTCCAAACTTTTGGTCTGTACTGTATATGTGTGTGTGTGTGTGTGTGTGTGTGTGTGTGTGTGTGTGTGTGTGTGTGTGTGTGTGTGTGTGTGTGCAAAAGTATTCAGAAGTCTTTGTTTTGGTTATGCTACAGTCTGATGCTATATACTGTTCACGCTCATTTTATTGCTTGATCTGATGTAGAAACATAAACATGAACATAAAGAGGAATGTCTTACAATACTGCTGGGCGAATTGTTAACAATAAAGAAGATGATGCCAAAAAGTCCCAACACAAGATTCATGACTGCAATTACTATCTGTAGACTCTACGGAATAAGAGAACAATATTTGACCTCCAGCTTTGAAACTTGAAATGCAAAATTAAGAGTACATATATGGGAACGTATGTAAATCTGATTTATTTATTTTGAATGACATCAAGATTTTAATCAATGCAAGTCTCTCACTCACTCCAATTACTCTCTGGGTATCTGTCAGCTTCTCTTCCATTTCCTGAGATGCAAAACACACTGGACCGTAGCACAGAGAACTCAGAATGTGACACAGTAGGGGCCATCTGCTCTTTGGGTTTGAGGTGGCAGTGATGACCATCAAAACCTCACCTTGAGACACTGTCAGAGTCATGCTTCAACCTTCAACCTTCACACATGACAAAAGAAACAAGTAGGACTCATGCATCAGAAAATCACAATGACAAAAATTTAATGTTTCTTAGTCATGTGAATTCATAAGTTTGTTTTCCTATGAAGGTAAATCAGTAGCTAAACTCGAGAGGTTGAAGATATGAATGTGAGAACTTGTCATATTAATATTTGTATTTGTAAGTTAAAATTTACACTCACAGCTCTGATGTGAAAAGTTGAATCTTTCAATTTGCACACACATACAATGATCAAAACACCCGTGTTTTGAATTGGAAGTTGTAGATTAATAGTCACAAATGTGTAGAATGACATTCACACAAAGAAAATTACATACACACGTTTACGACATATTTACTTTTGCACTTCAGTTTCGCTGCACAACGTCAAGTCGGCACTTACAACCTCTCAGATCTGGAAGTACAAGTTCAAATCCTAGCGCTCTGACTTTTGCTACTCTTTTTGCGGTATTCTGTTGCAAAATCTCACTTGTGCACTTGTATATGCAGATGTGAGAGAGCAGAGCTGGGGGCGGGGCTTTGGTGCGAATGAAGACATTTTATTGGTCGATGCCCGACCAATGAACAACACCAATTGTTTTCACTGAATATTCTTAGCTTTGACAGGATTTTAAGACACTGCATTCATTTTGCCATTCAGGTATTATCTAGTAGACAAATAATGCAACATATTTTATATGTATATCCCACTGCATATTGCAAAGTAAACTCGCTGAACCAGAGCATGCTTTGATCTCACCGCCACGCGATCACGTGGTTCATGGAGCTATCAATAGTACTAAACTAAACATTTTGTCAATATGCTTGAATGTATTAATTGGGACAGACAGCAGTTTCATTATATTTGCAGCGATTTCTAGTAATTTGTAACACTTAAAGTGCATTGATTATGCATGGATAACTACGTTGACTAATGACTATGCGTTAAAATTAGTGATGGGATTTATGGCTCTTTGAGGGGATCCGGATCTTCGCGATCCGTTCCTCTCAAAGAGCCGTTCAAAAGAACGGCTCTTTTGGCTCTTTTAAATATTTAGTCAGTTTTAAGAAGCCAGCTTGGAGCCATCTCAGTTTATCCTGGAAATAATCACTGGGAAGAATGATGAGGTGAGATTTGTAGTCAAATAATTAAAACTCAGATATCACACACCAATATCTGAGTTTGAATTATTCTGAAATATTGATTATTACCTCATTTGTCATGTGTGGACTATATTCCATAGGGTTGCACAAATCCCTCTGCTTAGACAGTGACATCACTATTTTGGATTTACCTTTAGTACAAAGTGTGTGTGTGTAAAGCTACGTTGACTTATGTTATTCATACAATACCTCGCGAATAAACATCAAAAAGAAAGCCGGCTGCAATGAATTTATGTGCAAAACAGCTTTTACTACAAACACTTCCACACAAGAACATTGTTATCACACAAGAACATTTTGATAGAAAACAAAAAATATTTAAAGTTAGAATAAATAAAATGGAAATGTCTACATACTACATACAATTATATGGGGTTAGAATTGTTGCTTTATTCCAAATAAATAGATTATGATCCACAAATAAATGTAACAAGATTCACAAAAATATATCAAATTCACAAATAAATGTACAGAGTTTAAAAAAAATATATAAAACTCACAAATAAATAAAATCAGATTTGCAAATAAAAATATATATATTTACAAATGTGTTTAATGTCACAAACACAACTCTACCTGGTATTTATTTGTGAACCACTGTCTGTGCATTTGTAAATCACTGCACGCATTTGTGGATCGGTTCCTGTGCATTTGTGGATTTGAAACACTTCTAGCGTCGACGTGCAGATAAATCCACAAATAAGTGGACTCCACCCACCGTTTACTCAAGCCAATCAAATAACGGCCACATTGAGCTGACCAATCGTAGCACGTTATCGCTTCAACCAATCACGTTTTGGCTTAAATCCAGGGGGGGGGGCGTCTTGCCTGATCGGCCATGTTATGCGTACTTGTCTGTAACGTTACTTGTGGACTTGTGAAATGTCATCAGTCGCTGCCCAAGTACTGTTTCCCTTTTCAAAGTTCACATCTAGCCAAGTCCAGTTCAAATCCCCGGATGTGTTCTTGCTCCGCTCCTTTTACCGAGGATGCATGGAGAGGTGACTTGTGCGGACTTGATACGGGCCATAACCCAGAATTCAGCTCGAACCAGGTTAGCATCAATGGCGGAGGAGAAAACTCACAACTGTAAGTTATACATTTCGAAATACTATTGTTGTTTTATCACAAAATGTAACGTAGTTCTAAGAGTTTTGATGCCAGAATGTTGTTTAAACTTCAAAGCTACCGTCGAATTTTAAGGAACTATTTGAAAATTTGCTCAGACGATTTCGTTACGAGTTGAAAAGTAGCCTAACCCTCGACAAGTCCTCCAAAAAAGTAGCTAGGCCCTGTAACATTTTGTAAAATATGGGGCTGCCTGTGTTGATTCTGTAGTGGATAAACATTTGATATATTTTGCTTTGGGTATATCTAATGGGCAATTGTTTTGCCTGAGGGAAAAGTTTCCTAACTAACGTTTGCCTAACGATACTTATATCAAATGCAAACCTTATTTTAGAGTGCTCTTGTCATTTTAACCAAATAGTTTGCTTGTCTTTATTTAAATTTTTTTTACAAGTTCTTTTATAATTGTATTATTTTTCATCAACTTAAATTAAGCATTATTTTTTATCAAGGGACTGCTGAGGAAACTCGGGCCTTGATAGAGTGGCGGGCGGCCAACGAAAGGCTTTTCACCGGGAGGCGCAATTCCTCCAAAAGTTGATGGGAGTGAGTATTCATTTTGAGTGCTTGTATAATTCCCTGTATGTCTGAAGGTTTGGAGCTAGATTTGGACAGTCTTCATCCATAAAAATGAATACGTTATTGAAGTGGAATCATGTAAATCTTTATGGTTTTGTTTTGCCTATAGGCATTTTGTTCCACTTCTGGTTTGGCCATAACTGCCAAACAGGCAAAGAAAAAATTGAATAACCTAAAAGATAAATACAAGGTAATCTGCCTGTTTCTCTACTTTCTGTTACTGAAAGAGGCTTACCAAGATGTGTGTAAAGACTTTCCGGTCATATTTGAAACCTAACATAGATGCATTGGCCCTTACATTTTATTTTGTAAAATGTAGTTTACTCCGTTTACATTGTTTACTCTGAGACTGTAAAAAGAATAGTTCACCCCAAAATGAACATTCTGCCATTCACCTACAATTTTAAGTTGTTTCACACCTGTATACACTATTTATTTATTCTTTTTTTTTTTTTTTTTGCTTTACACAAAGGAAGAATATTTGTAACCTAAGAGTTCTGGGGCACCACTGACATGTGTAATTTTTTGGTGCCTCAAACTGTTAGGTTACAAAAATTCTTAAGAATATCTTTCTCTGTGTAGAGCAAAAATAAAAAATGTCTAAAAGTGTGGAACAACGTGAGGTGAGAACATGACAGCATTTTGCTTTATTTCAGGAGCTTAGGGACCCACCCACAGGAAAAGGGGTAGAGGCCGGTAGTGTGACTGCTGCCACCTGGCAGTGGTACACTGCAATGGATGCTGCACTCCAGGGGCAGCACTCAGTTACTATGCCCGTAGTTGTTGCATCAAACCCACTGCCACTACAGGTGGCTCAGTCAGCACACCAGGTTCTACCCCTTCTGTGGAAGCCAGGAGTAGCCAGCAGTCAAGAAAGAGGCGACGGGACAGCCAGGCTCTTCTTGAGTTTCTAAAAGAACAGGCAGAGAGGGAAGAGGAGAAGGAGAGAGAAGCATTGGCGAGAGAAGAGGAGAGAGAGAGGGCAGCAACAGCCAGAGCAGAGACATATCTGTCTCTGTTTGAAAAACTTAATAAATTCTAAATTAATGTTGTATTTAATGATAAATGATTTTATATAGATTATTTGAATAAAAAAAAATAAAAAATGAATGTTTCAATTTCAACCCTGGCAAATCATTGTTATAGCAACAGTGTATTCTTTATATTTACAACAAAAACACAAATAATATAAAATAATGTAATATCCAATGTCTATAGTGGTATACAATTATTTACAATCATGCAGTTAAATCTCAAGAAGAACATACCAAAATTAAGAAAACGTATAAATGTATCTATACCCATCTACTTGCACATTTATTCATACCTATCTTTCTAATTAATGTCATAGCTATTTCAACTGTTTATGTTGCTCTTTTAATGAACATGACAACATCTGGAAAGGTTTACTGTCTAGATGTAGTACTGTTCAGTTAGACACCCAGGCAGTTCCACGGGAGAAGAAAGCTGCGCAGCCAGACGTCCTCGGAGATGGTTCCCTGATAGGTCCCTCTCACCCACTGCTGCATTCTCACCATCCTCGCGGTCTTCTTGTCCTTGGCTTTCCTCCTCCTCCTCCAAGAGATCACCTCCCATCACACAGATGTTGTGGAGGATACAACAGGCACCAATCACCTTTGGGGCGAACAGTGGCCTGATCTCCAGGGCCCGCAAGAAAATTGCACGCCAGTGAGTTTTTAACATCCCAATCATCGAGTATATATATCCCATCATCGAGTGCGCTCGATGATGTTCCGTGCTTGTGCATAATGCCTGTTGTATCGGGCTTCAACTTGGCCTGTTAATCAAAAATCGTGTAGAAAATGTGTAGTGTATTGCAAATTCATAACAGTAAAAATTTGGTTTATCGTGTGTGTCTGTCTGTCTGACATAAAAAAAGTGTTCTTACTTGCGACAGGCTGGCGGTATGGGGTCATGATTGCAATAGGATGCTGCAAGCAAGGGTATCCCCCATCTCCCAAAAGATAGTATCCAGCTGGTGAATACAGAGCCTGCTGGTACATTGGTGATCTGCGCAGCACAAGGGCATCGTGTACAGAGCCTGGATTGCCAATATACACATCTATAAATATGCCTTTAGCATCACAGGTGCACTGTAGAATGATGGAAGGGAAGATCTTTCTATTTATGTAGCATCTTTTTTGTGGCATTGCAGGAGGAACATTCCTGATGTGGCACCAGCAGCACAGCGGAATGCCTCATGGCCAGCAAGGTGAGCAAAGCCACCCCCCACCTCATCCATTTCCTCTGCTTTTGGAAAATGAATAATTTTGTGGAGGATGGTCATCATCTCCTCCACAACATTGTGAACAGTCCTACAAACTGTTGAAAGTGGCATGCTGAAGTCATCTGATGTGACCCTGTAGGATGCTCCACAGGCAAGCCAATAAACCGTAACAAGTACTTCAATTTCACGGCTCCATCCATGGGCTTTTTGACGGGGCAGCATCTGTACCAGCATGTTGATGCTGTTCCTGGAGAGCCTGAAAGCTGGCTTTAAATCCTCTCCAGAAAAAAACTTGACCAGGATTGGTACCTGGTCATTGATCTGTGAATACCTGCGAGTGGGACTTTGTTCCTGTTAAAATATATAGATAATATATTAAGAATGTTTTTACTTTTGTTGTATTATGTATTTGTTATATGTATTGCTTTTAAAAAGTTGTTACTATATGTACTGTCGTTGCATTGTATTTATTATATTTTTGGATTTAATATAAGCTATATACTCAGTTGTTTTAAGGATTTTGTCTCAAATTTACTAAAATCTGCCATAATTAAATCTCCCTCTAACATTTGCTCTTTTCGTGAAGTATTTCTTTATACTCTATTTCGGTTTCATTCATTTATTGATAAGCTCTAGCACAACATTCATCCCAGAGTCTAAAAGTTGTAGCCTATATGATTATTATAGATATTAAATTGTCCTGTTTGTGTTAATGCAGTAATATGATGTGCACCTAGCTATATAAAGATGATAAACTATAAACTTATTTGAGCACCACAAAGACAAATACAAGGTGTGTGAAGTGTAAGCTAGTTAATTTAAATGTTATCAACTGTCAAACCTATTGTACTTGTCAGTTTATTTGGTATACTGAAAAATCTAATGTAGTCTCATTACATCCCTGCAATAGTTTACATAACTTTTTGTGAGATAGTACTTTGTAGTCTGTAAATAGGGTGCCTATATGATACATTATAATACATTTTTATTATGACTTTTCATTTGGATATACCTAACTAAGTCCACATAAGTATATGGGCAGTTTATGAAGAAAGAATAATTAGAAAAACATACAATGCTAGAGAGACATGCTAATATGGCACCTCTCTTCGCCATCCTCCGCTGCATCCTGGCTTTTCTTTGAAGGATTCGTCTCCTCCGTTCGGCAGCCTCCTCTTCAGCATCTTGATAAATAGCAATTGCAATGGCAATCCTAAGCTGTTCCATTTTGATTTACACTTATTTACAATTGATTTACACCTTTCAACCGTTTTTCCCGCTTTTTTATTTAAATTGTAGCTGAGTGGGTTTATTGCTAGATTGTTCTTAATGAAAAGAGGCAGTTGTTTCCACATATTTTATTTATTTTGAACGACGTAAATATAATCACAGTATTGATGTTACCTGAACCACATATTAATGTTTAATAGTTTTTAAAATAAAAAAGAGACAGTCGTTTAATATTATATTCAATTTCATTATAAATATAAAGTGAAAATAATCAGAGTAGGTACATATTAGTTTTTTAATACTAATATATTTAATATATTGAAAATAAAAAAGAAGTTAATTCAAGTAAAACATGCATGCTGAGTGAAGCTATCAAGTACGCTGCCGTTCCATTTGTAGAATGACTGGACTCGCGTCCTCCCGTCCTCGAGAGTTCGTTCTTCTGAGTCCAACTTGGCATGTCCAAACTCGGAAGGACGGAAGTCCAGACTCTGCGAACTTGGTATTGAGAAATGCCCTGACTGTCTGTTGTTGGTCTCAAGTTCGGTGTCTATTCCCGCAGTTCCCCTGGCTGTAAGCCAAAACGTGATTGGTTGAAGCGATAACGTGCTACGATTGGTCAGCTCAATGTGGCCGTTATTTGATTGGCTTGAGTAAACGGTGGGTGGAGTCCACTTATTTGTGGATTTATCTGCATGTCGACGCTAGAAGTGTTTCAAATCCACAAATGCACAGGAACCGATCCACAAATGCGTGCAGTGATTTACAAATGCACAGACAGCGGTTCACAAATAAATACCAGGTAGAGTTGTGTTTGTGACATTAAACACATTTGTAAATATATATATTTTTATTTGCAAATCTGATTTTATTTATTTGTGAGTTTTAAATTTTTTTGTGAAACTCTTTATATTAATTTGTGAATTTGATATATTTTTGTGAATCTCGTTACATTTATTTGTGGATCATAATCTATTTATTTGGAATAATGCAACAATTCTAACCCCATACAATTACTACTGTAAACTTTGCAAACATCAGCCCCTTCAAGTCAATGAACAATAACAAAGTGGGCTGCAATGAATGTCTGTGCAAAACAGCTTTTTTTTCAACGCTCCTACCCAATGACAGAGGCACGCAGGATGTGAAGGACGTGAAGGATGCGTGCACAACTAATAACTAATATCATCACGCTATAAAGGGTTGGACTACGCTGGGTGCGCCCCTCCCCCTATAACTGTTCTGTCTCGCGGAGGAGCTCATTTGTGTGCATCTGTGTGAAACACGCATAGGATAAAAGAACGACAGAAAGAACGGCTCCCCTCCAGCCGCGACTCGGCTCCCATCGTTCATGTTTATGAGCTGTTCAAAAGAATCGGTTCGTTCGCGAACGTCACAACTCTAGTTACAATAGCATTTTATACTGGAAAATGGAACAGCATTATGTTCTCATACTCCTCCTTGGCAGTTAAATGTGACTAAACAATTAAGTGTAACTTTTAACCAATAAAATAACTGTACTCCTTGTTGATGTTTAATAAATACATGTATTTAACTCTACTAGTTGCTCAAAACAGTATTTCTGGTCATAAGTGCTTATTTTTTAGGTTTTGCTGTTTAATTTACATTTAGACATTATTAAACACTCGATTTTTATTAAAAAAAAAAAAAAATAATAATGTTGCATTTAAAAAGGTTCATTACTGACAAGCAAATTGGGAATTTAACCCAATGAAGAAGTTAAAATTATTTTTACAAAACATAAAAATAATAAAAACAGCATTATATTGCAACTCTGGTAGAGTGGTATGCAGTGGGATATACATATAAAATATGTTGCATTATTTGTCTACTAGATAATACCTGAATGGCAAAATGAATGCAGTGTCTTAAAATCCTGTCAAAGCTAAGGATATTCAGTGAAAACAGTTGGCGTTGTTCATTGGTCGGGCATCGACCAATAAAATGTCTTCATTCGCACCAAAGCCCCGCCCCCAGCTCTGCTCTCTCACATCTGCATATACAAGTGCACAAGTGAGTTTTGCAACAGAATACCGCAAAAAGAGTAGCAAAAGTCAGAGCGCTAGGATTTGAACTTGTACTTCCAGATCTGAGAGGTTGTAAGTGCCGACTTGACGTTGTGCAGCGAAACTGAAGTGCAAAAGTAAATATGTCGTAAACGTGTGTATGTAATTTTCTTTGTGTGAATGTCATTCTACACATTTGTGACTATAAATCTACAACTTCCAATTCAAAACATGGGTGTTTTGATCATTGTCTGTGTGTGCAAATTGAAAGATTCAACTTTTCACATCAGAGCTGTGAGTGTAAATTTTAACTTACAAATACAAATATTAATATGACAAGTTCTCACATTCATATCTTCAACCTCTCGAGTTTTGCTACTGATTTACCTTTATATTCTCCCCTCCCAAACAAGTTCTATGCATAATTATTGAAACAACATTGCTGGCAAGTCAGACTACATCGATGATTCAAGAGGAAGTGAACTCTCACCTGTGCATATTTGCTATTAAAGCAAATGGTTGCGATTGTAACACTTTTTTACTTTTAAAATGGTTCTTACTTTTCCAATAGCATGTGAAATTTATTTAGACTCACCTTATGAGTAATTGTATATATTTTACTGTCCAGACTGTGAGATAGCCTATACTCTTCCCTGATGTGTTGAAGGTGGGTCTGTTTTGTCCCTGGTTCCTGTCAGTGTTTTGCTTCCTTATTGCTCCACTTAAGATATTATAAGAACCCAAGTGTAAAGAACAGGAATTACAGGATATCATTGAATACATAAGTTCCCTTTCGAGAGTACTCTCGTACTGCGTAAGCTAGCTTACGCTATGGGAAAAGGTCCCCTTTTCTCGAGAATATGAAGCCAAAAATTATCCTTAATTTTTAATAATGTAAAACGCAGTGCTGCAGCACAGCAGACCTAAGCGAAGCGGCTCGCGCGCTTATTGGCTGTGCTGTGGCAACTGCAGCAACCTATGGTGAGGCGGCGGAGAGGAACGAACCAATGGGGGCGCTTCGCGCCCATTGGACGTCAGAGCGCGCCAAAATAGGCGTGGCTGGAACTATATAAGCCGCCGCTTTGCCATAGGGATCAGATTTCATCTCCTTCAGCGATCTCACCTGCACTTCACTGTCTTCTCCGGAGAAGCCTCTACACGCCGTCGAAAAGCCTCTCAGCGGGATAGCACTGCAACGCAGATCTGAGGACGTCGGCTCGTGCTTCATCCCGACGCCGCCTTCAGCATTCGCTTCCTGCTGCGCCATCTGGCGTGACTATATCCTTTAAAAAGCTAAGTGTGTTTGCCGCTGCATCACACTTTTTCGCAAAAGAGCAAATTTCGAGGCGTTGTTTCAAATGCCTCGGGCCTGCGCTTCCTGCCGAGGCCCTCTGCCCAGCAAGGACCGCCACATCCTCTGTGTCTCCTGCCTGGGCCGCGAGCATGCTGAGAATGCACTCTCCAAGGGCGGCTGCCCTGAGTGCGACAACATGGCTATATCGACCCTGCGGGCTCGATTAGCTCAAACCAGCCACGACGCTCCACCCGCTCCGCCTCTTCTCTCTCAAGTGCCGCGTAAGAAACGCAGCGATCAGAGAATGCCTGAGCACACTGCTACACATGAGCTCACGCCGGAACACTCCCCGCGTGCCTCGCCCGCTCTCTCTCCTTCGCCTGTCCTCTTCGTGGACGAGCAGCGCCAGTCTCTGCTCACCAGCGCCCCCTTCTCCTTCGGAGCGCCTGAGGCGGAAGAAGACAGACACGACAGCCTTTCTCTCGCCGCGTCCAGTAGTGAGGAATGGTCGGGCTCCATTGCGGACCCCCCCCCTCTACAGCCCCCAGCTGCACCGGACAACGCGCTGATATCGACGCGGAGCTTACTCGCGCGCTTACAAGGGCTGTCAGCGACCTTCAGCTCGACTGGTCTCCTCCAGACGAGCCCGCTAAAAGCAGGCTGGACGAATGGTTCTTGCAGGGGCGCCCTTCGGCCCCTCCGCAAAGAAACGCCCCCTTCTTCCCGGAAGTTCACGATGAACTCACGAAGTCGTGGAAAGCCCCATTCTCCGCACGTTTGAAAACTTCTGTCTCGTCAGCGCTCTCCTCTGTCGACTGCGCCCGAGACCACGGTTACGAGAGCCTCCCCCCTCTCGAGGAGGCAATTGCTGCACACCTCTGCCCGCCCTCAGCCGCAGGATGGCGGTCGAAGCCCGTGCATCCATCCAAACCGTGCCGCACCACCTCAGCTCTCGCTGGCCGAGCATACACCTCCGCTGGTCAAGCTGCTTCGGCTCTACACACCATGGCTGTGCTTCAGGTTTTTCAGGCCAGACTTCTCCGTAACCTGGACGAGTCTGCCCCAGATACCTATGATTTTAAAGATCTCCGCAGCGCTACTGATCTAGCCCTGCGTGCGACAAAGACCACAGCACAAGCGATCGGCCGAAGCATGGCAAGCCTCGCTGTTTTAGAGCGAGACCTCTGGCTCACGCTCACGGAGATGAAAGACGCCGACAAATCCGCCTTTCTTGACTCTCCTATCTCTCCTTCCGGCCTCTTTGGCCAGTCGGTTAAGGGTTTCGCTGAACGCTTCACTGAGGCTCAGAAGACGTCACAAGCAATGAGACACTTCCTGCCGAAACGCTCTAGCTCTGCTGCGGGACGCCGTAGAAATGCGCCGCCCCCTCAGACCTCGAAGCCATCGCAGCCAGACTTACAGTCTCGCCCAGCGACCAAAACCCAGCACCGCTCTCGCTCTACGAGCCGCAAACCGCCAGAGAGACGGGGACCTCGGCCCAGGATTGTGCTGAACCCCGAGCCTCCGAAGCCCTCCTGACCTTCGTGCTGAAAAGACCGTGGTTAAGTCCCGCTGCGGCCGGACCACCACACAAGAAACCTCACATACTTCCTCCAATCCCCTCACTAAAGGCGGTTGGAGATGTCTATACTGCAGTAAACGAGCCTGTTACAATGCACGCACGCCTGCACACAAACGCCGCTTTCACGGCGACCTCAATAAAGCACAAAAAGAGCTTTTACTATGTAGGCAGTGTGCCCACTACACAGTACGCACCCCTACATGTATACACACTCCCCCAAGTGTCACAAAAACACACTCGGGTCCCCTTTCATGCCCACCTTCCCGCTCGCGCCGGAGGTGCTCTAAATGTAGCGCGCGTGCCCACTTCTCAGTGCGCAACCCTACAAATAAGCGCTGTCACCACAGTGTCCCAAGCACAGCATACTCGAGCTACTGGTCCCCTCATAACAGGCGGCCAGTGCCCGAAGCACATTCAACCCATAGCCGCACGAGCCGCTGCATGGCAGGCCATCCCCGGCATATCAAATTGGGTTTTGAATATAATAAAACGAGGTTACTCGCTCCAGTTCGCTCGCAGACCGCTGCGCTTTCGCGCCGTGGTCGAAACGAAAGTGAAAAGCGAAATGACACACGTCCTTCGCGCCGAACTGATAAACCTTCTTGCAAAAGGGGCGATAGAAACTGTCCCCCCTGCGCAGCGCGAGTCAGGCTTTTACAGCCGCTACTTCCTCGTACCAAAAAAGGATGGCGGTCTCAGATCCATCCTAGATCTCAGACGTTTGAACAAAGCGCTTATGACGCGATCGTTCAAAATGTTAACTACCAAACAAATACTCGCGCAAATTCGCCCGAGGGATTGGTTTTTCTCAGTGGATCTGAAAGACGCTTACTTTCACATTCAAATAGCACCTCATCACAGGCCATTCTTGAGATTCGCCTTCGAGGGGCAGACTTATCAGTACATGGTTCTTCCATTAGGCCTCTCCGTAGCGCCCCGTACGTTTACACGGTGCATGGATGCCGCTCTCGCACCCCTGAGAATGCGGGGAGTGCGAGTATTGAACTACCTCAACGACTGGCTAGTTTTAGCCCATTCCGAGGAACTACTGACGACACACAGATACTGGATCATCAGCCATTTAGAATGCCTGGGTCTCACGATCAACACTGTCAAGAGCGCTCTGTCTCCCAGCCAGAGGATTTCCTTTTTGGGGATAGACATAGACTCTGTGACATGTACAGCGCGTCTGACGGTATCAGTTAGGCATAAGCACGGGCGCTGTCTCGAAATGGAAAGTAGTCTCGACAGATGCATCCAACCTCGGTTGGGGCGCCCTGTACGGATCGACATGTAAGTCTTGATAAAAGTGCTCGGTGAGGACCAGCCTGCCGCAGCACAGATATCATCCATAGAAGATCCACTGAGAAAGGCTTGAGAAGAAGCCACTGCTCTCGTGGAATGACCTTTTACTCCTAAGGGCGAAGCGAGCCCGCGCGCCTCATAGGCTAAATATATTGCCTCCACCAGCCAATGGGACATGCGTCGTTTGTAACCGCATGGCCTTTATTACTTTGTCCAAACAGACAACATCTGGTCATACTCAACCATGGGGCAGTACGATCCAAATAAGTCTTAAGCTCTCACAGGGCAAGACTTAGATCTCCAGACTTCGCCACAGCAGGGGAAAAAGCCTCCATGACCACCTGCTGAAAGCGAAAGAGATAGATGCGACCTAGGGACATAATTAGGCCTTGGTCGCAACAACACTTCCACAGAGTCTGTGCTATAAAGTCAGGATTTATCCGGAACAAATTCCAAGGGCTCAAACAGATGCCCTGATAAACCATGCAACACAATGGAAAATCATGAAGGAACTCGCACGGGCCGGAAAAGGCCTCAGCCGTCGCGCACCCTGTATGAACGAGAAACAGTGGATGACGGCCCACTGAGGCACCATTTATATATTCGTGGTAAGCTGAATGGCTGACACGTAAACCTTAGGGTAGCTGATGTCACTCCATCCGAAAAACGTTCCTGAAGGAACTCCAGTACTGACGCCACTGGGCAGTAAACTGGATCCATATTATGAGTTTCACACCAGGCCGTAAACAGTCTCCACTTGAAAGCATATAAGCGTTTTGTAGAAGCTGCTCTAGAATTCAGTATAGTCTCGGTAGTTTCAGCAGAAAGACCGGGACATATGAACTCACTCCGCTCAGAGGCCACGCCCACAGATTCCATAGAACTGGCCTCGGGTGCCAAATCAGTCCCTGTGCTTGTGATAATAAATCCTGTCTGAGGGGAATCTCCCATGGAGAGCCTGCTAACAGATTGATCAGATCCACAAACCACGGCTGTGTGTGTGCCACCGCGGAGCCACCAGCAGCAGCTGTTCCACCCTGTCCACCCGTATTCTGCATAATACCGCCGAAATCAGACAGATTGGGGGAAAACGCATACAAACTGGTCCTGGGCCAGTTGTGGGCTACTGCATCCAAGTCCAGGGGTGCTGGAGGGCATAGGGAGAACCAAAGCGGGTAATGCGTAGTCGTGTTTGACGCAAACAAAACCACTTCGCTTCCCCGAAAATCTTCCATAGGAGACTACCCTTTGGGGGTGCAATCCCCACTCTGCTTGCTCCAGAGTCTGCCTGGATAGCAAATTCGCTCCAAAGTCCAACGTCCGGGGACATGAACAGCTCGGATCGATAGAATTTAGTTCTGAAAACAAAGAACATGTTTCGCCAGCCTGCACAGGGGGCGAGAGCATAATCCTCTCTGATGATTCAGATATGACACAACCGCTGTGTTGTCTGATCTGAGCAGCACATGACGGCCGATCAGCAGATTCAAGAAATACTGGAGAGCCAGAAAAACAGCCAGTAATTCCAACCTGTTTATGTGCCAACTCCCTTGACAAACAGCTCCCCAGTCGGTCAAAGACGCATCCGTCGTGACAGTCTCTCGGGAAGCGCAAATCCCCAGCCGGACTCCGGTCAGGAGAATTTGGTTGACATACATAGTTTTAGCGACATCACACATCGCCGTGTCACCGGAATCGTCCGATGCGGAGACAACGGGGTGAAACATTCCATGCGTAAGCCCAGGCAGTTAAATGATTCAGCACAAGATCCCCATGAGAGTGTGCTTAAGTCTGCGATTGCGCTAAACACCAGCCAATCGCCTAAAATAGTTCAAACACGAACGCCCTGGGGCCGCAACGGGGCCAACGATCCATCCATGCACTTTGAGAAGTACTGATACACTTTGCTCTCTAAAGCGAATCTGAGGAACTTCCTGAGTCTTCTGATGATCATCAAAATCTTGAATTTCCTCAGCCTGAGTGCAAGATTCAGATGGTGTAAAACCAGAATGGGTCGTAATCCGCCGTGTTTATTTATTTATTTTTAAATGACGGCTGTAAAAACCCCCGCCTCCATCTGAGAGGGGTGTACTTCCTCTATAGCCCCTTTGCTCAGCAGAGTTGACATCTCCTGTCATAGCACCGCTATTTCCATCGGCTTCGCCGCCGTGGAAAGAATTCTGCGGAAAGGAGGCGGGCCTTATTGAAACTGAATGGTGTATCCGTGACAAATCGTGCGTAACACCCATAGAGAAATGTCGGGCAAGCGTTCACACACGGCCCGAGACTATACTAGCGGTCTCAAAATTTCTGCTTCCTGCAACGCTGTATACATGTTAAAATGTCCGGGCACGAAAAGCTTGTGGCGTTCGTGCACAGGGGAAGTGTATGTATAAGAGCCGTTGCGTCTCGTTGTGTATAATCCTGAAACGTGTCCACGGTAAGAATTAGGCCAACAGATTGAACATCGGGCTCTGCCGCTAGCGAAAAACGGCGGCTGAGCGAGCCGTCATAAATGGGTCGTCTGTGCAGGACCCTTGAATCGCCCCTCGAATTCTGAAAGCTGGATGGCGCAGAGTGTCTGAGGGAACGCTTGGCATTACAGCTCAATCCAATGCTGCTCGAAGCACCGTTTGCTGCGAGGCAGACAATGTAGAGTGTGTGGGGACTGCAGTGAGAGGGTTAGATGTGCATAGCAATCCAACAGCACTCTCTGGTGGAGGGCACAGTCCCTGGCAAACATTAAGGAAAACGCATGCGTCAAACTCGCTGCGTTTCATTGTGTATAATCCTGAAGCGTATCCACAGCAGGATTTAATCCAAAAGGATAAACATCGGGCCACGCTGCTAGCGAGAACACGGCAGCTGTGTGAGCCGTCATACACTTGCCATCCTTGC
This sequence comes from Carassius carassius, assembly GCF_963082965.1. NCBI lineage: Eukaryota > Metazoa > Chordata > Actinopteri > Cypriniformes > Cyprinidae > Carassius > Carassius carassius. The sequence continues at coordinate 28,977,687 of NC_081778.1, forward strand.
CAACCTCCGCGCCGTCCCTCAAACTCTGAAGGCTGGATTGTGCAGAGTGTCTGAAGGGGCGCGCGAATGAGAGCTCAGTTCAATGACGCTCGAGGTGCCCTTGCTGCGAGACAGTCAATGTTAGAGAACATAAAGGAAAACGCATGCATCAAACTCGCTGCGTTTCGTTGTGTATAATCCTGAAGCGTATCCACGGCAGGATTTAATCCAACAAGATAAATATCGAACCACGCCGCTAGCGAGAACGCGGCGGCCGTGTGAACCGTCATCCGCTGGCCATCTTTGCCAGCCTCCGCGCCGTCCCTCAAACTCTGAAGGCTGGATTGTGCAGAGTGTCTGAAGGGGCGCGCGAATGAGAGCTCAGTTCAATGACGCTCGAGGTGCACTTGCTGCGAGACAGTCAATGTTAGAGAACATGAAGGAAACGCATGCATCAAACTCGCTGCGTTTCGTTGTGTATAATCCTGAAGCGTATCCACGGCAGGATTTAATCCAACAAGATAAATATCGAACCACGCCGCTAGCGAGAACGCGGCGGCCGTGTGAACCGTCATCCGCTGGCCATCTTTGCCAGCCTCCGCGCCATCCCTCAAACTCTGAAGGCTGGATTGTGCAGAGTGTCTGAGGGGGCGCTCAAATGATAACTCAGTTAAATGACGCTCGAGGTGCCCTTGCTGCGAGACAGTCAAATGTTAGAGTGTGGAAACTGCAGTGAGAGGCTTAGATGTGCATTAGCAGTCCAACAGCGCTCTCTGGAGGCGGACACAGTCCTTGGCAAACATGAAGGAAAAACGCATGCGTCACATTCGCTGCGTTTCGTTGTGTATAATCCTGAAGCATATCCACGGCAGGATTTAATCCAACAAGATAAACATCGGGCCGCGCCGCTAGCGAGAACGCGGCGGCTGTGTGAACCGTCATATGCTGGCAATATTTGCCAGCCTCCGCGCCGTCCCTCAAACTCTGAAGGCTGGATTGTGCAGAGTGTCTGAGGGGGCACGCGAATGATAGCTCCATTCAATGACGCTCGAGGTGCCTTTGCTGCGAGACAGTCAATGTTAGAGTATGGGGACTGCAGTGAGAGGGTAGATGTGCATTAGCAGTCTAACAGCACTCTCAGTGAAGGGCATAGTCCCTGGTATATTAACATGAAGAAAAGCGTGTGCGTCAAACTCGCTGCGTTTCATTGTATATAATCCTGAAGCGTATCCATGGCAGGATTCAATCCAACAAGATAACATCGGGCCAAACCGCTAGCGAAAACGCGGCGGCTGTGTGAGCCGTAATCCACAATTTGAAGAGCAAAAACTGTTGATTAACGCGCTCGAGTGGGGGAGAGCGAGCACATGGAACTCCAGTGCATCACTGTATTCATAGTCAAGCCGCACATATCGCCCCTAACCAACACCTCGTGCGGGGCCTCGGCGACCGCAGAAGCGAAACGGTGGGGGTTAGACGCGAGGCGACTTAAGAAATACACTCCAGAGCGCGGATACTTCCTATTGGCGTAGTGCACAGGGGAAGTGTATGCATATTTTACTGTAGCCATAGGCTATCAAGGAGAGAACCTGTAGAGAGGCTGCAACGAACCTCTCATAAGTGCCTCCTCGTGATAACCCATCATACGGCTCCTACCTTTTGTTGACTCATCGCGTCCGCGGAGAGGAGTATACTGCTCGTAGATGATCGCTGAGAACGCGAGATAATAGGGCACAGACGATTCGCTTCGTACTGAAGGAATGAAATCTGAGTGAAATGGCGCGCGGCACCAGGTATATATATGCGTACGCATGCATGGGCGGTGCCACGCGCTATTTGGCCAATTGGATTGGCGGGATGGTATAGGGCTTCAGACATTCGTCACACCGAAGGTGTTCCCATAGCGGTGACGTCACCGCAGCATTGAAGTGACCTATGAAAGGGAACTATGCTTTTGCTCGAAAAAGCATTGAAATCGGTTTTCCTTCCCGCTTTTAATAATTTCAGTCATACGCTGCCAGCTAGAAGAATGTTCCTATATTTAAGCACATTTTAATTATGAAAATATGCATGCAAGTTCCAGGCTCGATGGCTGTAGTAAGTCATATGAGGCAGCAGACGGCATTGTTTATGCTCCGAGGCTTTGGAGCTTCAGTCAGCCAATGCAAAACCAGTCCTGGCTTTACTGTAAGTTATTTAAAAAGGGAAATCCCCACACATGCTATTGTAACTTTGGGTTTTCAGCTGCTACTGAATCATAGCCTATACTGAAAAATAGAATAAAATATCTGCTTCACGTTTTAGGGCAGAAGAAGATATTTTGAAGTCCTTATCTGTATCAACATGTCAGAGGTTGTTGACTGTTGTAGCTAGGGCAAAAAAAAAAAACGTTTATGTCTTTTAAAATATCTTCTTTAAGTATTTTAATTGTTGCACGTGAAACAATAGGTAGCCTAAGTTGTAAGAAGAAAATACATAAAAAGTGTTTATGCCAAAGTGCTCCGCTCATTTATTTAATTATCCTAGCTATATAAAAATGGCCAAAAAAAGACCGCAACAAAATTGAAAGGTAATAAAAGATAAAATCCACTAATAGATATATATCGTAAAAAACAAATTTTACTACATCTTACTCAAAATCTTTTTGAGTTAAAAAACAAAAACTACTTTGCTAAAAAGAAGTTGTTGAGATTCAAGACACAATGTTTACCTTTTAGAATGGTTTTACTTTTTTAATAGCATGTGAATTTTACAGATCTTGAAACAGTAAATTCAGACTCACCTTAAGTAACTGTTTGGGAGTTACAGTGCAGACTTAAGGTTGACTCTGATCTGATCCTGATCTGTTGAAGGTGGAGCTGTTTTTGTCCCTTTCAGTGAATCTCATGTTTCTTTTTTGTTCCTCTTCAGATTTAAAGAACCTGAGTCTATGGTCAGGATGTAACTGAAGACATCATAAACTCTGTTGATATTAGCAAATATTAAGCCACAATACAGCATAAAAAGATCTCACACCTACAGCTACTTGTGAATTCTTGTCTTCAGTTTTTAAGTTGAATTGAAGTTGAATTGAAAAAAGTTAATTTTATTTTAGTCTTATTAACCTTTTTATGTTTACATTTTTTTTTCTAATAATATTTTTTTTCTGTAAACCACTTTGTATAACATTTTTATAAATAGACTTGCCATGTTTTACCTACAGATTCATCAAGCGTAATCTGGCACAGTCTAGTTGTGAATTGTGAGGATTGTAGTCTAATGTAATTTACTAAGCCATATGTAGTATTTAATTAACTATTTTTCCTTCTGCTTTTTGATGAATTTTTGTAAGAAATTTCAACTGCTATAAAAAAAGTAAACATTCCTGTTTAGGAACATTTTAGTTGATAGAAATATGGCTAATTTCATGCTCAACAGCAAGGCTGGACAGAGAATATCATAAACCATAAATGAAATCATGATCCAGCTTCATTGCTTTGATATAAATGAAGGTGACACTTGACCTGAAAAGTTAGCAAACAACTGCTTTATATAAAAATGTTTGCTAAATAAATGTTTATTGATTTGTAATTTTTTTTTCATTGTACAGAGGAAAATTCTGATTAAATAAAAAAAATTAAAACATGAAAAGGGTTGATATCAAGTGCTCCAGTCATTTATTTTAAAAAGCAGCCCCAAAGATCACAACAAAATTGAAAAAGGTAATACTCTTTACATTTAAAAGTGTTGTGGGTGCATGAGATTTGCTTGAAATCTTTTCACTACAATACTGACAGACAAAATGTCATTGCATTACAAGAACAAAGAACAACTTTGATTCTTTTGCATGTTCATCTTGTCATGCAGCACCCGCAGTGTCATCTTCCACGAGCGGCTTGTGAAGTTCTGGATCCTCCACCGACTGCAAAACCACAAACAAACAAACATTAACACACACACAGCAGCTCTCTGAAACTCTCATGATCAGAGTGGATTTGACTGACTGACTGTTATTAATGCTGATGATTCAGTACCTTTGCATCTTCATCATTCTTGCACAAAGCTTTTCCAGTCAAAACACAGAAACTGATGGTCACACAGAGCTGAAGGACCGACAGCACTATCATCATGATATCTAGTCCTCTGAAGATCATCTACGGGTGAGTAAAGATCAGAGTCTCAGTTTATCATAAGGAAAATCAAATCTTAGACTTTTATCAATAAAACATAACAGCTCCCCTTCATGTTTTGGTGGTGGTGTGGGGGGGGGGGGGGGTGGAATAAAAGCACATTTGGACAAATTTTTTATTTTTTGGTAAAGTATTTTTAGAAAATGTGCAGTAACATCTACAGAAAAGAAATATAATTATTACCTCAATGAGGTTCCTGTATTGCAGACAGATGTCATTTCTTCTACTAATTTCTGGGGAAGGTGTTCTATAACCATGACCGTAACCATAACCATAATCATAACTTGAATAATAAGAATTGTAGGTTTCACAGTATTCCGTATGATGATTTGCAAGGTCCACTGAATACAGCACAACAGCAGTGATAGCCAGTGCAGCACTGACTATTTGCAAAACCATCCCGATTATCACCTGTAAAATACAAACAATATATAAAACTTGCAAAACTGGAACTGTCATAAAGACAAATGCCTTTGATAGACACCTACCAGACAAAAATTGGGAAACCTAGCTGCAAGAATACACACGATTCCAGCAACAAGGAACTATAATAAGCAAAAGCAAACAAACAATAAAACCATCTGTGCATTTTTTTTTTTTTTTTTGCTTCAGATTTGTAAAAAATCTAAAGAATGATACTTTGTGAGATGAAACCTCGTAACACTGATTGATTTAGAAACATGAAAATGATCAAAATGAGTCTTACCACACTACCGAGCCAGTAGGGTCCCTGGGCCATTCTATACATGTTATAGTACAACCCGACGCATGTAAACACAATCCCCACCACAATATTGAGGACTCCAATTAACATCTGCACAATCTATGGAACAACAGAACAATATTGTTAAGAATATACTAAAGTTGGCACAATGACACATTAAGTCAACCAATCAAATTTTAGCTTTCAGTGTGGTGAGGCAAAAAATGTTTAATGTTATAAATAAGTTTTTAAACAATGTTTTCAAAATGTTTCATATTGTTTGAATAAATTACATATGGTTGCATAGCTTAAATACATTTTTTACTAAAATGTAAGAAATTTTCTAAAGCACAACATATTTTCCTATGTTTTCGAGACCCTAAGGAATATTTTTTTTTTTTTTTTTTTTGGTAGATGGGGAGGAAAAATTATATTTCAGTAATTTTGAATTATCTCACAAAAGTACTGTGCCCAAGAGACTATGTGCTCACTCACAAAAGCACTGCCATTGAGCTTTTTCCATCACAAAAAAGCCCATTTTTGGAATGAAAAAAAAAAAATTATATATATATATATATATATATATATATATATAAGGTACTTGTTATTTCTTATCTCACAATTCGACTTTTTCCTTGCATTTCTAAGCTTATATCTCAAACCTTTGAGAGAGAGAGAGAACAAAAAAACAGTACTGCGAGATATAAATTCTTTTCTGGCTTTCTTACAAGTCCAAGTTTATATCTCACAGTTCTGGCTTTTTTCTTATATTTCTGAGTTAACGTCTCACAATTATGTTTCCCCTACCATAAAATAAAAATAAAACATGTAATGGCAAATATATATCTCAAAATTCTGTCTTTTCTTTTCAGCATTGTGAGACAGATGTCATTTCTGGTTATATGTTGCATTAAGTAGTTTACATAAAATAAAAAGTTGATTGTGACTTTTTAATCTGACATAACTTAACCTGAAATATGAGAGTTGAGAGAGAAAATAAATCTGATTTGTGATAGCATTTTCCCGTTTTCCCAGCACCGTGTCCCTTTAGGCGGGGCTCTGTGGTTTCATAACATTTCGGTGTTTTAAAAAAAAATATTATACATTGTGTACTGGCATAATATAACTGTAACCAAATTGTAACACTGTAACCAAATGTCTGCATCTTACATGGAATGTTTTTTAAAGTTCTATTCCAAAATCTACCCATCCTAAAATCACAAGACCTGAACATATCAAAAAGGCTATTTTCAATTAATATAAGTGTCAGACTCACTCCAAAACTTGTGTGGACAACCTTCAGTTGCCCTTTTTTGATGTCTTGGGATACAGAACAGACTGGACTGTAGCACAGAAAACCCACAATCTGACACAGTAGGGGCCATCTGCTCTTTGGGTTTGAGGTGACGGTGATGACCGTCAAACCCTCACCTTGAGACACTGTCAGAGTCATGTTGCAGCGCTGAACAATGACCAGTACTTCTGTATGAAACAAGAAGAAGAGCAAATGACTCACATTTCAGGAGAATCAATATATTCATTATATAGAGTGAGAAAGAGAGAGACAGACAACATTAGCACTTTTAATGAACTCGCATAATAATATAGTAATAATAAATGTTTTATAGTATGTAAATGTAATATTTTCTACACAGTATAAATATGCATGATTTTCTAAACAGCATTGCTAACTGATTGAAGTCTTGTCGCCTATTTTGGAGGAAACCTGCGTTATTATAATTTCTATATGGAAGTTGTGGTGCGGGATGTCTAACCACATCCTTAACATTCTTTTCTTTTTCTTTTTGTTTAAACTTTATTATATTATTGTTAATAATCATAAGAATGTTACCTTAAACTCAACTCGTGTGGCACGTCTGTGAGTCTCAGTACAGATGAGTGCAGATAGCCTGAGTCTCTGGGGTTTTTGAAGGCGGAGTTTTGATTTTTTCCAGGCAGTGACTTCCTCATTAACTGTAAACAAGTGTAACAGGAAAGTTGTCCACAACCACAACTTAGTTCACCATTAAGAAACTGAAGATGTAAGTTGTTAACAATAACAACCAATGTTACTTTCCTTCACTCCACAGTTTTGAAAAGGAAAGATTTCAAAAGGTTTCGGGGTGAACTCTTAAATGTAGATTGTGTAAATGAATGATTAGACATGTAAACAGCTCCATCTAGATTGGTATTACGTTATTGAGCGAGACTGGGTTCATATATGTTTTTAAGTGGACAAAATAGCTTGAATATACACTTCTACGCAGCAATTTTTCCATAAATGTGTTAAGAAGCATTTTGGAGTCAAATGTATCCTGTTTTTATTTCTAAGTCATGATTCAAGATGTCATGAGTACTTCCCTTATATTTTTAAGTATACTTTATGTAGCAAGTATACAAATATCAGTGTTCTAGTAGTATACTTGTAAGTGTACGGTTTCAATACTCCTTGGGACTTAATTGGCCCACTTTCTAGTATATAAAAGTATAACAATAGTAAACATTGAGTACACAACTAGATTACCTCTATATTTGAAGTTTGTACTGCAATTATACTAAAGGTGAACTTATATATATACTGATAGTTGACTAATTTAATACTTTGTACACTTTGAAGTATAGTCTTTAGTAAACTACTAGTTTAGTAGCTTTATACTGCAAGTATACACATAAGTTTCTTTCTTTAAGTGAACTTTACATCATACTTTAAGAACTGAATTTGAATTTGTATATATTATGAATATCTGAACATACAAAACATCCAAAGAAAGAACAGGGTATCTGCTTGTAAACAAAAACATTTTATTCTAGCTTCATGCATTCCTTTTTAAAACACTTTAATGTGTTTCATAAAAAATAAAGAAATAAAATTTTGAACAAAAAGCTGTAAAAAGACTATGAATTGGATTCAGAATGATAATCAAAATGTAGATGGGAGTCGATCAACACCCCAAACTTGACTGTAATTATAACCTCTTCATCGGTCAACATTTTATTCCATAATGTTACAGTTTTGATGCTGTTTCATGTCAGATGATCGAGTTAGGTTGCATGTGTTAATATCTTGTGTTTTTTTTTTTTTCTTCACTTGTGTTTTTTGGAAATTTTGTGCAGAAGATGTGTACTAGCGCCCTCTACCATGTAATAATGAAAACATGGATTCTAGGAACACAAGTATAGCTCAAATATATTTAGAAGTATAAGTCAAGTATACTTAAATTTTTAAGTATAAGTATATTACGTATATTTCTGAGGAGTACATAAAGCCCATTTCGGAGAAGTGCATAAAAAGTAAACTAAAAGCATACTTTCCTATTTTTCATTTAAAAGAAGTATACAATAGCACACTTGAATAAACTTCTTTTTCGTTTAGTTTGTAGTCACTATTTACACAATGAGCTGTAAATAACTAAACATATAAATGCTGTCTAACATAATTTGTACTTAGTGTAAACATTTATTCCTATTTGTACTTCCTCTGCCTTTTTGTTATGTCTGTTCCTCAAACCCTTGTAAGGATAAAATTGTTCTCATGTAGGTCACAAACTACAATAAAGGTTTTCTTTTTTCTCAATGTGAATTATTATTATTATTTTTATTTTTTTATTTTTTTTGGTAATTGGAAGGAAACCAATCAGGGTAAATGGGGGACTCAATTTAACCACAACACAAAAGGCGTAACGGAATTTGTATTGACTTTCCAAAACACACCTACATGTCAAAACTTTGCATGCACGTTAATGACCCTAAATGAGAACTATTCACAAACATTCAAGAAGAAAATTTTGTTTTCTTTGCCCGCTTTTCGTGAGCATCCTGTTGAACAAAACTGTAAAAAAAAAGCTAAAAAAAGATTTGAAACTTGTGTTTAATTTTTTAAAATGCTTACAAAATACACACAGACATTTTTCTTGATGGTTTATACTGTTTGTTACACATAATGACACACTCTTGCAGTTTAAATCTAGATTAAAGACCCATCTCTTTAACCTGGCTTACACATAACACACTAATGTGCTTCTAATATCAAAATCCGTTAAAAGATTTTTAGGCTGCATTAATTAGGTAAACCAGAACTGGGAACACTTCCCATAACACACGATGTACTTGCTACATCATTAGAAGAATGGCATCTACACTAATATTAGTCTGTTTCTCTCTTATTCCGAGGTCACCGTAGCCACCAGATCCAGTCTGTATCCAGGTCACTGCAGTCACCCGGATCCAGTACGTATCCAGACCAGATGCTGGATCAGCACCTAGAAAGGACCTCTACATCCCTGAAAGACAGCGGAGACCAGGACAACTAGAGCCCCAGATACAGATCCCCTAAAGACCTTGTCTCAGACAACCACTGGGACAAGAACACAGGAAACAGATGATTCTTCTGCACAATCTGACTTTGCTGCAGCCTGGAATTGAACTGCTGGTTTCTTCTGGTCAGAGGAGAACTGGCCCCCCAACTGAGCCTGGTTTCTCTAAAGGTTTTTTCTCCATTCTGTCAGCGATGGAGTTTTGATTCCTTGCCACTGTCACCTCTGGCTTGTTCAGTTGGGGTCACTTAATTTACAGCGATATTGTTGACTTGATTGCAAATGATTGCACAGACACTATTTAAACTTAACTTAGATGATGACATCACTTATCAATGATGAACTGTCTTGAACTGTCATTTTGCATTATTGACACACTGTTTTCCTAATTAATGTTGTTCAGTTGCTTTGACGCAATCCTTTTTGTTTAAAGCGCTATATAAATAAAGGTGACTTGACATAATGTGCCAATAACCGCGTACTTGGAGCTTTTTGGGTCATTTAATACAGTGAGAGCTGTGTGGTGATGTCGAAGACACTCCGTGCCACCAGAAGGCGCTGTGGAACAATCGGCGTTTGCAGCACTTTTCCCCGCTGCTTGTTGGTGCGAAGATGTAATGAAGTAAAAGAAGAGTAAAGATGGCGGAGAATAGCGGCACGGACCCTGCCGTGGAGACTAACACTGAGGAGAATGCCGCCGCTAGCGCGACTATCATTAAAGTCACCGTCAAAACACCGAAGGATAAAGAAGAAATAGCCATCGCTGAGGACTCATCTGTTGCACAGGTGATTGTTTGGCGGCTTCTTGTTGTTTGTATCACCCGGGCGTTCGTTACACCAGCGGCTAACAGCTTTAGCCAAGGAGCTAACGGCTGACGACGAACAGTCCAAAGCCGAAAATCGTCTCAGGGGATATTTAGAATGACTTCCACTTTTGCTAATACTCAAATTAGGTCATTTTGAGCATCCTTTTAATCGTTTCTGGTCTTTCAAAACGCCTGCAAAGTAAGGCTTTCTAACTAGCCGTTGTCGTTAAAGAAACGGCCTGCTTAGGCAGAAGGTTCTAGTGTGTCATCTTTGCTCGCGCTCGATCTTTCTTTTTTGCTTTTTATTGTTGACTTCAACAATATATGGATAAATTAAATAACGAGTTATATAGCATTTCATGTTAAGGTGGTGCAAGCAGTGTTTATGTCAGTTCATTTGACCAGTCGCTGGTTAATGTTTACGAGATAATTTCTAAGAAAAGAGATCGTGTTGTTGTCTAAAAGTGAGGTTGATTTCACGTATAACATCATAAGCGCGTGTTTTTGTCCTCACGACAGTTTAAAGAGGAAATCTCCAAAAGATTTAAGGCGAAGCAGGACCAGTTGGTTCTGATTTTCGCCGGTAAGATCTTGAAGGATGGAGACACGCTCGGCCAGCATGGCATTAAAGACGGACTCACGGTGCACCTGGTCATCAAAACCGCACAAAAGTAAGATGACCTGCTTTTAGGGTCAAAACACTCATGGGATTTGCATATGCAAAGCCACAATGTGTTGTAGGATGATGCCTGGGCATTTAAAATGTTTTGTCCTTGTAGGAGTTCAACTGGTAGTTCGCAGACCTCAGCCTCTTCTGGCCCTGGACCATCTCAGGGCAACACGGCTGGAACCGCTGACCCCAGCCCGGCCGGCAACCTGGGCACTCCACGGGACACTGGGTCGTCCCCAACCCCGACACAGCCACCAAATATTCTAGGTGAGGAATATCTTTAAGTTTGTTTATATTAGATGTCAGTAGGGTTGATTGGGTTTTTTACGATACCGGTGCCATTTCGATACTTTTAAAACCGTACTGGTGCCTAAACAGTACTAGAACCAATAGTTATCAAAGAAAAAAAAACAGAGCCGCGAAAAACTATGGATAACATTAAAGAACATTACAAAATATTTAAAATAAATCCATAGTTTTCACACACTCCTTGGATGCTCTCATTCTCCAAGCTTCCCTTACTCTAAGCGAAATAAATGTATATCATGATCTGGGTCATTGTTTAATACAAAACCACACATAATGTTTCTAATGTATCTCTGTCAATCACTCTGATATTTAGTTAAAATGAGTGCTGACTGTCACTGTCTTTAATCAGTTCTGTGCATGACTGTATGGTCATTCTTTATCAGAGGTGGGTAGTAACGAGTTACATTTACTTCGTTACATTTACTTGAGTAATTTTTTGGGGTAACGAATACTTTTCGGAGTATATTTAAAGATGGGTACTTTATACTCTTACTTGAGTAAATTTTTGGGGGAAAATCTGTACTTTTACTTCGTTACTTTGGGCGATGCTCCTCTCGTTACTTTATCTTAATGCAATAAATGTTAGGTGCTTCAGTTTATTCCAAACGCGCCGTCTACTTTTCTCTGGGCAATGAGCGATTGCCCTTTCGCGAATGATTCATTCTTTTGAGTCAATTCTGTTCAAAGGCTTGATCAAACCAATTGGCAAACGAGTGAATTGGTTCATGAATCAGTTTGAATGAGTCGTTCAGTTCCCTGCCGCACGCGCTGAGCGTCTGAAGTGGTTCACTCGGAGTTGTAATGTTTAAGAACAGAAAGAGCGTTGAAAACGTGGCTGGAACTGCACTGAATTGAAATCTGCAAAGGCTATTATTTGCTAGCGATGGAGATCCTTATTAGATGAACACCGCGTGTGCTGTCTACTGTTTAACAGGTAATAACTTGGGCTACATTCGATTACAGTACACGATACCACTGACATTAGTTTGTTGTACGTGTGTGGCTTATAACAGAGGGGAGTCAAGTTGAATGCAGCTTCCAAAAGACAAAAAATAGCCGATTAAGATTTTATTAATTTTAATACAATCACACCGGCGTGAGTACGTTCAGCAAGTCATATAATCAGCTGCTAAATTCAGATCTGTGATCGCTTGCTGGCGCTGAGCCAGAGATAGATGCGTTTATGCAGCGCTGCGCATTATAACCAATCACACATGATTCTTTTGAGCTTATTAAAGCATTGGCCAATCAGAGGTGTTCCGATGAGTCATCGCTAAAATTCCGGTTCTTCCTTCACTCGCTCACTGACTGAATACCTCTTTCTGGCGAATTTTCTCGTCAGAAACAACAAAGTGCAGATGTTTATACGAATCTTTAATTAAATATTGATTTCACAGTGTTAACAGTTTCAGTGATTTTAATGGGAGTTTCTGAGAGTGATTGAAATCTAGACTGTCTGTGAAAATGATCTTTAATAATGTAAATGTTATTTGCTCTCTTTCTGAACAATGAAAGATTAGTAGCAATATTTATATCACATTAACTTTCAATGTTAAATTCACATTTAATATAAAGTCAGCCGTATTAAAAATATGTTATGGCATGACACCTATATCTGTTACTTAAGTAAACAGACAGGGTTTTATAATAAATTACATAAATTGGAGTAAAGACTGATGAAATATATACATTTATACACGCACACATACATTACATACATTTTATCTATATATCTAAATAAAAATAGGCTCAGTATATATGACCCAAAGTAACTAGTAACTAACTACTTGAGTAGATTTTTTATCCGATACTCTTTTACTCTTACTCAAGTAACTATTCAAGACTAGTACTTTTACTTTTACTTGAGTAAATATTTCTAGAAGTACTTTTACTTTTACTTGAGTACAGTTTTTGGGTACTCTACCCACCTCTGTTCTTTATAAAGTAGCAACAATGTCGTTTGTAAAGTACAGTCTTAAGCACATTAGGATTTTCACCCCCAAAAAGGATTCTAAGCCAGTTATTTATATATTTTACTGTAGTATGTCAGTAGGAAATATTAGTTTACATTTCCAAACATTCATTTTGGCATTAATTTTAATAATAATATAGTGAGATTTTTGAATGGACAAGCAGATCTCTGTGTGGAGCACCGGCTGTTGTCAGACTGCTTCTGCATTCAGAAATCTCACTAGATTATTCTTAAAATGAATGGCAAAATGAATGTTTGGAAATGTAAACTGATATTTCCTACTGACATACTACAGCAAAAGATATAAATAACTGGCAGAACACCATTCTTTGGGGTCAAAATACTAACGTGTGTAAGACTTTTGCACAGTAGTGTATGTAGAAAGTACGTATAATTAAATTAGTGTAATTAAAGTATGCGTTCAAATGTGTTAAGGGCTCGATTGTCGCTGGAGGAAACAGCTGTGATGTGATGAGCGGTGAACAGAGAGAAAACTTTACAGTAGATGAGAAACCGATTGCTCCCTCATTACCTTTTAAACTGTTTTTATGACAAAGAACTTCACAGATACAGATATACTAACTAGTGTTGTCACGGTACCAAAATTTCAGTATTCAGTACCGATACCAGTGAAAATCCATGGTTCTCGGTACCAATTTCGGTACCAAAGCAAAACACAAAAATATGCTAATAAAAAAAAAAAAAACTTTTTATCACTAAAAATAAAACCAATGCCATTCTTTATACTTATTTACAATTGTGTTTAAAGTTTTTCTACAAGTAATATAATTATCAAAAACAGTAAACAAGTTTCACCCAAATTCCAATTGTCTTTTAATAAATGAAATTTAAACACATTTTCTTTTTTGGTAAATAAAGGAAATTTGCTATTAAAATTAAAACATGGAAGAAATATTGTGTGTTTTTTTTTCAATTTTTTCAACAGTAGTAGCAGTATCACATACATTCTACTAAATAGTAATATTTCTAGCACAATGCCTTTATGTAAAAATTAACTTTTATTTTGACGGGTTGACGTGAATACCTTTAACCTCTTAGCCTGCACCCCGACGCCCTCATCCTGAAAGGCCCTAAACTTGCACGTGTCAGTGTTTACGAATAGATTTAATGAAACGGGACAAATTTAATCTTGACAATCTATGTATCATTATAAAGACCTAAGCCTCAAGCATTGAACGACAGCTCGCAGTTTTTCAATGGAACGGTTATAAAGACTGTATTTGCTACATTTGTGCAAGCAGTACACATAAAAACATGAACAATGGAAACGCTGTACATACCAGATCTGTCGTAATAACGAGTCATGAACACATCCACAGCTGTAAATCCCGGTTTAGGTGGAAAGGTAAGGGTCTACTGAACGACATCTCATGGAACACGTTTAGTCCAACGAACCAATAACGTTGTAATATGGATCATAATTCCTTTGTTTACATTTCAGTTCTTCAGCGACAGAACTGTTTGCGTCCGTTATGGAATAACTCACGGTCAGAAACTGCGTCTTGGTAGTAAAAAAACGACATGGTTTTGCAGCGTACAGTGACACGAACAGAATGAGGTGATCCATCGGAAAAAATAATGAATGAAAGATAGGCAAAAGATAGTATATTTGAATTTTGTCGCTCCCTCGTGACGTGCTCTGACGCACCTGTCAGCTGATGGAGGCGGAACTTATAGCGATCGCCTTTTTCTTTGTTTTATTTTTCAACAGTTTTTATATATGTGAAAGTGTGCTTTATGTTGAATGTATCTGCATGATTACCACCTGTTTGAGTGCAAATCAGCCCAAATCAGCTCGCTATTACTGAATGATCAAGGCTATCAAAGTGAACGCGTCTATATGAATAGAGAGAGTGGAATATTTACTTTGGCACATTTGTGTTATTACCATCTGTATAAGTGGCCATCAGCACTTTTTAAAAAATTCACTGTAAATACTGCATTTCTAGCAATCTCAGGATTTTCTGTAGCTGGCAAACAAAAGTTAAATCTTTTTTTTTTTTATATATATATTCTTATTGTATTTTTCTAGTGCTCAAATAAATCACTTATATGATGTCTAAGTTTCTGTCTAGTGTTTTATAATGGAAAAAAACTATGCAGTGGTATGTTTACTGACTAAATAGTTTGTAGAAGCCTTCAATACTATTGGGAAATATATTTTTGTATATTTGGGGGGTGGGGGGTGTAGACATAGTCTCATAAAAATATTTGCAGGAGTCTCTTTTTTCATGGTATCTTATTCAGATTTGAAATAGAAACTCATGAGACATGTGACTTTCAACCCATTACTTTTCTAGATTGCTCCAGGTATCATTTCATGTATTTCCATATCAAATAAAAAAATATTTTAAAAAGCACTTTCAGCTGTGAGTCCCATAATGGGGGGTGCTGGCTAACAGGTTAAATTGACACTGGTGTTACTCAAATGAAACGGTAAAATGCTTGTGAAGTGACTCAGAACAATTCTGGTGATGTTGTTTATGTATGTCCAGTCTATGTAGTAAACAAACCATTCATTCATTCATTCACACAGAGACGCGCAGAACATGCAGGATTCATGTTTCAACCAACTTTTGCGACTTAATATTTACAGATACTGATCCATATGGAGATTTAATTAATTTATGGTTAACTTTGACTAACTTTGACAAATTCCGTGACAGTCCATATTAAAATGTAAGTTTCATTTTCATGACTGGATTTTGAGATTCCATTCGCGTTTTCTGCCTTAGTAGAAATCATAGCGCTGTATGCGTCAAGAACCGGGTTGACCGGGTCCTCGGTACCACAGGTACTTAAAGAAACCTGTTACCGTCACCATTTTCATTTTTTTAGTACCGACTTGGTACCGAAGTACAGGGTTTTTGACAACACTAATTCTAACAATCTATCGATAAACACACACCTGTCATCTGTTTGTGTTTGAGCCCACTCGCGCTGCTCCGCTGAGGTCTGCAGATTAAAGAGCACGCTGAAAGATGGGAGGACAAAGGTCTGCCGTCATTTTCATATGAAATTTAAGGGGACTGACTCTGAGGCGATCGTGAATATGCTATAGCCCCGTTAAAAAGCCTAGCGATGCCCCTGCTTCTTGTGTACATTTCAGAGAACCAGGACAAATATTTCAATGGATCGCTCAGGCATTTAAGAGGCACCGAAATCTGCGTTCTGATTTGGTTCGGTGCATACCAGTTCCATAGGTACGGGTTTCGGTACCCAACCCTAGATGTCAGCCCTTTGTCTCTTTTAAATGTAATTAAACTATTTAAGTCTTAAACCTAAAATGTAATAAATGATGCCTTGAAATTACTGATACTAAAACTAAAATAATTAAGATCAAATAAATATATAAAAATTAATAATAATAAAAATACAAGGAAAACATTGACAGAATGTACATATTTCCTAACCTATTCAAACTTTGAATCATTGTCTTTTTTCAATGTAATTTTACAATGGTGTTTTGTTGCAATTTTGTATTCAAGTATACTATATATTTTTTTCTAAATTAGTTTCTTTTCTAGTAATAATTGTTTGAAATTCAAATATTGTGAATCCTTATGTAGTATTTTTGTTCTTTGTAAGACCGTTCTGTAATTTTATTTAGCTTTTGTTTGACACTGGTTCTCCTTGTGTGTTTTCAGCTGGGTTTGGTGACCTCTCAGGCCTGTCTAACCTTGGGATGGGATCTGCCAACTTCATGGAGCTTCAGCAGCAGATGCAGCGACAGCTCATGTCCAACCCTGAGATGCTGTCTCAGATCATGGAGAACCCGCTTGTGCAGAGCATGATGTCCAACCCTGACCTGATGAGGCAGATGATAGTGGCAAATCCACAGATGCAGCAACTAATGGAGCGCAACCCAGAGATTTCACACATGCTTAACAACCCAGAGCTCATGAGACAGGTATGTTCTTGGACTTGTACTACAGAATGGAAATTTACAAGATAGTTGATTTGCTTGCAATAATAAAATGCTTAAGTGAGTGTGCAGTTATATTTGTCGTCCAACTTGCACCAATAAAAGGTGTGCATTTGCTTCATTGCATTAAGGAACTGATTTGTTTTTAGTAACATTCTTTTTTTTGTTTCTTAAGACAATGGAGTTAGCACGAAACCCAGCCATGATGCAAGAGATGATGCGTAACCAGGACCGCGCGCTTAGCAACCTCGAGAGTATTCCCGGGGGTTACAATGCTCTTCGGAGGATGTACACAGACATTCAAGAGCCCATGTTTAGTGCTGCACGTGAACAGGTCAGACACATTTATTGATTTGAAAAAAATATTTATTTTAATTAGAAAATAATGTAATTTTCACCTAAAATATTACTGAATTGATCAAATTTAAAGTCAAGTCTCAACACTCATTTGAAATGAATAACAGTAAGTGTTAGGCAGGGTTCACACCGCAAGCATAAGCTGAAGTGATGGTTTCGGCACAGAGTCTATTTCTGCTGCACTGCTCACGCTCAATTAAAGTGACAGCACACTTTTGATGGACAAAATAAATTTGACTTCATACAAAATGTGCTAAAAATGCACCGAATTTAACAAAAATGGGAATGTCACAAAAGAAAATGAAGAATCCAAAATAAGTATAGAATATTTACCCATTTAAAGCTTCCAGTGTGAATACTCTTGTGAGTGTGACAATGTAGTTACTCTGACATGAAGCTGACATGGAGCTCAAGCTTGCAGTGTGAAACAGGCATTATATTGCATCATCTTATTTTGAACAGTT
Source organism: Carassius carassius (assembly GCF_963082965.1). Lineage (NCBI taxonomy): Eukaryota > Metazoa > Chordata > Actinopteri > Cypriniformes > Cyprinidae > Carassius > Carassius carassius. The sequence goes on from NC_081778.1 coordinate 28,995,375, forward strand.
TGGAAATAACCCCTTCTCGGCATTGGGTGGAAATGCTGATAACTCCGGAGTACAGCCCTCCAGGACAGAAAACCGAGAGCCCCTGCCAAATCCCTGGGGTCCCCCTGACGCTACTGCTGCCACCACCACCACCGCCTCTGGGACCGCTACCACCACCAGCTCCACCACAAGCTCAACCACACCCAGTGTGTCCAACCCTCTGGGCATCAGCTCCTCTAGCCTTGGAAACGGTAATAACCTTTAATGTAAACATTTGGCTTTAATTTAAAAAAAAAAAGGTCCATGATATTTATATATATTATTTATAAACATACATCCATATACATATATGTATATATATCTATGTACATATATGTATGTATATATGTGTGTATATATATATATGTGTGTATATATATATATATATATATATATATATATGTGTATATATGTATATATATATATATATATATATGTGTGTGTGTGTGTGTGTGTGTGTGTGTGTGTGTATGTATGTATGTGTATAAATGTATTTATTTAGCCTGGTAATTTAAGGCACATTTGACACACTTGCCCTGCCCCAGACCTATGTGGATCATCTGCCAGACAAAGCAGAACTGTTCATCTTGAGCAACTCGGCATTTCATTTCTAAATCCACATTTTGAACTAATTTGGTGAACCATTTGGCGCGTTGAACTAGGCGTGGGTGATATCTCGATATTTCAAATATATCAAGATATTTTTTAAACACGATATGGATTTTGACATATCGTATATATCGATATATTGTTTATATTCTGATTCCGCCACTTTGCTTGTTTGTCTTCTCTGTGCTGTGCTCGCCCCCGCCTCCTTGATTTTGTTCCCCCTCCCCTCGCGTGTTGTCTCATTGAACATGGCGGCGTCCACTACCAGCCCGGAGCCTACAGAACATCTTTTAAAAAAAGGACAACTGGCTCCATTATATGGAGATACCTCTGTTTTAAGGCTTCGGACGAACAGCAGGCAAATGTCTACTGTAGGGCCCTATGATTTCCGCGATGCAGAAAACACCGGAAACATTCCGGAATCGCGGAATCCAGTCATTAAAACGGAATTAACAGTGGAAGTCATGGAATTTGTCAAATGTTGAATGAATTAATCAAAAGTAGGTCATTGCACTCGCATCAAATTGCGATATGGACTAAAATCTTTAAATATTAAGGATGTGAACACATGAACAACATCTCCAGAACTGCACTGAGAGTCACTTCACGAGCATTTGACCATTTGATTTGAGTAAAACTATCGTCATATCACATCATAGACCGTAGTATCACATACACAGAACTCTAACGGTAAACCCGTCAAAATAAAAGTATTTGCCAGAAATCTATTACTATTGTTCAGCACAATGTACATTGTACACAATGTACAGCCTACTACTACTACTACTATTAAAGTACTATTAAAGTAAATACAAATTTCAGAGGTGAAAAAACATTTCACCTAAGGCTATTTTAAGAATTTTTTTTTACAAATTAAGTTGTTTTTATGCATTTAAATAATTACACATGCTAAAACACAGAATTGGGTAACAATAAAACATATGGTGAAGAAAAAAATAAAGCATTTCATAGGGCCCTAAACATGTACTATTTAGCATATTTGTTTTTACAGTAGTTTTTGGGGGGTTATTTTTCCTGTAAAGATAGAGATATATAGGGGAAGTCGTGGCCTAATGGTTAGAGAGTCGGACTCCCAATCGAAAGGTTGTGAGTTTGAGTCCCGGGCCGGCAGGAATTGTGGGTGGGGGGAGTGCATGTACAGTTCTCTCTCCACCTTCAATACCATGACTTAGGTGCCCTTGAGCAAGGCATCGAACCCCCAACTGCTCCCCGGGCGCCGCAGCATAAATGGCTGCCCACTGCTCCGGGTGTGTGCTCACAGTGTGTGTGTGTGTGTGTGTTCACTGCTCTGTGTGTGTGCATTTCGGATGGGTTAAATGCAGAGCACAAATTCTGAGTATGGGTCACCATACTTGGCTGAATGTCACGTCACTTTTTTATATCGTGTATCGAGATATAGCAAAATATATCAAGATATATTTTTTGCTCCATATCTCCCAGCCCTACGTTGAACCATTGGCATATGCTTTGGCTCTGAAGTGGCACTACACAGAACGATCGGTGTATGACATCAAAGTACCGCGAAGAGCGATTAAAAAAAACAAAGTGAGTCGTCTGCTGTCTAACACTTTTGCGGTTCTTTGATGTAACACATCGATCGGTCTGATGGTAATGATGCGCTTCAAGTCGAACAAGCCTAATGATTCAGTAACCCATTCATAAAGAACCATTTACTTCACTCCTGAATGAATCAGCCATTTGAACGAATCAAACGAATGAATAAATGACTCTGAGTTAATCATTAAGGCATTTACCACCACTTACTGACAGTTTTATTTTATTATTTAGAGTATCATTTCATTAAATTAATAATTTCATATTTTCATAGTAATAATAGTAAAATGAAGAAAATAAAGTATTAAAGTTATAGTTCACTCAACCAAAAATGACAATTCTGTCATTTACTCACATGGTCCAAAAGAGTAGGCTATATGTAATACATTTTTTCAAACAAAATATTTCTTGCGGAACCTACTTTTTGTAACGCCTGTTTGATGCTTTACACAACAATGACTTTACATTATCTTTTGTGAGTAATTTCTCCAATTTTGATGTGCAATTAATTCGATTAATCACCACATCATGTAATTAGATTAAAAAAATGATATATATATATATATGTGTGTGTGTGTGTGTGTGTGTGTGTATGCATCTATGTATGTTTTTTTTATTTTTTATGAGCAGATAATGTAAGAGCACTGATTATTAAATTTGTTAATAATGTAAAAAAAAAAGCTGCATAAAAGGCTTTACATCTCAGTTTAGAATTGTTTAGTATTTCTAATTGATTTTATATTGAATTACCGTATTTTCCGGACTATAAGTCGCACTTTTTTCATAGTTTGGCTGGTCCTGCGACCGTAAGTCAGGTGCGACTTATTTATCAAAATTATTTTGACATGAACCAAGAGAAATTAACTAAGAGACATGAACCAAGAGAAAACATTACCGTCTACAGCTGCGAGAGGGCGCTCTATGCTGCTCAGTGCTCCTGTAGTCTACACTGAAGACATAGAGCGCCCTCTCGCGGCTCTAGACGGTAATGTTTTCTCTTGGATCTTTGTTCTAAATAAATGCGACTTATAGTCCAGTCCGACTTATATATGTTTTTTTTCCTCATCATGACGTATTTTTGGACTGATGCGACTTATACTCAGGTGCGACTTATAGTCAGAAAAATACGGTATTTATTATTATTATTATTTTTTTTTTTTGTGGTTTGCTTTTAGGTATGTTCAACAGTCCTGGCATGCAGAGCCTAATGCAACAGATCTCTGAGAACCCTCAGCTAATGCAGAACATGCTCTCTGCTCCTTATATGCGCACCATGATGCAGTCACTGGCCCAGAATCCTGATATTGCCTCACAGGTTGCAAGACCATCATTCCCAAAAGTTCATAATTTATAGAAGTTTTAATTTACTGTGATGATCTGTTATTAATGTGTTCTAAAATCTAAACATTCTTTCAGGTATTTATGAACAACCCTCTCTTTGCCGGAAATCCACAGCTACAGGAGCAAATGAGACAGCAGTTGCCTGTATTTCTACAGCAGGTGTGTCCAGTTTGCGTTGTTGTAGATTGTCTATGGGGTATAGGTTTTATTTTCTAACTGACTTGTTTTTCTGACACACTTGCAGATGCAGAACCCAGAAGCCCTTTCTGTAATGACAAATCCTCGAGCCATGCGAGCCCTAATGCAGATCCAGGAGGGACTGCAAACCCTTCAAACCGAAGCCCCTGGTCTCATGCCCAGGTGCAATTCCATTTGTCAACCACTATAGAAACATGCAGGGCAAATGGATAGGACTTTTGTTTTTATTTCATTTTTTTTGTTAAAAAAAAGTCTCTTATGCTCACCAAGGCTCCATGTATTTGATGAGTAATAATACAGTTTAAACTGAAAATGGTGTGAAATATTTATTGTTATTATTATTATTATTATAAATGTATTTAAAATATAATTTATTAATGTGATGCAAAGCTGAATTTTCAGTAATGTAAATTAGTTGACGGATCCCAGAATCTAAACAAGCAGTGTGGCAAAATCTGCACTTTCCTTGTGTCTGGTCTCTTTCTAGTCTGATACCTGGTGGGATGGCTGCTGGTATCCCTGGTGCCCCACTGCCCACAGGGGTGAATGTGACTCCTGAGAACCCTCCACCCTCAGGCCAGGTCCCCTCCCCGGCCCCCACCCCCACCCCCGCTGCTGGAACAAACACTGCCCAGCAGCAGCTCATGCAGCAGATGCTACAGATGTTTGCCGGAGGGAATGCATTGGTACTTACGTTTTTTTGTTGTTGTTAATAACATTATTAGTGTTTCTTGTTAATTACCCATATTCTAGTGATTGGCCGAAATCGAATCTGTCCCGGCAGTCTCATAATTAAAAATATTTTTACATTCTCATAATAGCATAAACTGTCTTGTTTTGTGCCATTCTTTTGGCAAAGAATCTGTCAAGTGAACTGAAATGGAATGCACAATATGTCCTAGTACCCTTACGAAATTGCAAAAGGCTGTGATTTAATAGTCTGTTGTGCAAGGCGCACAGTTTTCTCACGGTCAGCTTGTGTTCCACTTTTTCTCATTACAAATCCCTATTTCACCAGATTTGTAATGAGACTCATTTGTGAACCTGTTTTAACTGAAACAGCAGGTTTTCCGCCAAGATAACAGCTCAAGGGTTTCACTATTGCAAGTGTAGAAATTAAGACAAAAGTGTTGTAATTGTCCCTGTTGTAAAGTAAAATATGCTCATTACAAAATATTTTTCACTTTTACTTATTTGAGACGCCTTCACAACTAAAAAGATGTTTGGAGTCCAGGTACAATTCAGTGCAGAGTCTTTTTACTCCGGTCAGGTTAGACACTGAAAATGGGCTTTAGCAGACTTTTAAAATGTGCAAAATTTTCTTCTGGAAGGTGTATCACCAAATCTTGTGGAAAATACTGAGTATGTTTTGTATATTTGATTGTGCTCACCTCTTTTCACCTTGCTTTGCAGACTCAGACTCCGGAAGTGCGTTTCCAGCAACAGCTGGAGCAGCTGAGTGCCATGGGCTTCATCAACAGGGAAGCCAACCTTCAGGCCCTCATCGCCACCGGGGGCGACATCAACGCTGCCATTGAAAGACTGCTCGGCTCCCAGCCTTCCTAATTCAACTGAGAGCTTGCGAAGGGAGACAAGAAGCAAACATAGTCCTCATCACATAAGATCTGACAAGCTCTATATAGACAGAATTCCAATTACTCTAATCGTGTTTTTTTTTTTATGCTTCAATCAGTCGATTTCTGAATCATCAGCAATGAGGGTTTCAAATGTGTTCCTTTGAACAAAAAAACAAAACAAACAAACCAGAATCGCTGTGTAATGATGTCACACTAACCCCTCATCACTAGTAAGATGGGACAAAGCTTACAATTGCTGAACCAAGATTAAATTACCATTACTTACAATTAGAATACACTCACATGAGGCACTACTCAGTGGTTAGGGGAATAAAATCCATATGCTTGATTACTGAGGCCCAGAGGTATTCTTGTCTTCTGTGAAAATGCTTGGTTTCCTTAATTTCTCCCTGTTTCTCCTAATTCATGCCTGATCAAACCAGTATTTATAGCAGAAACATAGAGCTTACCCTTTACTCCCTTTCCACCCTCTTGAGTTAACGTTGATTTGAGCGTTCCTTGACATTTTGATGTGTTAATCGAAATCTAATAGACATGAACATGTTGGAGCACTATAACACCTTGACTCTGATCGCTTACACTTCAGCTATTTTAGAAAGGAATGAGTTTTGGAGATGAGATTTGGAAAAGATATTCAGTCATCTCTTTTGTCGTTTGCCTTTGTAAGGAATGTACATGAATTGACCTTAAAGGCTTGTCATATGGGTAAGGTTGTAACAAAGCATCAATAAAATATTTCTCAGCTTAACAAGCAGTGGCGAATGTAGACCCCATTTGTTTCAACCGTATCTTTATGCTTTGACATAGAACTATTCTAGTGCCTGAAACACATTTGTATTGTATACTGGATACATCAAGTTTATCTGGCAAAAAAACAGCAGTTATAGCATGACAGTGATGCTAGCTTCTCTCAGTGCTACCCTTCTAATGGAAATCAATTTTTGTGTGTTTTATTGTGAATTTAAAATGTTAAACTATTTTTTTTTTTTTTTGTGCAGCTCGTCCATAATCCACTCTTTATTCAACCTGAATTGCATTACAGAAACCTATATTCATTGGTTTGTAGTTCCTTTTCTTACCTCAGATTTTTGTCTTGAATCCAATGGGTTTTTTTTTACTTTGCAGTGTTGGGCTACATGGGGCCATGCAATTTAATTTTTTTAAAACATTTATGAAGTATTTCACGATCATATTCTCTTACAATCACAACATTTCTAATTATTGTCATATTGTGGAGGTCACACACACAAGTCATTTGTTCTTGTTGATACATTACATAACCATTTAATTCCACGATCACAAAGCTTTACACATTATGATTGCTTTAACCAGATACCGTAATATAATTTCTTGCTAATGTACTTAAGCACATGATATGAAAATTGAAAACCATAATTTTTACAATTGTGATTTCCAGGATTGGAAACATGGTGAATCCTGTGGTGAAGTTTTAGTTCATTATGCTCTGCTGTAAAATTTGCTTTTTGTGGGTGCAATTACTGTAAAAAAAAAAAAATATATATATATATATACAAATTTGGGGGTCAAATATTGAAAAGTCAAGGTTCCAAAGGGTGAAGCCAGATGTAGAAGAACTACTTTGGTTCCTCAAGGAACCTTTCAGTGAGAAAAGAATATTTCAATAAATAAAAGAATCTTAAAAAAAAAAAAACTTCAATGCATTGGAAAGGTTCTATGGATGTTAAAGGTTCTCCATGTAGCCACTGAAGCCAATAAAGGATATTTATATTTAAGAATGCATATTTACAGTTATATTGTAAACCGGTTCTGACTTCTGAGGGTGAGCCAGTTTAAGATTTAAGTTCAGATATTGTGATACAGTGATAATAGCCTAACAAAGGGCTTTCTTAACTTGAGAGGTTGTTGCACTCATCTCCCAAAGGAAAGCCAAAACAAAAAGGTTGTGAAATCTCAAGTATTATTAGTTCTTACATACAGTTTGTAGACATTTGAACTTGGTAAAAAAAAAAAAAAAATACACTTAAAGCGTACTAAGAAGACTATCTACACGATACCGCTCGAGTACTGCCATTATTTACGATTTTTAATAACGCATTTATAAATCTGTATAAAAGGTGGGAAATTATATATATATATATATATATATATATTGCAATTTATAATTAAAATGACAACCTTTTAATTTCTTAACCCAACAAAAAACAACTCTGGTTATTTTTATTTTATTAATGACCCGAAAAACAAATGTATGAATCATCCTTGTTACGTTCTGTTGTAATGTAGTCCACGTTTTTGTAGTTCGCAAGCTCTGTCGTGACACTACATTTCCCATGTGCCATCAGCGCGGAAGTCAGCTGATGTTCTTCTTGGGCTGCAGGAAGTTCTTGCTATAATTTTCTGCTAACATTGAAACGTGTATTAATATTATAGACGAATGCCTTTAAATTATGTTGCGTCCTAAAGCATTAACACAAGTACTGAGTCAAGCAAACACCAGTGGCGTACAAAGCACGCTGTGAGTATATGAAATCCAGTCTTTCTTCGTATCCGTATAGCTTTAGCTAGCGGATAAATTGGTAAACAATATTGTACATTTATGTTCTCTTAAATTAAAATTAGGTGATTTTGTTCAGTAATGTCGTCTTGCATATGTCGTCGTTATATCATTATGATTATAAATCATTAACAATGTTATATTCATACTTGCGCCTTACTTAAAAATCACGAAATATATTTGCATTAGATTGCATAACAAATCAAATCTGTAGTTATTTTAAAGAAATACGGCACACAGATCTTTCAAGCAAATCATGACTTAAAATAAGTTTGTTAAATATTACAAAAGAGGAGACACTAACATCCACTAAAAACCACAAAACGCATGTTTACTATTAATGAATTAGTGTTTATTGGGCAAAAATGATGAAATTGGTTCTGAGAAATGATGTTTGCAGATGCCATTAGATATTGGTTTTAGTTTTTGGGCCACTTTGCAGGTCAAAGGCATATATATATATGAAGTGGTTTTGTTGTATTTTAGGTTATTGAATAATGAAGGCTCTCTATTGGCGTATTCTGGATATGGAGACACTGATGCAAGAGTCACTGCAGCCATTGCCAGCAACATCTGGGCAGCTTACGACAAAAACGGACACCAGGCCTTTAATGAGGACAAACTGAAATTAATTCTGATGGATTGTATGGTAGGAATGAAATTGGAACATTTGGGTTATATAGTAAATGATTGTGAATCCTGATCTTTGACATATGCAATAACATTTGCATTATACAAGATATGCACAAATTCAGCACAGCAGGTGCTATAGAGCAAGGCGTGTCTGGATTTATGAAACATATGTGCTTTTTTTTTTTTAAATTACACCATGCCAGAACTAATACTAACATGATAAACTATAGTATTGTTCTACAATATTTTTCTGTATAATTTGCTGCATTTTATTTGTCATTACAGGAGGGCAGGGTGGCCATTACACGGGTTGCAAACTTGTTGCTTTGCATGTATGCCAAGGAGACAGTAGGCTTTGGGATGCTTAAAGCAAAGGTGAGATTTGGTGTATATATAATAACTCTTGTTTACTAAGAAACAAATTCACATGGCATGTATTTTCATGAGAAATCAAAGTAACTGTGTTTATGTTCACAGGCTGAAGCTTTAGTGCAGTACCTTGAGGAACCACTAACACAAGTGGCAGCATCGTAGGATGTACTTCTGTGTATTTGTGTACATTGAAACAGAAACTTCTAAAGATCTTGGCCTTTATAATATATTACCTGTGGCTTTATTTATTTGCATACTCTATATGATTGCTATATAAAATTGTGTGGCTATTAGACCCAGAATGATGCTTTGCATAAACATAAGTAATTACATTTGAACTGCATTTTCCCTTTTTATTATCTTTTCTTTATGTCTCAGTATTTTTGCAGTCAGTGTCAACAATATGAAATAAATGTTGGATACTTTTTTTTGTTACATGTTGTTATTTTACCTTTAAAACCAGAAAGTGATGCTTTTTATTAATTACATCTGGAATAATATTAGTTGAGCCAAAAATATAAAAAAATAAGGAATACTTTAAAACGCATTTTCATTCAGCTAAAAATTGTGTGTGTCATCATGTTTATGAAGATGAAATATCACTGTCTTAGTTTGGGGTTCCTGCATTTCTTAAAAAGGTCTTAAAGTCACACTTTTATAAATCAAAGCTGTAAAAGGTCTTAAATCAGAGCACAAAATCGTGAATTTATAAATGGCATTAAATGTTGCATAAACTGCAAAAAATATCTTCCTTTTTGTGTTTTTTGTCTTGTTTCCAGTACAAATATCTAAGCATCCTTAAATCGAGGTACATTTACTTGAGATGCAAAAAGATATGAAGTTTTGTTTTCTGAGAAACTGAACAAAATTAATTGAGGTTATATTTAAAACAAGAACAAATATGTGTCAATGGGGTATGAAAACATTTTTGAGACAGATATTTGTTTGTTTTAATCACGCTAACTTCATTTTCATCAGTTTCTCATAAAACAAGTTTTCTTATATTGTCATTTTGCTTCTAAAGTAAATCTATCTTGATTTAAGAAACTTTAAACTTTGTACTAGAAAAGACGACGAAGATGTCTCTTCAGAAGGTACAGTAAAAGTAATTTCTATATTCTAGTGTTTGTGAGCAAAGGTTTAATTAAATTAATTAAAAAGTAATGGAGATCAATTGGAAGTTGCCTCTTCAATACATTTACATTTATAGACTATACTGATGTTTTGTGTCCATTGTCCATTCAAATTATTCCTCATATTCCATTTTCTTGGTCTTAAAAAGCATAAAATCTTCACAAAACCTCTCTAATATTTGTGTTCAAGCTGTAATTAACCGTGTAATCCATTATTGATCTTGGGAGAGACTGCTTTAAAAGAGCAATTGGTTGCTTATGGTGTTTCACTGGCTGAACAGGTGCACTATTGCACCCAGTTTCATATGACTGAACCTGCACTCGCCCTACCTGTTTGACCTGACTTGAACACACCTAATGTCACGCCCACTTCCCCCAGGTACGGCACATTTGATAGCGGAACTGCCAGGCTAACTTAACAGGGCTAGTTCCTTGTACAAACAACTGAACTGTCCACCATTAAAAGTGGAGATACATTTATATTCCTTACTGCTTTTCTGCTATTTCAGGTCAGCCACTGTAGCATATTCTTAGGCTTCCTTGGAATTGGTTGAGATTTTGACTCATGCAGCACTAATATAGATTAGTCAAGGAAGATCTGCTTAGGATATACACTATGGGGTCTGATGAGGCCTACAACTTTGTTTTCAAAGGTAAGAATTGACTCTTCCATCTCTGATGGAGCTTTGGACTCTTTTAGTTTTATGATCTGCAATCATTCATTTTACTGTTTTGCTGTTGTAGAGTATTGTTGGTATTTTCTGAAGTTATAAAAAAATAAATCAGTAATAGAGGAATATATAATGCAATTGTGATAAGAGAAACAAGGTCCCATTTGCTTTGCACATTTTTATATTAAACAAAAAAAGTATTTATTATTATTTGGAAGTACCTTGTGCAATTACATTCCTTCTTTTGTAAAGGTCCTATAGGGTGGTTGAAATCTGATTTCCACCACAACAAGGGTTAATTTACACAAGATCACTGTTAAGTTATTCAGTAAGGGAGGGGAAATAGTTGTTCCCTGTTAAAGCCCTTTGTGAAACAATGATCCGCTAGTGCATTCTTTAAATATCATCAAATCACAGAGACTACTTAAAATGACCTGCATTTTTTGTTGGTTTTGTTATGGTTAGATTGAAGCAAAAAGAACAAGAAGTTTTAAAGTAAACAATTTAAAACATTCAAGATAATGATCATTTAAAGCAGTTCTTCCCAAACCTGTCCCGGAGGCCCCCCTGCCCTGCAACTTTCGTATGTCTCACTTATCTAACACACACTCACTTGTTAGTAGAGACTGCAGAACTAAACTGGGTGTGTCTGATTAGGACAGGTCCTCCAGGACAGGTTTGGGAAGCACTGATTTAAAGGGCCGTGTTTATCACCCCCTTTGCTGGTGGTTTAATCTGAAATTATATTAAAATATCAAACACTTGAATTAAAGGAATAATGGAACAGTAAAGGGGAAAAAGAATGAAAATTTGAAAATGAAAATGTTCATGCCATCCAAGATGAATATGAGTTTGTTTCTTTTTATGGGTACAGATTTGGAGAAATATAGCATTGCATTACTTGCTCATCAATTGATCCTCTGCTGTGAATGGGTGCCGTCAGAATGAGAGTCCAAACAGCTGATAAAAACATCATAGTAATCCACAAGTAATCCACACCACTCCAGTCCATCAGTTAATGTCTTGTGAAATGAAAAGCTGCATGTTTGTAATAAACTCATTTTTTTAACTTCAAACTGTTGCTTCTGGCTAAAATATAAATCCATAATATTGCTTCATCCATAATATTGCTTCGTCCAGTGAAAAAGTTAATTACTATAAAAAATAATAATAATAACTTCACCCTCTAGCATTAGCTCTATCTATTCTCTTTCCTTTAAATCTACATTTTAGTCCTTGTATGTATTAAAAAAAGAAAAAAAAATCTTGCTACATGTGCTGCATTACACTACCAGGGATTTGTCACAGCACATATATTGTTGCTCTTTTGTTGGTTTGAATGCTTCTATTGTCCTCGTTGGTAAGTCACTTTGGATAAGCGTCTGCTAAATGATTAAATGTAAAAGTAAAACGTCTTGATGGATTTGTTTCTTATAAACACGCCACTTTTCACTACACAAGATTTTGTGTAAATCTTTGTTGTGAAGCTGTTTTATCAGCTGTTTGGACTTTGGATTCTGACGGCACCCATTCACTGCAGAGCAAAATTTCTACAAATCTCATGTACATCTTGTATGGCCTGAATGTGATACATTTTTAGCAAATGTTTATTTTGGGGTGATATATTCCTTTAATACTCATAGGCTTCTTTAATATGCTAAAACTTTGTATGATTCTAGTTTTCTAATGTTTTTTTATTTACTGCTCTCCTGACATAATAATATGATAAATGAACTACAATCCCAGAAATGTCATAATAATCAGACATGGGTGGAGTGTTGATTTTACTTTTGACATGTTTGAGTCATTCATGTTTGCACCTGAAATGAGTTTCCATAAGGAGTGCTGTACTGGGATTTCTTTCGACAAAAGAATATGACGATTAGATCTGCTTCTGTCTCAAATTTTAATGAACAACACGCCTGGACAATTTCATAATGAGGATGCGATTTGTGACTGTATAGTACATTTTGCCTCTTAATGTTGCACTTGTTATTGAAGAGTCCAAATCCAAGACAACAAATGACATCATGAGTTTGTGAATGGCTGGACTTTTAATCCACAACTAATCATAGATTTTACACAACCGAATGTTGCTTAATACACCAAGCAGTGGTTTTGGTAGTTGGTAGCCTAATACACCAAGCAGTGGAAGTTTTCCAGACTCATACGCACCTCCTTGTTTTGTTGCAGTGGTTCTTATTGGGGAATCTGGCGTTGGCAAGAGCAACTTGCTGTCACGATTCACCAAGAATGAATTTAATCTTGACAGCCGGACAACCATCGGAGTGGAGTTCAGCACCAGAACTGTGCAGCTAAACGATCTCACCATCAAAGCTCAGATCTGGGACACTGCGGGACTGGAGCGGTACCGGGCCATCACTTCTGCGTGAGTTTAACATGGTATAATAAATGATGGTGCTAAACAAGTAAACTTGCCCATAGTACCCCAAAAATGACAATTTTGTCAATTACACTCAGCATCACGTTTTTGTTTTTTCTTCTGTGCAACATAAAACACTTTTTCATAAAAGGGAAGGGTGACCATAGTGTCATCTCAAATAAAAAAAAATAAAAAATGTGATCTTGTTTATGACATAAGGTTTTATGACAGTGTTCTGTTCACTCAAAAAAGGAAGTTACTCCAGCCATCTGATCTGATGTGATCTGTTTTCCTGTATTTCAGATATTATCGAGGAGCGGTTGGAGCTTTACTGGTCTATGACATTTCAAAGCACTTGACGTATGAAAGTATAGAGCGCTGGCTGAAGGAGCTCTATGATCACGCAGATCCTCATATCGTAGTGATGCTTGTGGGAAACAAAACGGACCTGGCAGCAGTACGAACTGTTCCAGCAGAGGACGCAAAGGACTTTGCAGGTCATTACTGAAGACAATTTATTACCAGTTTACACAAAATTCACACGCAAACTCAAAGGTCTTCATGACAACACTTCGAAATTAGGGTTATAACGAAGAAATTATAACAAATATATTTATAATAATAATTGAATTATAATAAAATGTATTAAAACACACAGAAACTCAAAGCTTTTCACTATAGCCGGCCAAAATAAAATCTTTCTAACTTGGAGAAATTATGAAATCATATATATTATGTATTAAAATGCTTCATCCATGTTTTAATTAAAAAATAATTATTTTATTTATTAAAAATTAAAGGAATTATTAAATTTTTGTTAGACTACATTTTAAAAGATTAACTAAATTGTTAGTTTTATAAATTGATTTGATTACCACCATTTATGATAGTAATTTATGTTTGATATTCCAGTGTATATATATATATATATTCTAAGTACTCCTGACAGTAAAATAAACCACTATAAACCAGTAATGAAAAAAATCTGTAAATCGGGCACAATCTATTTTGCACTGCATTGCATTGTGTTTTAGAGTTAACGGAAATGTCAATGAATTTACAGTTTACATTTCTAGTCTATTATCCAGTCTATTAGAAAAAGAAAAAAAAATCTGTAGAAAAATGGATAATGTCCTTGCATAAAATCACCAGTTCATTTCATTTCATTAAGCTACACAGTAATTCAAATGACGGGTTAAACACCTGAAAAAAAAAAAGTTCCTTCATATTACATTGGGTTGTATTTTTAGGGACTTCTCTTAGAGATTATATATTATATATCATTCAACACAATACAGATTTTGTCAAACAATATATCTTTATATTCATCATTCTTTATTTATAGAAAAGAATGATCTCCTGTTCATGGAAACCTCTGCTTTGGAGTCAGTAAACGTTGAGGCGGCGTTCAACACTGTGCTTACAGGTAGCTACTGTTTATTCTGAACACATAAGGCCATATTTACATGTACTTAACGTGTTTCTTGCCCTCTTGGTTTCTCCTCTTCAGTCAGGCTTGAAACAGTGTAAGCACTTGACTTCATTATCATAATGATGCTGTTATTGTTTGATCTCTTTTTTTCAGAAATCCATAAAAAGGTGAGCAGCAAAGAAGTGACCCGAGGCTCTATCAATGCTGTGACATTATCCCAGCCTAAAGCTCCAGCAGAAGATGGACAGGAGGAAAAGAAGACCTGCTGTAAGAACCTGTGAAAGAACATATTGCATAGAGGAGTTCAGCATGAACAGTAGAGTTATCATAAAGAAAGAATGAGTATGATAAAAAAAAAACCCAAAGGAAATCCATTTCATTGACTGACAGCCATATTTGTATTGTTAAATATTATGTAACAATTAAAAGGCATTTTAATGTTTTTCAGGTTTGACAAGGATTAATGTCAGTTTTAATTAATTTAAATGTTAAATGTTCCCTCTCAGTACGAGATTTTTGTTTGTATTATTTATGAAATGTCATGCCAAACCTTTCTCTCTCTCTCTTTTTTTTTTACTTACATTTATTCACTTAACAAAATGTTTTGTCCAAAGAGACTTACAAATAAGAAATACAGCAAGCTTTTCATCTTACTCAAGTTATTGAGATCAATAGATGCTGGACACATAACCTTATCACTTTAATTAGCATAAGATGGAGGACAGAACTTTTATTTTATTTTATTTACATGCTCATCCAGACTGTTAAGTTTTTAATTTGATGTATTTAACATGCCTAATGAAGATAACTGAAAACACACACACGGTAAAGAAAAAAAAGTATTTTTATTATTTAAGACTGATCAGCACTAGTTTAATATTTTGTGCTATTAAAATCTATATGTAAAAGATTTATAAGCAAAGTGTTGATTTGTATCTTCACAAATGAATGCTGATGCTGCATGTATTAGGGTAAAGTGGGGGGAAACACCTCCCTACTCTTTCTCCCAAAATAACCACTAGATAAGTCAAGATACATTTATGTTGTAAATATGGGCTTCTGGACACATTTAACTTCTGTTTCACAAAGAAAAATTTCACAGCTTTCCCCCCGCTCTGCCCTATCAGTTGCTGCTGTTAAGACAATAAAAATAAAAATATAGAGAGCATGTCATTTTCCATAAAGAATTAAAGCAGAACTATGTATGAAAAATATCTGAATTTTTTGTATTTTTTTTTTTTTGAACAATGAGTCTCAAGTGCAGTTTGCATACAACATCAGCAAAAAAGGGAAATAAAACTGATAACACAAAAACGTTTGAAAAGGCACAATGAATATTCATGGTTCATCATTATTCAGTAAACAGAATAATAAAAAAATGACTTGGAATATTATTTGATTTGACCAGTTGTGGAATTGGAACTGGCTCTTTGAAATCATAAATGTTGGATTAATTATGATTATTCATATTTATTGTGAAATACACCACTGTGTGTGTGTGTGTGTGTGTATGTATGTATATATATATATATATATATATATATAAAAGAAATCTTAATTGGAACTTTTTAATAGAAGTCTCTTATGTTCAACAAGGGTACATTTATTTGATGAAAAATACTGTAAAAATAGTAATATTATGAAATATTATTACAATTCAAAAGTATATATATATATATATATATATATATATATATATATATATATATATATATATATATATATATATTATTATTCCATTATATATTATATATATATATATATATATATATATATATATATATATATATATATATATATATATATATATATATATATATATATATATATATATATATATATATATATATATAATATAATTTATGGTAAATCTGCAATTTTCAGCAGTCATTACTCTAGCTGATATATATATATATATATATGACTAATAATCTAATATGTGTAACTCTGAATGGTGCACACAGCTCTGCCTCATTGCCTCCTACGTGGCATTTTCATTTCCCGTCATCCTCTGTAAAGCAGTGAGTGAAGTCACGCTGTGAAATGTGTTAGAGCTCACCTGAAATATAGGTCTACCCCTGACGTGCCTTTTTTTTACTATTTTTCTAATGTACTGATGTACATTAATATCATTATACTCTGTGTTTATATTGCCTGACAACTATAAAAGAAACACCTGTGGCGTTACACACCTTTACGGAAGCTCCATCAAACATTTAATTGGGTCACAGAGGCACACTCGTGTGATAGACAGGTTAGTTGGCCAATAAGATCATTGGGAAGGCGGGCCTACGTCTCAGCACAAATGACGTAAGTGTTTGTCTTGAGATGAGACAGCGGGGCAAAACTTGGTTGACGTAGCGCAGCAACATCGTATCAAAGTTGATTAGCTGTAAAACAAATTTAGCTCATCCGGAACCTGTTTCTCTTAACGGTTACTTTATTTATGACCGTCGACAGAAGGAAATAAATTATATATTTTTATTTTTGGATTCCGAGAGTCTTTAACGCATGAAGCGCACGTAGTAATGAAGAGCAAGTGATCAACTGATGCGTCAACAAAGTTTCCTTGTCTTCGTAGTATATATAAGGGCGCCTTGTGGTTCTCCAGAAGAGCATAACGTCTTTATATTTGAAAACACGGACTTGTTTTTAAGCCGGTAAGAAGATTAAAGCCATGACGGGTAGAGAGGACGAGTATGACTATCTCTTTAAAGGTGAGCAGCACTTCAAGAGCAGCTGACTTTCAGAGAAGCTCGTGCATGTTGTCTTCATGTGTTGCTTTGTCTCCGTTTTCATAGGATGTCTTCTTTTTCTATTCTAAAACACAGACTAACATATCCAAGTTGTGATTTGCTACTGTTTCAAGCAGGTCCAAGATGGTCAGTCGATGCTAGACCACCTTGGATAAGCAAAAAAAAAAATCAGCTGGTCATACTGGCTTTGGCTGGATAAGCTGGTTTTTAGGACATGGTGGCAGGTTAAACAGCTAATGATCATCTTAGAGCAGGTAGAATCAAGTGTCATGTTCCAGAACACAACTGCCGTATGGATTTTCGAACTGGACAAATGCATAAAAAGGCATAGAACATATACATTTTAATAATTTGTAAATGCCATTTTGATTAGCTTCTGTGTCTCTGTGGCAATGTGTCTTGCTTTGCTTTATAATTCTAATGTAGATCAATCATACTCACAACTTATGAAATAACAGTTTGGACAGGACATTTAATCCATTTGAAAAAAAAAACAAAAAAACTTTTTGTCTTTCATGTGTAAATTAATTTAATTGCTTCCTTTGACCTCTTAACTGTCACCCCCGATTTTTGAACATAGGCTTGAAAGTGCACTATCCAAACCTAATAGTGTCAGCAATATAAGCACAGTTAAACTGGTAAGACCTGTATAAATCAGGTCCTTCTCGGGATGGGTTTGTATTCAGGAGGTTTTAAAAACTCTCCTTTGATCTCTAATAAATAAAATTTCTTTTGATTGAGAAGATCACTCCGATAATTCATTTGTTCTGTTTTTGAGATATAACTAATTATTCAAGATTGAAGGAGATCAAATGTAAACGTTTGAGAATTTCCCTGAGTAATTGACTACTGAAGTGAATGCTAATGATATTATTTTTATTATTCTGACCTCTTTGATGTCTGCGGTGGTTAAGTCCATGAATTTGACTCTTCTATTAGTCAGAGTTCTGCTCTTGACCTCCATGTGTGTCTAAGCTGTCCGTGCACCTTCTGCTGTTTGATCATGAATCAATCAGTGCTGTTTAATCTGTCTGTGCTTTTTAAACATGTCCATCCACCAGCTTTAACACAAGCAGTAGTCTTTGTCAAAGTGCATTCATGTGTGCCTGCCTAACTCCGATATTATTAGCTGAGACATCTGTTATGGATTTCATTTTTGATTTACGTTGACGAGTTGACATGCTACACTAACCCATTTTATTTCAGGTTGACTATAAATTTTAATTGTCATTATTTAATCAACTTTTTTTTATGTTCCAAATCTTCTGAAGTATTTGTGTGATGATGAATAAACTGGAATATATGTAATTAACTATTAATATTTCTCTAAACAAAAGCTTTGAAATAATATTCACTTTCAAATAAAAATAAGAATATGAGATTTGACGTCCTTGAAGCATCTTTTATTATTTTACATGTAAGTGTTCCTTTTATCTCTTACAGTATGCCCACCTAGGCTGTACTGATTTCATAAAAGATAAATAAATACAAATAAAATTGACTTTAAAACAATTCACAAATTATTGTAAGATTTTAAGTCTCTTCTGCTCACCAAGACCGCATTTATTTGATCAAAAATACAGTAAAGACAGTAATGAAATATTATAATATATATAAAATATAATTTTAGAATAACTTTTTCTTTTTGAATATATTTTAGAAATCTTTAGAAATCATTCTGATATCCTGATTTCCTGCTCAAGAAACATTAATTATTAGCAATATTGAAAAGGCTTGCTGCTTAATATTTTTACTTTTTTGTTGTTGTTGTTAATAGGTCAAAGTAACAGCATTTATTTGAAATTAAAATCTTTTGTAACATTGACAATTTCATGCATTCTTGCTGAATAACATTATTCATTTCAACAAAAATCTTACCGACCCTAAACTAGCTAAACGGTAGTGTAACTGTAAATATAAATTCAGGAATATCTATTAGTAATAACTTTTCCATTTTTGCCTGTGTCAGCAGGAGATACAGATGTTCCCAGTATTTCGTGGATGAAAAAGGGAGTTGCTCTTCAGTCGTGCCCTTTCCATTCATTGTTAAAAGCTTTGTGGAAACACACCCTTTGTGTGTGAAATATTTAAATCTAATTGCTGTTGTGCAGTGGAGGGAGGCCGGTTCAAATGGAATCTGATTGAAAGAGCTCTTAAAGTGTCATGTGTGTCTCCAGGGACAATAGCAAACACAATAGTGTTTAAAAGCATTATAAAGAGAGCCGGTTGATCTCACGCACTTGTGTCCTCTTCATCCACAGTGGTTCTGATCGGCGATTCGGGCGTGGGCAAGAGTAACCTGCTCTCTCGCTTCACCCGCAATGAGTTCAACCTGGAGAGCAAGAGCACCATCGGGGTGGAGTTTGCCACACGCAGCATCCATGTGGAGGGCAAGACCGTCAAGGCCCAGATCTGGGATACGGCTGGACAGGAGAGATACAGGGCCATCACATCAGCGTAAGGGTCTTCATAGAATCTATCAAGACATCAACTCATTTTAAAATATCCTTTTGTTTTGTGCACAATTTAATATGTCTATATCATTTTTAAATAAAATGTAATTTAAAAATAATGACATCTAATAAAGTTAATAAAATCTATATAATATAACAAATAATATAAAAACTAAAGTGTGTGCATAATTATTAGTCAAGTCAATATTCTGATTCCCCAAGCATATTTTACCAATTCCAAATCAAGCAATAAGTCTTAATAACTACTATTAATTTTGTACATGGTCATTTATAAGTGAAAAAAAAAAAAAACACGGCTAATATTCAGATTCAATAATTCCAATTATTAAAGGGATAGGTCACCAAAATGTTTTAATTCCATCATTAATTACTCTTCCTCATGTTGTCCCATTTATCTTCAGAGCACAAATTAAGATATCTTTTTAATAAATCTGAAAGCTTTCTGACCCTGCATAGACAACAATGGACATCGATAAAATAGTCCATGTGACATCAGTGCTTCAACCGTAATGTTCTAAATACTTTTTGTGAGAGAAAAGGTACAATTTTCTACAGGTACAATTATTAAGATTGATGTGGTATAATCGGAGTGTAATTTTAATTGAAAAAAACAAACATAAAACAATAATTGATCTTACAATACAGTACTCTCACAATACTTTAAACAAAGCCACATTTTATATGAAGTAGGTACACTCATGATCTTTTAGCAGTTGGTTACAAAATATAATCTTCCACAAATACCTTTTTTTAAATACCTTCAAATTAGACGTTATATATATATTCAAGAATTTAAACCTATTCGGAACCCCAACACTCTACTTTAGAACAAATTACTTTAAATCAAATATGAGATAGAGGAATGGTGTCCTTGTTTTATAAGACTACTGTCTGGACTAAAGGAAGGCTCCCAATCATTTTTTTCAGCGTGGAAAAGATAATTTCAGGTGTTTTAGCTCAAACCCAATCTATTAATACTAGGTGTAGAATACTACAATACAAATGGATGATGAGGGCATTCATTACTCCTGTCAAATAACATAGGAATAATTTTAACATCCAGATAGTTGTACAAAATGTAAAGATGAAATTGGTCCATTGTTTCATTGTATGTGGGAGAGTAGGCAGCTGTGAATGTTCTGGAAGGTGTGGTCTGCGAAATGACTGGAGAAAACATTCCCTTGAAATCAAAGCTTTGTTTATTCCATATATTTCCTGAAAGTATGTCAGTTAGTGCAAGTAAAGAGAAGTTCATAGTTTTCAGTTTAATACAAGCTAAACGTGTTATTGCTTAAGTATGGCAAAACATCCAAAGACCTGTTCTTTCACAATGGCTTAAAGAAACATCTGACAACCTTGCTCATGAAAAATTAACATATGCAATAAGAGGTAAAGCAGAAGTTTTTAAGAAGTTATGGTCCCCTTTTAGGCAATTTGTAAATAGATAGATAAAGTGGAATGTTATATAAAGAAATCCATTGTAATACATATTTATTTTTATATATATTTTTATTTTATTTATAATTTAGTTTATATACATTGGTGAATGTTATTTTATTATCTTTATATGATATTTTCAGTTTGATAAATGTAGGGATGGGAAAGTATACTCTGTAATGTTATATAATTGATATTCTGTAGTGTTCATGGGGGTTAATAATACAATTAATTAAACCAAGTAAAAAAACAAAAAAACAAAGCCAAATAAGAGTTAAAATAGTATGTTATTATTATTATTATTTCTTCTGAGACATATGATAAACACCAGTTAACATAAAGTACTGTTCATTAACCAGAATAGAAATATTTTTGATTCTGCTTGGCCAAAAATACAGAATTATGTGAGATGCACATGCTTGCGCTCTGTCCCTGACTGGATGTGTGTAAAAAGTTTGAAATAATGTATTTAATAAATAATCATTGATAAACATGGAAGCTTAAATGTGTGAGGTAACTAGAAGAATAGCAAAGTGCAGTAAATCTTTAAACCATTTGCGTTCGTGATTCTGATAATAAATTAATAAATGTTTTTGCATAGTTAACTGGAAGCAGCTGACACTGGAAACAATGCACATTCAAGTTCAAAATCACCGTGCCCGTTCTTATGTTAGAAATGTATGGTGGATAATTGTGCAAGATTTCTAATCTTTTATTCTTGCCTTTTTAAAGTATAGTACAAGATGAAGACATAGACTCTCGTGAAGTAGGAATCATTTGAATATTAAGAAAACAACATCATTTGGCCCCTAATGATGTTCCCTCAGATTAGATGAAGACTTTAATTACAGCTGTTTTATTTCACACACTGTAACTAGATTGTGGAAGAAATGTGTTATTTGTTTGTGGATAATGAATGGATCTTTCAAATATCTGTGTGTGTGTGTGTGTGTGTGTGTTCACAGGTATTACAGAGGTTCTGTAGGAGCCCTGCTTGTCTATGACATTGCCAAGCATCTGACCTATGAGAACGCCGAGCGCTGGCTGAAAGAGCTGCAGGATCATGCTGACAGCAATATTGTCATCATGTTAGTAGGGAACAAAAGTGACCTGCGTCATCTGAGGGCC
The DNA here is from genome assembly GCF_963082965.1 of Carassius carassius. Lineage (NCBI taxonomy): Eukaryota > Metazoa > Chordata > Actinopteri > Cypriniformes > Cyprinidae > Carassius > Carassius carassius. The sequence goes on from NC_081778.1 coordinate 29,017,669, forward strand.
GTTCCCGTTGATGAAGCCAAAGCATTTGCAGGTTAGTGATGTGAGGACTTTATTAACTAGTTTAATTACTCGAGTTTCAATGAGTGACGTTTTCTCTGGCAAATCAGTTATACAATGATATCTGAACTAACACTAGACTAAAATGTACCCAGATTTATATAAAGGAGTCAGAGCATAGTAATGAATTGTATTTAACTAAATATTTTATTGTAAAAATAAGACCTAATATTCTGCTTTTGTGAAGACAGCTTGAGAGTTAACTAAATAATTGTTAAATACTCAAAAAGGTCAAAACCAAAAAGGTCACTTTGAAACCTTTATTTGAGAAGCTAGATATAGTTTAAACGTCTTTTATATTTTCTGTGTTCATGAGATGTCAAGTACTCAATTGAATTGTGTGATTTACAGAGAAGCATGGACTTTCTTTCCTGGAGACCTCAGCGCTGGACTCTTCTAATGTTGAACTTGCCTTTCAGACTATTCTTACAGGTCAGTCCTGAACAAATCAACTAGTACGAGCATCAATATCATAAAGCTTTTGGAGGTCTGTCTTGTGAAAACTGTGAAGAACACGTACCAGTCATTTTGTAATATTAAGAACATTCTTATTACTGTAATGAGAGAAGTAGTATTTCAGTAGCAAAGTATTTATGCATAATTTAGTATATTCAATTATTATATAAAAAATCATGGGCATGAAAATGCTCAAAAGTTAAACATCCAGATGCGTTGCCATAATGAGATTCATTTTCAATGAGGGTCACTTTCAAACGTTGTAAAAAAAAATTTAATTTTAGAGAGAAATGCGATGTTTTATAAACTGGATGTTTCTGACATTCAATTCTGCTCAAATGAATCATATTAAAAGATGAAGAACATGTACAATAAATACATCAGCAAAAAAAAAAAAAAAAACTTTCAGGCTTGTGATTTGTTCCCATCCCTAAAAAGTGGAAATGCATAATTTGTGGAATAATTGTCACTTCTGTGATGCTTTCCAAAAACAAAACAAGATTATTATTGTTGTTCTTGTTTGTTGTTGTTAAATATGATTCATTTATGATTTATTACTTATTTCAGAACAGACTTGTATGGGTAAAAGAATGCAATATATTTTCCCCCTTGAAATTACCCCTTGAAAAAATTTAAATTTAAGGAAAAAGAATCTTAAAGGAATAATCCAAAAAATTATAATCAAAATTATCATATAATTTACTCAAAATCATTCAAATTCTTTTTCATGATATATTCCTTCAAATATTTGTAGGAAAACAAATTAACAGTTGTCATTGATTTAATACAAAAATCACCCATAATGGTTTTTAATTTAGAAATAAAGCACAATTATTACGATTACTTTTATAAATATTATTTCTAGTTTTAATATTAGCATTATTTTTTTTGTCACATTACATCAATGAGAGTTTGGGGTTGCGAGGATCTGCGTAATTGAAAATTATTAATGACCTAAAAAAACAAGGGATAATTTTCTTTTTATAAAATTACATCTATTTTACATAACACATTTCTTCAGCGTTTTTTTAGATTCCAAGGTGCTTTTGTATGTTCTCTAGCATAACCTCTAGATGGCGTCAAACTCCACACCACAGATATCCTCTGCTTTTCCTGTGAATGAATGAAACAGTGTTTTGAGGTCAAACTTTAGAAGTTTGCCACGTAGAAATAATGATTCTTTTTTTGCCGTTTTTCTTTTTTGTTTGGCCTGGGATATACCTCTCTTCAGCCACACCATGTTACACAGTTAACTGTTTATTTCTATGTGTCATAATGAACCGTAACTAAAGCTGTTGCACTGTACATGAAAGATCACGTTTATCAGGCAACCCTACATCACGCCGAATCTGAATTCTGACTCTCTCTCTCTCTCTCTCACAGAAATCTACCGTATCGTGTCCCAGAGGCAGATGTCAGGGCGTGGTGATGACAGCTTCTCCCCCAGTGGTTCCAGAGTGGTTCCCATTACCGTGCAGCCCACACAGAATTCGGGCAAGCAGGGTGCCTGCTGTCAGAATAACTGAGCTGCCACAGCACCACCATGGGATCTGGGGAGAATCGTCAGCCTTGTTGGGCTGGGCTGCAAGGTTGACCATGACCATTGTGTTCCCTGCACATTGAGTGCTTAATGTATGTAATGGACTTGCTTAGTTATGCCCAGAATCAGTAAGTAATAATCTTCAAATTTGGAGAGCAAGAGATGATGTTTAAATTTAATGGATCAAGGATTTTCTTAGAAATGAAGAGGCCATGCTTTTATTTTATTCCTGCACTTTTTGCCACAGACAGTCTGCTTTCAAACAGTGCACTGGAAGAATGAGAAAAAGTGCTTAGGATCTGTAATGCTACTTTTAAGTAACTCTTGAATGGTTTCTGAACACAATGGGGATTCACTTGTGAAATTATAGATTTTTTTTCCTTTAGTGTGCCATTGCAGAAGCAGTCTGAAAACTTCCATGCATCTCAACACCTGAGAAATTCACACTGTGGTCATCATAATTCTTACACTTTAACGGCCCTCTTGTATTTATTGAATGCAAATATAATCTTGTTATTCTGTGGTGTTTTTGCTTTCTTTTTTGTCATGCTTTTATCTGTCACTAGATTATTGATCAGAATTTCTCAAGGGTTTCTCCTTCCAGTCATGGCACTCATTTGCACAAGCGCTGGGAGTGTTTTCTGTGGATCAGAGTAATGTTCACAGGATAAGCTAATGGCTGTATGTGCTGTAGTGTTTAATAAGAATACAGTTTGTTCAGATTTAGGGTTGGGAATCATTGACTAGTTCTTAAATGATTTGATTATTTTTTGACACTTGATTTGGTTATCGTTTCTTGAACTTATGCATTCTAAATCTGTTATTTTATGCATAATAAAATATACAATATTGAGCCGCTTTAAAGTTTTTGTTGTCATGATGATCTTGTTTGCTCCCAGCTGTGCATTAACATCAGTAATAAACTTTCAGGTATATTATTTTTGTTTCCAAACATTTGAAAGTACCAAAACACACCATTTGTGGTATGCATGTCACTTGTGTGGTGCTTTTTCTCCCCATAAAATTATAAGATAATTTATTATTATATTAATAACATTGTTCCAAATGTTCTCCATTCTTAAATTTTTATCTCAAATTACTATAGATGAATTAAGGTGCCAGAATTATTTAAAAAAATTGTTCATCCAATCATACCATCATATAATTTGCTCAAATTAGCACAGTTTTTAATTTTGTCAGAGCTATTTCTTGAAATCTCTATGATTCCTATCCCTACTTGGAGTATAGATGCTTTTTTTTTTCTTTTTCTCTGCTTTATGATTTCATGATGTTAGAAATTTGCACGATTTGTTTTGCTTTAGCTGGTTTCTGGGTGTTGTCTTTGACTAATAGCTTTTTTTCTGCTTGGTAAAGGAGCAGCAGGTGGGATGCAGTTTTCAAACAGGAGCTTCTGTGATTGGGTACATTGACCATATTATATTGCAAGGCAGGGGAACTGATGGCTTGTGATGTACTGCTGAGGTTTTCTTACTGGAAGTGAATTCCACTCTGGCCACTCTTCTTATCTGCTACATGTAACCCGAAGAGCAGTATTTCTCTTGAGATTTCACTCACTGTCCCGGTTTTTCTGTCTTCTATGGCATTTGGTGTGGTTTTATCTTTGCATATGTGTGCGGTGGCGTTCAGATCCTCCGCGGCTCAGGACGGGACAGCCGGTTCATGCTTTATTTTTATAGTAGTGTTGTTATTTGTTTAAAGACACGAGGTGCTTCCCTGAATGCCTTGTCTGTAAGATTTATGCTAATGGCATCAGTCTGCTATGCTGAATATCAGGCGTTTAGCTGGAGTCGTTGGTAATTACTGCTTTGGGAAGATTCTGTCATCGTGCCTGTTCTTTTCCCAGTGGGACTTCTGAACAAAGACTCTGAACACTGCAAATACATTTCCAGTTAACATGGATGTTTATCAGCTGTTGGATTTTTTAAACTTAGGTGAATAGATTTTACATAGACATTTGGAAACTTGTGTATTTTCCAGGGTTCCCACATCTTTTGACCAGTGACTTCCACATGACCTTTTCAGTCGCTCATGAATACCGGATAAGGGAAATTCATCGTATAGAGATTGCACTCACAAAGAGCAGTTTCTAGATGATGAAATATTTATGAGCTTTTTGAAATGTTATTAATTAAAAAAATTCCCTGATACTTCCCTGACCGTGGGAACCTGTAAATGCTTCTGTTTTTAAACTTTTTGATGATTTATTATCCTTTTTTTTTGTAATTTGTGTGATATATAAATAAAATCCGTTTTTTTAAAACCATCAAGTGTGCGAGCAACAGAATTCAGGGGAGCAGTGACAGATTATTCAGTTTGTTTTATTAGAAACATTTACGATACAATTTCTCGAAAATAACCAAAAAAAAAAAAAAAAAAAAACTAGTATGGCATAGATACATTGATCAAAGGTCACAGAGAACATGTTCTAAGGAAAAACCTGCAGTTTGCGTGTCGCGTGTGGACACGATACTGAATTATGAAATTAAAACGACTCGTGGAGTATTGGCTAGCCTTGTCTATGAAATGGCAAACCCCTCGTTTATCGACAATAAATTGAACACTAGTACCAGAAGATGCTTGACCAAACTAATGCACTAAGACCACTATGAGAGCTGTATGAAACACTTCTACTGTGCTGGAAGCTACCAAATACAGACTGTCGGACCGGAGTAACTCATCCCAAGCGAGGTCACGTCAGTGACCGGCCTAAACCCCCACCCCCAACCCATGTTCCTGTCTGACTGAAATTGAAACCACTACACAACTATCATTGCCACCACAGAGCCAAAACAAAGTCGAGATGCGTGTTCACCATGAAGTAAGTACTGAGTCTATATATGCTTCTCCGTGTAATCTTGTAAACAATTGTTCACCGCTTTGACATGTTTGAGACACTCTTGGTAATAATGAAACGTAGGAATCAACCCTTGAGAGTAGTTTGTACATAAACCTCATTTATATGTGACAAAACGGGTTGATAGATGTTACATGCAAATAACGGTATTACTGTGAATGTGCTCAAAATCTGTATTCTGTTCACATACCTGCAAACAAATATGATAACGGTACATTTGATTTGCGGAAAAGTTTTTTTTTTTTTCTTCATGCATATTGTTAAACTATTGGAAATTGGAACGGCATTACATGTAATTTATTTTTTTTGTATTACTGCTGTATGCATGTACTATGCACAATAATTTTTTTGTTTCACCCTGTTTTACTTCAGCCTGTTATCACTTCATAACAATTGCATTTAAAAAAAAAGCAATTTAATATTAAAAAAGGAAGGGACCCTTTATTCACTCAGCTATGATGTGTTAAAGGATGAGTACACAACACTTCTGAGCTCTTCTAATATGCAAAAACGCGGTATTGAGGCACAAAGTTGAGGTGACTAAAATACCCCCAAATGCTATAAAATATTTCTGCCGTTATCCCATTGTTAATGCACACATTACCTATCCGGCGTTTTTAAAATATAAGCCTTTGAAACCCCACCCCACTCGTTTTATGCTGTCAGAAGTGTGGATTGTTCTAACTTTCATAAATAAAAATTCTATAGTTTTAATCATTTTAGTAGAAATCAACTTCATGCATTTTAGAAATATATTAACTTTTTAATTTATTAATTAAAAAACAAAACGTCTTGAAGTTACTTATAAATATGTTTGCTTCATTAAAGATATTCATAAATAACATCCAGATACTGACCTCTTCCTCTATGAAATAATAATGCATGTTAGCAAAATAGAATCTTACGAAACAGCTATAAGACATTTGACGTTCCCTTTTAAGTTGCTTTGTATAAATGCTGTGAGGAAGAACCTAAACGGATATGGTGGTATTTCTCTAGCCATGAAATTCAACTTAAAGCTCACTTTTGATAAAGAAACAAAAGGCAAAAATTAGACATTGGTTGGGTGGCCATTTTTACATTCAAATACATTATTTGCCCTTTGTACTATACTGAAAGGCATTATAATTGCTTAAGTGCATCACGTATATGTTCTCTGGTGATTCTATGGAATGGACGCTGCAGTGGTTATAGATAAATACATGCAGCTTCACTATCTGCTAAGAACATATAAGGGTATATACTGTTCGCCTAATCAGGCGCATAAAAAACAAGACTTTAAATGCAAATATATCCATTACAGGAATGCAAGGGACAGTTCAGCTTATAAATTTGCAAACCCCTTGAAGAATTTTGAAATTACATTTTATTTTATGTTTTAGTACATCCCTTATGCAGTTGTTTGAAACAAGGCAAGACACTACAGGCAAAATCATAGATTTTTCATGCACTGGTCATTTCTTAGAGATTTTGGGCTATCTGGCTTTTTGTAACGGGTGGTTTCAGACTAGTGGAAAGAAAACATGCAAAATTGCAAATACACTTTTAAGTGAATATTGCATTGCAGTTCATGTAGATTTCCGTCACAATAGATATTTCATGCCTGATTCTATACATTTACTTCCCTTCAAACGTGAAATTTCTTTTTATATTGACTGATAAAAAAAAAGATATACAAATTTCCCTCTTTAAAAACATTTAACACTAATACGAAAGAAGAATTTTTAATGAGGCTTTCTCCAGTGTTTTTAATGTATGTTCTGTAAATGTATGCACATTTGTTTATTTAATAGGTTAATGCCTCATGTGCATATTTAAACCTAACATTTCACAACACTTGAAATACAAAAAATGTAATCAATCAACTGGAGAAAAATAGTGATTTCTATTGTAAAAAAATTTTTTTTACCCTATTCACCTAGTGTCTTGCCTTCATATTCCACAAGACAAAATTGTTCACATGCCGTTGTTTATTTTCATGTGTTTCTTCCTCAAGCATCAATGACTGTTTGTATCAGTTTTGAATGCTAAAGCAGCCCACTGTTCTTGATGAACATCATCCAAGTTCTTTGGTTTCCCAGCATGCTCTGCACATTTGAGTTCTTCCCCACAGTGGCTATACAGTGCTGATCTCCAGCTCTGACACTCGGAACAATTGAGGGACTCATGCAGCTTTCACAAAAGGTGGCAAACAATCATTGACGCTCAAGAAGACAACAGAGTGTTACAAACTCGATGTATGCAAACTTCTGAACGGGATAAATTATTTGTGTAAATCTTTTAGTATATGGCATCTTAAGGGCAGTACTAAAAATAAAAAAAATCTTTTTTCATTCTAAGCCCCTTCTAAACAGATTCTGCTTGGGGTTTGTAAACATGAGCACAACTGTATTTATCTGGTATTTGTGCATTAGATAATTTACGTTGGGTAAGAGAAATATGTTTGGAAAAATAAACTGGTGTCTTTGTGCAGCATTACATTAAACACCAGCCGTAGTCCTCACTAAAATCTCTGTAGTACAAGTGGCTCTGTTATATTTTATCTACACAGGCTGTTCAAAGGTTAATAATGCTCTGTAAAATAATTTCCCAGCATGCACAACCAAAAAGGAAGCAAGAACAACGGTTGAACTGCAACGGTTTAACAACACCACATAATTACTGAAAAAAAGAAGCAGAAACAGAAATGATTCACAGTGGTTCTTAATATTAAACTTCACGTTAGACAACACATTCTTGCTAAACCTGTCAGACTCTAAACCGGACCACTTTTCATTGTGAATCTGTAGTCGTACGTTGTGACCACTCCCCCTTCTCGATCAGAATGGTATTTTTGCACGGGCAGTTATTATTTTGGATTAGGCATAATAATAGTACCCTCGTCATTCTGAATTATAGTGGAACTTGCCAGTTTAAATGATTTGAATGCAGATGATGAGACCGTTCTGATATGCATTTGAAATATATCTGTATTTCTTCTGAGCTGCTCTTACATGCACTAAATCCTGTCAATAGGGTGTGTAAATATATTTTTGTATTTTCATAACCGTATGCATCAGTATAGGCAAAGCAAAATGCTGTACAACTAATCTATATGAATTAATTTCCCTATTTGATTGTGATAACCCAAATTTTTGGCTATGTATTTTCTGAAGAGCTTTCAGATTTTGGGCATCAATAACATCACACTTTATTTAATTTTCTACTGGGATGACACCTTATGCAATATTACAAACTAGCAAGTAGGCTATTAGAGACTATTACAATATTTTCAGAATTGCTTATAAAGTGAAATATATTTAATGATATGCTTATGGTAGTCAGTCTTTATTATATATCTCCCTAAATGTCAATAAATATAGTCTTATTCCTATCAAATAAATAATACTTAAAAAAGTTTTGCTGTGATTGGCTGTATAAAGTCTTTAACAGTTAAAATGTCTCCCTTTAAAAGCCTGTATTGAATAATATCTCGCTCTGAATACTTCCACAGCTCCTTCTTCATTGATTCAGGCTACATTCTTTGAAGTATATCATCACTCTATTAGAAGTTGTGACATTTGGTTAAGAAACAAAACATTTGAATTGCTGCATTTTCTAATAGGGAAAGTTGTTACTGCTTTTGTTCTCAAAAGGGGCTTTAATCTGGTAAATACAATGTGCATGGCTTTTAACTATTCTTAGGGTTGTCAACCATTCAGAAGCATTTTTGTAACAGTGCATTTTAGGATAAGGGTTAACTTATTTTATTTAGACAGTTCTTGCTGTTTCCTGCATACTGTGACCTAGTGACCTTAAAAGAGGCAGGAGAACGAAATGTGGTATATAGACAGACAACTGTTGTTCTGAATCAGATTCTAAAATTCAAGCTATTAAGGTTTGCATAATTGATTCTATTTCTCAAAATGGTTTTGGTTTTCATATATATAAATGACCGAAATGCACAAACATACATTCCTTCAGTGGACGTGCTTCTGTCCCTGATCAGTGCTGGGGATTTGAAGAACCAGAAATGAAGGCAAGAAAACGCCATCGTATCGTCCCTTCATTTTAAAGTAAATTAAAATACTATTTCGATTTAGAAATACCACTACGTGACTAGTTCAAAATATGCTATCCGTGCAACCGACTAACCCAAAATATAACCTAAGTGCAAAAATAACGATAGTATTTGCCACTTGAGTTCATTGTTGAGAAATTTTTTTCACATGCTTTTCGATTGCAAATGCTGTTTGCTTGCTTAAAAATAAGGTGCTTTTAAGAGCTTTAATTTAAGTCTTTTCAGTTTTGTATCTCAAATCTGAGAGTTACTTAAAGGGACTTGAAATATATTTGATTTAAACAAAGTACCTTAATACACTAACGCTTATAAAATACAAAAACAAGAGCAAAACAAGGCGCTAATGCAGCCATAATACATAAATTCAGATGAAGCAAACAAAATATATCTGCTGTAACAGTCAAAAGTTTTTCAGAACCAATATCTAAGATGCTAATGGCTCAAAGGTAAATCGTTATAGTAAGTTAAATACAATCACAGGCTTACCCTAGCATATCTTCTAACACCGCGCACATGTGGCAATGGCGCGCAGAGGCTCGATGGGGGAAAAACTGACCCATTTCAATCTGAGTGCATTTTCAGTGGCTCCGTTCTTTTGTAGTGGCCTTCTAGCAAGGGGAAAAAAAGATAGTTTCCCAACCTCAGAACACTCTAATCCCCTATCCCGAAATCCCCCAGCCTGCAATGAGACAGGCAGTGGGTGTGTAATTTGATTCAGCATGAGCGGACACCAAATTGGGCGTTTCTCCCCCTGCTTTCTTGTCATTTACAATTGTCTGATTTCACTGTGGAGTTCAAAGTTGTTCTCCGATTGGCTGCTCGTGACCGTGTACTGGCAGGCCTGTCTCGAGGGGGTCACGGCAGGATGTCCCGCTCATGAAGGAAGACTCCATGGAAACTTCGACGGCCTGTCTCTGGTGCACATTAAACGAGAAATCTCAGAAGAAAAATGCTTTAGGTCTATCTAGTCACACTCTCTACTCAGAACGGCCAGCTTTTCTCTTTGAATTTTTTTCCACCCCATGGCAGGACAAAAGAGGCCCCTTTTCTCCCCAATGGGAATACCAGAACGAGAGCGGGCAAGCGATCAACAGGAGGGGCCCCAGCTGCACCTAGTTTAGACCCGTGCGGCGTCTCCGTCCTCATTCACGCCACTGTACGCCACCCCTCCTTCCTACAGCAGTTGCTTTGCACCTGGACTCTGATGTATGGCTAATTATCAGCTCCTCCTAGGGCAGGCCATGTCGGGGCGCTCCGGGGATTGTACCACCACTGCGACAAAACAATACACTCACTGGGAGGAGATCTGGAGTTATTACAGCGAATGAGCGGTTTGTAGATTTAGAGCACAGTCATCCCCCGACAAGCCAGACTCTCAGAAAATACATAAAACTTCATCTAAAGTACGATATGCAGCACCTGCCTCAGCACAGACGGACAGTCAGAGGACGCTTTGCACCTCGGGAATGGGTGATTTACATAGTACGGTAGCTCGGAGTCTTGCTTGCTTTTATCTATTTGGTCTATTCAGGATCAGATTACAGACCCCCTCCCCTCATTTGCCCCCTCTGCTTTTTTTGTTCTTCATCTTATGCCTTATGCTCAGCCTTCTACTAAATAACTGTGAGAAAGAAAAATTCATAAACATACTGACTGAGTGCAGAAAAAAGAATAAAAACGTTACTGAAAGAACCCGGGAAAGTCCTCTTGAAAACAGAATGCTGGATGAATTCCAAGGTTTTTTTGAGCTGACCAATCAGTTTGCTCAAATAGTTTTTTTCGTATTGTACCTAATAAGACCGTTTTAGATACATCACATAACAGGCTCACTGGAGCAGAAACAAAACAAAATGAATAAAAAGAAACTCCCTGTTTTACTCGTCAATTACCCGTTCAATTTGATTTACAAAGCAGACACTACATAATTGTCGTTTAGAATATGATCCAAATTTAAAGCCATCAGGTTGTACATATCAGCCCCTATTTCTATACCATCTATTCTGTATAGACATCTAAAAATGTAATGTTGTTGTTGTTTTTTTTGTAACAATCACTTTACATCAGTTTTAAGGTGCAAAGATTTAAGATTCTAGTTTGCCTTAAAAAAACTATACTCCAATCTTAGGAAATAAACTTGTAATGATATTTTTTATATAATAATAAACCTTCCCAGCAAAGGAAAAGTGTAAAATGTTCACATTATTTCTTCTGTTACCATCCACACACACCATGTGGAAAAAAACAGCACCAGTAAAATAATTAAATAAACTAAAAGAAACCAACATGCTAAGAACTACGTTCTTTCCATTTTTAAAGAAACTTTTATAAAATATATATGTATATATGTGTACATATAAAAGAAAAATCTGAAAATACTTCTTCCTCTTTTTTTTTAGTAAACCAAGCAGTGTGTTCTAAAATATTTGCTTGTTTTGGTTTTGTGTTTTCTGAAAAATAAAAAAGTGAATACTGACCAAATAAAAAAAGATTAAAAGTGAACTGATTCTACAGAGTAAAAACGAACCACAAAATAACAAAAACAAAGCAAAGCAAACAACAACAAAAAACAACAACGACTTTTTAGGAGAATATCCGGATGGCCTGTGTGACCAGGGTGTGGCAGACAGGACACTCCGGATGGTTTAGCTCACAAATTCGGATGGCACACTCCATGCAGAAGAGGTTATGACCACACGGGACCAGAGCGGCGGTCACTTTGCTCTCAAAACAGGTCATGCACTCTCGAGCCACGGCAGGCGGAGAATCCGGCACGGGGAGACGTCCGGTGAATGTGGCTGTGACAGCGGTGGGCTCACTGTGGGCGCGGCGCGCCTGGGCGTGAGGAGACCCGACAGCGTTGGAGTTTCCAGTGCCGCATGGTTCAGGCAGTCCCGGCGACAGTCTGGTCAGAGGAAGAGGCAGGCCTCCAAAGCTTTTGGAGCGCTGCTGGGCGTAGTAAGCCACCTGTTTGGGATAGTCGGGATCGCCCCAGCTTTGAGTGCCCTCAGATCCGAAGTAGGAGCATGGCTTGTCCCCACTGCCATGGTTGGTAAAGTCACCTTTACTGTAAATCCCACTTCCTCCTCCTCCACTACTTCCGACCATGGCGTCTGAGAAATTCTGGCGGTAGCTGCTGGCAAGCGGTTTGCGCGGGGCCCCCTGTAGCCCCCACACCTGCTGCAGGCGGCTCTCCAGACCCCCGTTGCCGCTGTCAGGTCCCAAGCAGTCGTTCTCATTGTTGTGGTCATGCAGGCCACCCGTGCGGAAGGCAATGTGCGCCTCAATTTCTTCCTTTGCCCGTTCTGCGTTCCCAGGGGAGCCGGTGATCTCAAAGACAGGGTCACGGTCACGGCTCGGAGTCACGATGTAAGTGCACGTTTGCTGCTGGATGCGTTTTATAGTCGAGCCTTTCGGTCCAACCACCAAACCCACGACGCGGTAGGGAACCCGCACCTGTATGGTGGTCTGGCCAGGTAACGGTGCAGGAGGCGATCCACTGAAAGAGACGCCCAACTTGTTCCTGGAGGCCCGCAGCATGGAGAAGTGCTCCGCAGCTGAGATGATTTCACGTCTGGCCAGGGCCACATCCTCTTTGCGGCCGGTGATGAGGAAGACTGGTTCTTCGCCTCGGACGGGGGTCTTGATGTAGGTGTTTGTCTTTGCACGCAAAGCTTTGATTTTGCAACCTGTTGAGGGGAGAAGGAGTATTATAATAATAGTATAACTAATATCTGTAAGATAATACTTATTTTGCTTGTTTGTCTCCAGGTCAAAAGGTCACCCATGCTCAGAATCTGCAGCAGAACAACTCATTCGCAAAGGTCTTTGTGTTGAGTGTCATTTAAACATTTTGACTGTTTTCAGTTCTCAGTAAATGTATAGTACTGTTTATTCTATTCAATTTAAACACAATTTATTATGTTTAAATTGATCATGTTTCATAATTTTACCATGATTATACATAAAAAAAATTCTGCAGATTCATTGCAAAAGTCAGCAGATTCCGTCTGGGCCTGCCCATGCTTTTTTTTCTATTGTAACCTATTTCGTAACCAAAATATAATTTTTTGATTATAAAAAGGACACTTTTTTGCCATTTTTTTTTAGAAACTTTATTAAAATATAAATTTTCTGAAAAAAAAAAAAATCTATTGCCTGGCAATTTATTTGTACAAAATATACTTTTGATGATAAAAATGAGAATTATCTTGCAGTTTGTTTTATTTGATTACACCCACTTGACCTTATTCATAGACAGAATAAATATCTGTGTTAATCTATCTTTCTGTGTCATTTCTTTTCAGAAAACTATTGATTGAAGAATGCACAATGAAATTTCTTCTGCTCGTGTTTAATGAATGTAGCCCAAAGTGAATTTGGAAATGACTCTTCTCTGCTGTGGTAAATGTACAAATCGATTAAAACAATGACTTTTTTTTCCTTACACTGTATGCATTACACTACCATTCTGCTGTTTCATTCATAATATAGAAAAAAATGTGTTTGCTTTTAATTATTTAGCATAATAAATCCCATTAACATTTTCCATTCTGTGTTGATGTATCCTATCAAAAAAAATACAATAGCGCTTAAAAATCACTGTTGTCTGAATGGCGCCTCCTCAGCAACAGTGCCATGTGTTGACTGACAGATGCAAACACTATGATATTCAGCACCAAAGCCCAAATTAAAATGTTTCAGATGTAAATTTCCCAACTATTCTGCAGATGGAGTTGACTCGAGGACAAAGCAAGCACTCAAAATCCCCCATAAAGTTATTGTTGAGATATGAATTCATGACAAGGTGTGGTGTTCCACGGCATCTGCCTCCTGTTCAGCACCAGAGTATTTATTAGCACCTCAGTGGTGTCTTATCAAGAGTGGGGTGGCTTTCTCCGCCCAGGGGCATGTTCAGTGGATAGATCTCTGCACACTGGTTTCATGCCTCATTGTGTATGGCAGAAGCTAAAAAAATAACCTGGATGGACTGTCTAGCACTGACAGCGGGGAGCACAGATTCCCTCCCGCCGCTGAATCGTCGCTCTCGCTGCATGGCAGCCACTGCAGGTGAACAAAGCACTGGAACCATACAGCTCAAAATTCCAACTAATGGCGATTACAAGGATACATAAGTGTGCTGCTTTTTTTTCTTGACATCACTCTTGCTTGTTATTATGAGGGCAAATGGATATATCTATTCATAAAAATGCAATTAAATTAACCTTATAAAGGCCAAACGAATGCCACAGGATGTGGCAGTACTATCAGTGACTAATGAGGTAAAGACCCCATTTCGAATCCTCTTAATCAGCAATTTCCAATCCACATGCTCACTGCATCCCAAATTAGAGCCATTTGGATTCTGAAAACACGCAGGCCACTTTACAACTCAACAAAGTCGGCATATGCATGGAACTCACTTGCTGGGACATTTATTAGTGCATAATTCATCTGGGTGAGATATTAGGCTCCTAACAAATGGACAGCAGAGGCTTCCTGGCCCCGTGCTTTGAGTGCAGGGCTGCTGTACTGGTAGACGGGGCGTGACTCATATACAGTCTTTATAGTCTGTCTCTCCAGGACCAAATGCAACATGGCTTTCCAGGATACTGGAAATGTATCACGAAGTGGCTTCTTAATGGCAATAAGACAACAGGGTCAGCAAAGTGATCCAACAACACGCAATTGCCTCCTCAACTTATTCCAAATATCATCACACATTCAAAATGCAACTTTTTCGCCAAATCACGTTTATATAGCTCTGCCCTCAAAGCAGACAAGGACTTTTACTTCTTTGTCTGACCACGCTGTCAAATTTCATCACTTTTAGACGCTCACGACACATTCGGACATCAGTGATGGACTAAAGTTACCCGACAAGTCCTCTTTGTCTGAGGTAGCCCGACAAAACAACGTGGTTCTGCATATGAAAGCCCCCAGGAACTACAGAGGCGCGCGAAGGAGCGAACGACACAATGTATCCAGTCAACAAAGACCGTTGACTGTTACACTGTATCCAGCGAGCGCACACGCGTTCCATTTTCTGTTTTTTAAAAAGCAGAATTACGCGCGCTCAGACGACAAAGGGAAAGCAGCGTGCTGACATTGAACGCGTGGATGTGGAATAACGCCTTTGTTCTCGTACCCGCTGATAAGTTTGCTTAAAGCTAAGAGGAAATGCCCATGTATATGCCATCTACGCGAAACAGAGTGCTGAATTGTGGCTAAAACAGACACGTTAAAAGCAACACCACTCCCTTTTTCTTTGTTAAGACAGCTCCACACTTAGTTTGAGCTGCGCACCCAGGAGAACGAGTTGAAAAGCATGTGAAAGTGCACATTGTTGTTTTTACCTTGCCTCCCCACTATTTCGGCCACATGTTCGGAGCTTGGCACGGGGACGCACTCCGTTATGTTGCAGCCCCGTCCTTTGGTTTCGGTGGGCGAGCTGTCGTACAAGGCGCATAACTTGTTCTTCCCTTGTAACATCCCAGATTCGGCTTGGATGTGATTGTGGTGGTTATTGTTACTCCTGTCTTGAACTCCTCCACCTCCACCCGCAGGAGCCCCGTCCTCGCCCTCTCCAAGACCCAGCAGCGACAGTTGGCCCAGCGCAACTCTAAGGGCACGGGAATCGTCCTCCTCCTCCTCGGGCGGCACCAGGAGGCCCTCGCTGCCGAAGCAGGAGCCGGCCAAATCCCCGCCGTAGCCCCCATTTTTCTCCATGATCCCTGCTAGAACCAGCAAGCTAGGCATGGCTAACAAAAGAGTGTGAGACAAAGACACTGGTAAGAGACTGGAAGAACAGCACACTCGCCGCCACCCCGCCCCCTCTTGGTCCTAGTCCCCCCTATGCGCTAGTCCCTCCCACAGACCTGCCCCCTCTCCGGTTCTGAAATGCACAAGGCAAACGGGACACAAGGATGTCTGCGTCGAGAGGGGCCAGGCGAAGCGATGCTCCACCCCGTCTGGTTCACTCAGTCCCCGCCTATGGCAAGCCGTTGCTGCATATATTCCCTAGAATCAATCTTTTATTTTTATTTTTATTTTTTTAACTAGTATGCAGACTGTGCAGAATGATTTTTTTTAACAAAAAGATATTGTTTAATTCATGTTGAAAAAGCATAAACAAAATGTTAATTAAATAACATTTTATATACTTATTGTATATCATTTATCTAAAAATTGAATTTAAAATGTTACAAATATTTATAAATTATACTCACACATCACACATTTACAAAAATACTGATTAATTTCTTAAGTAATGATAAACCAAATTGTAGTTGAATATTTCAATTTGTAAATATTCACTTATTTATGCATGCTCTGACGCACAACTTGGACACATTATCAGTGTTGATTCTTTCGCGTCATTGGGTGTTTCAGGTCTTTCAACAGACACCTTCTTCCAGGCGACCCAACCGAGGTTGATCAACAACTTCAAAAAAAGTGTATTTATAGGTGTATTATATATAAATGTATATTTATTTATTTTTTTATTACTTTAATTTATTAGTAGTAATGTGTATTCGGGTTAATACAAAAACATTTATTCATTAATATATATTTTTGGATGTAATACTGATGTAATACTGATTTTAGATTTTAGAATTACTGTAACGATAAAGTAACAATAAACAAAAAAACTGTTCTAATTTCCCTTCCCTTCTTTTCAAAAATAAAAACAATATGCATTATACAAATTTTTATATTTTAATATTATTGTTTTATTATTTAAATTCATTATAGTAATACTTATCCAGATACATTAATGGGACATTTAACAACATGCTATTTTTATTGATTGATTGATTGCATGGTGACATTTAATTATCATTCGCAAGTGAGCCATCATCATTCATAAAATATTAATATGAACACCAGTAGAAAATTGCAGCATTAGGCTATACAAAAAGAAAAAGATTATGTTTGTATTATGAATATATATATATATATATATATATATATATATATATATATATATATATATATATATATATATATATATTTTATTAAGAATATATATATATATATATATATATATATATATATATATATATATATATATATTACTTGAACATACCCTTTTATCCTTGAAGTCTGAGAAATATCTCTACTGGTAATAACTTAATATAATATTAAAAATAATAATAATAATAATAATCGCGATTATTTTTGTTGTTGTGGAATCTGTTTATTTATTTCTAAAAGGCATAAGCTACTAGTTTAAAATAATAAATGTTCAAACAGCTTGCCGTAACCTGCCTCCCTGAGACAGATTCACCAGCCATCCATCCATCCCGTTGCATTTCAGACTCCTTTGTAGCAACCAACAACAACTCACTTCTAATGAATAATGCAAAAAAATTCATTTTTATGAATAGATAAATCCAAAAAAATTATGCCGTCAATATCAGGTTACGACATCATAGTTCATTGTTTTGTGTTGTGAGAAGAGGCGTGCCAGAATGATCACACATGTGCGCCTGAAAACAACAGCATGCAGCTGCCGCTCTGCTTTCTCAACAGCAGCACTTCTGTTGTGATGTTTGGTCAACTGAGTGTCATAACATGACCGAGAATACGCGGCGAGTGTCGGCGGCTTTTTAAGCAGAGGAAGTGAAACATCTGTCCCCAATATTTCAACAGTTTCCCCCTAGTTTAACTGAAAGAGTTAAACTGACATGATTTGGGGGTCCGCCCATTCTGTTTGCCGCTAGTAGCAGCGGGTCACTGAGTTGTTGTTTGGACTACAGTTGCGCATGGAGTGCTGTTACACTGAAAGGCACTGAGAAGAAAAGACAGGGGGAGTTATCAGACAGACGTTGCAGGATCTGCACTGCACATTTATGGTAGAGAGAGAGAGAGAGAGAGAGAGAGAGGAGAGCGAGCACGTGTCTAGCAACATCGAAGGCAAACCTTGAACAAAGACCATTCGTGTTTCCACCTCAGACGACACTGTCCTCATGATGCCACGCCTGGCGGCAAAGATGAAATCTGGAACAACAACAGCAGCAGCAGCAGCAAGACAACTAACACTACTACTACTAATAATACAAACATTTCGTAATTTGAATTGTATAAATGTTACCAGATGTTGATATATTCATATTATATAAAAATATATATTTATATTAAGCAAATTGATAACACTCGTAGTAACACTCATAGTTTTAACCTAATTAATAATTTCAACAATTATTTTAATATATATAATATTTTTTTATATTTTCAAGGTGGGGTTTTATTTGAACTCAGTTAAAGCATAAAATACATGTACTTAAAACCGTTTAAATAATACACTAATAATAATAATAATAATAATAATAATAATAAAAACACAATTTTGGTCAACAGAAATTATAATGAAACCAACATATTATAACTTAATACAACATAATAATAATAATAATAATACAAAAACATTTTAGTTTGAATTGTAGTGGACTGACACCAGCTGTTTATTTTATATCTATTTAAATCTATTAAATTGGACAACTTAATCCTTTGAACATTAACATATTTTAAATCTACATTTTAATTTTAATTTAGTTAATTTACTATACATTGACCTTAACGTGGGGCATGTTGTCACACACTATATGGGGTAAAAGTTGTCACTGTATTTTATAGGTTATGTAGGGTTAGGTAGAAGAGTTTAAACACTAAGAATAAAAAAAATACAATGTGTGTGTTTGTTGAAATAAATATTATTACATATATTATTTAGATGATATGCAGTAGACTTACAAATGCATGCAATGCATCAGCTACATTAGAAAAATGTAGTTGTGGTGACCACATGAGGCTGTAGTGTAGTGTAATGTAGTGTAGTGTATTTCTTTACCATAATTGGTGAGCATACTTATCTGATTCCTAAGGAAATGCTCATGAAATTCTTCTCTTGGTAAATATAGAGGTGCTTATTTACACTCAATCTCTTCCCATTTACCTCTGCAGTTTTTCCATTGTTTAAACTGGTCAGTCAAACAGTTGGTCACTTGAAGTTGCATGTAACGACTGGGTGAAGGAGTGGCAGGAAGCAAGTGCGAGATTAATGAGATTTAATGAAGACAATGAGACAATACAAAACTGAGACACAAATAAAGCTGGGAGGAATGCACAGTCCAAGATGGTGGTGAGGAATGACGAATCCGGAAGGCGGAAGTGAGTTGGCAGCAGGAGAGGGTGACACAGGAACTGCGGGGAAGCGAGCCGTAAGTGGAAGTGGTGTTGCTTGGTGGTGGGTTGCGTAGAGTGGACGGGGTTCCGGGGAGACACGGACATCCAATGCAGAAACACACAAGAAAGCAAGGCATAGATTACAAACATGAAACAACGCTCTCACGAACACAAGATGCTAGACAAGCCAATATATAAGGATGAGTAATGAGTGACAGCTGTTGCTGATGACAATTAACGGAGACGCCCACAAACTAATCAGTGCTGACGCGTAACACACAGACTTCAACCATAAAGTGCAAAACCCATAGATCACGGTTTACCAACTGTGACAGTACCCCCCCCCCCTCTAAGAACGCCTCCTGGAGTTCCCAGAAGGGCCTACCTGCTGATTGTAATCATCAATAAGGGAGTGATCCAGTATGTCCCTAGCAGGTACCCAACTCCTCTCCTCCGGACCATAACCTTCCCAGTCCACCAAGTACTGGAATCCTCGTCCCCTCCGTCTGGAGTCCAGAATACGATTAACCGAATAGGTCGGTTCCCCATCTATGAGAGGCGGCGACGGGGGAACCGGGGTAGGCGGATTAATACGTGAATAAAACACGGGTTTAATTTTGGACACATGGAAGGCGGGATGTATTCTCCTGTACGCTGGAGGTAGTTTGAGGCGGACTGTCACCGGACTTATGATCTTGGTGATAGTAAACGGGCCATTGAATTTGGGAGCTAATTTGTTAGAAATGGAACGGAAAGAATATTGTTCGTAGAAAGGCACACTTCTTGACCCATGACGTAAACGGGAGGCTTTGACCGGTGGTGATCGGACTTGGCCTTAGTGCGCTCCCTCATCCGGAGCAGAGTCTCGCGGGCTCTGGTCCAGGTGCGGTGGCACCTCTGGACAAATGCGTGAGCGGAGGGGACCGCGACTTCAGATTCCAGACTAGGAAAGCTGGTGGCTGGTAACCTAAGCTGCACTGAAACGGAGAGAGGCCCATGGCTGACACTGGTAACGAATTGTGAGTGTACTCCACCATAGAGAGTTGTTGGCTCCAGGAAGAAGGATTCTTGGAGACCAAACATCGCAACGTTCTCTCTAAATCTTGGTTGGCTCGCTCAGACTGCCCGTTACTCTGGGGATGATAACCCGAAGACAGGCTAACCATCGCTCCTAGCAACATACAAAATTCTTTCCAAAATTTGGATATGAATTGGGATCCCCTGTCAGAAACCACATCTACCGGGAGGCCATGTAACCAAATGACGTGATCTAGGACAGTGACCGCTGTCTCCTTGGCTGTCAGTAATTTGGGCAAGGGAATGAAATGTGCCGCCTTCGAGAACCAGTCCACTACGGTCAAAACGACCATCATGCCATTAGAGGGCGGGAGGTCAGTAACAAAATCTAGTGCGATATGTGACCAGGGTCTCGAAGGGACAGACAGTGGTTGAAGAAGCCCATCAGGAGGCCGGTTAGACGACTTACCACTGGCGCAAACTGAGCAAGCAAAACAAAATCGTGGACGTCACGAGCCATAAGTGGCCACCAGAATCGTTGTTTAACTAACCCCTTGGTTCGGCTTATTCCTGGATGACAAGCAACGTTAGAGCAGTGACCCCACTGAATAACTTCAGACCGTAACTCTTCCGGCACAAATAAACGATTCGGTGGGCAACCGGGGGGAGGCATTACCCCTTCTAAGGCCGTCTTGACCTTCGATTTGACCTCCCATACGAGTGCTGGGACGACTATTTTCTCATGTAAAATACACTCGGGAGTCACCGGGCGGGCAGAGGGATCAAAAAGACGTGACAAAGAATCGGGTTTGACATTTTTGGAACCCGGGCGGTATGACAGAGTAAAATCAAAACGACCAAAAAAAAAAGTGCCCACCGAGCCTGCCTGGAATTGAGTCTTTTGGCAGTTCTAATGTACTCTAAATTCTTTTCATCGGTCCAAACAATGAAAGGTACCCCTGAACCTTCCAACCAGTGATGCCACTCCTCTAAAGCTAATTTGATGGCCAACAATTCTCTGTTACCAATGTCATAATTGCGTTCAGCAGGAGATAACCGATGAGAGAAAAACGCGCAGGAATGCATCTTATTGTCCGAGGCAGCACGCTGGGAAAGAACTGCTCCTACCCCCACCTCTGATGCGTCGACCACGAACTGCCGTGTGGGATCAGGGGCTACAAGGATGGGAGCCGAAAGGAAGCGGCTCTTGAGGTTGGTAAATGCAGTTTTGGCTGCATCCGACCACCTGAACGGAGTACTGGGGGAGGTCAAGGCCGTCAGAGGTGAGACTAGTTGGCTGAAATTACGAATGAAACATCGATAGAAATTGGCGAACCCCAGAAACCGCTGTAGGGCCTTACGGGAATCTGGAGATGGCCAATCTATCACAGCCGTAACTTTGTCAGGATCCATACGTATTCCCTCGGACGAGTCGATATACCCTAGGAAGGGAACAGACTGTGCATGGAATACGCATTTCTCCGCCTTGACAAAAAGCCCATTCTCGAGTAATCTCTGGAGCACTCGTCTGACGTATTGAACATGTTCCTGGAGAGATGAAGAAAAAATCAGTATGTCATCCAGGTAAACATATATAAACTGATCTACCATGTCTCTCAACACGTCATTAACGAGTGCTTGGAAAACCCCTGGCGAGTTGGAGAGCCCGAACGGCATCACCAAATATTCAAAGTGCCCTCTAGGGGTGTTAAAGGTGGTTTTCCATTCATCCCCCTTCCTGATGCGGACCAAATGATAAGCGTTACGTAAATCCAATTTTGTGAATATGGATACTCCCTGTAACCTCTCGAAAGCTGAAGACATCAATGGTAACGGATAGGTGTTCTTTATAGTGACGTTGTTCAGCTCTCGGTAGTCAATACAAGGTTGCAGAGAACCATCCTTCTTACCCACATAAAAGAATCCCGCCCCCGCTGGAGAAGAGGAAGGCGGATGAACCTCGATGCCAAGGAATCAGAAATGTATTTCTCCCTGGCCTCCCTCTCCGGAATAGAAAGAGTGTAAAGTTTGCCTTTAGGCGGAGACTTACCTGGCACTAAATCTATAGCACAGTTGTAGGGACGATGAGGAGGAAGAGAAGCAGCATGGGACTTACTGAACACCTCCTTCAGGTCCAAGTACTTTGCGGGCACGTTTGATAACACCATGGTCTCTTTCTGAAAGACAGAAACAGGCACAACAGGACAAGCAGAAACCAGACAAGACTCATGACAACTTTCAATCCACAGGGTGACAGTGTTGGAACCCCAATCCACTCGTGGATTATGTTTGATTAACCAGGGGTGACCTAAAACAATGGGAGCTACAGGGGAGTCCATGAGGTAAAAGGATATGGTTTCACTGTGGGTGCCTGAGGTGAGCAGAGTGATGGGTTCAGTGTAGTGGGTGACGTGTGGCAGTTCTTGGCCATTGAGTGTGGTGACATGGATGGGATGAGACACATGAAGGACAGGAAGGTTCAAGTGACGTGCAAGGAGAGAGTCAATGAAATTACCTTCGGCCCCAGAGTCCAGAAGGGCGTGACAGTTGTGAGTGTGGTTCTCCCTCCGCAGTTTCACTGGAAGGAGAGTCGATGATGTGGTTGAAGACTTCCCGGTGGAGATCCCACCCGATAGTAGCCTCAAATTTACTACCGGGCTGGCTCTTTTTACCGGGCAGGAATGGATGGAATGCTTCGAGCCATCACATTATAAACACAGTCCTTGGGACCTCCGCCGCTCTCTCTCCCTCCGGGAAAGCCGAGCTCTACCCACCTGCATGGCTTCGTGATCGTAGACAGGACCGACCATGTTCTCTCGACCTGAGCGGCCCCTTTCCGGAGATACATAATGGCGTCCACCCGAAGGGCCAGGTCGATTAGGCCGTTGAGCATTGGGGGCAGCTCGAGGAGGTAGATCTCCTTCTGAACACGGTCGGCCAGCCCATGAAGGAATCGATCCCACTGCGCCGCCTCGTTCCACTGGCACGCTGCCGCCAGGGTGCGGAACTGAATGGAATAGTCTGCCACTGATGATTTTCCTTGTTTCAGGTCCAAGAGCTGGTGAGCGGCCTCCCTGCCGGCCGCAGCTCGATCGAAGACCCGTTTCATCTCTTCGGAGAGGGAGTGGAACGAGGCGCAACACGGATGTTGATTCTCCCACACCGCCGTCCCCCATAAGGCGGCCCTGCCAGAGAGTAGGGTAAGAGCAAACGCAACCTTGGAGTCCTCTGTCACGAAGGTGATGACAATGAGACAATACAAAACTGAGACACAAATAACGCTGGGAGGAATGCACAGTCCAAGATGGTGGTGAGGAATGACAAATACGGAAGGCAGAGGTGAGTTGGCAGCAGGAGAGGGTGACACGGGAACTGCGGGGAAGCGAGCCGAAGGTAAGTGGTGTTGCTTGGTGGTGGGTTGCGTAGAGTAGACAGGGTTCCGGGGAGACACGGACATCCAACGCAGAAACACACAAGAAAGCAAGGCATAGGTTACAAACATGAAACAGCGCTCTCACGAACACAAGACGCTAGACAAGCCAATATATAGGGATGAGTAATGAGTGACAGCTATTGCTGATGACAATTAACAGAGACGCCCACAAACAAATCAGTGCTGACGCGTAACATACAGACTTCACCCACAAAGTGCAAAACCCAGAGATCACGGTTTACCAACCGTGACAGTGCATCAGCATTAGTTGATCAGATGGCATCACTGATATGATGTACTGTACATGACGGGTCTTTCTCACACATTCTGGATCAGTTCCAGCTCCTTAGTGTCAGTCAGTATGTCCAAATGGTCATTTGCCTCCATTAATGGTGCCCACTGGGATCCCAAGGCCCAAATCAATATCAACTATGGATAAGAGATCATGTTTCCCTGCCTGCCCCGTCTGTCTGTGGGCCTGGGTCTTTTGTTTATTAAGTCCCCTTCTGTCTTTCCGCTCGTTCACTTTGCTTGTTTTAATCAAATCTTCATCTAGTCATTGGAAGCGTTTCTTGAAGTCTGGTCGGAACATTCTCTTTCCTGGCAGAGCCTATATGTTTGCATATACCCATATACTCATATTGTATTCACTAAACCCACATTCTGTAAATAATGACCTAATATGACATCATCCAGAAGAGCATTTGTCAGTACACACAGATGCCGTGATGTGGTGTCACATAACAATGAAATGAATCAGTCAGCATTAATACCATCATCTTAAATAATACTGCACACTTATTATGGATAACATGATTTGTAAATGTTGTAGATTTGTAATTAACAACTACAAACATTTTCCACCTATGTTAATAATAATAATAATTAAAACATCTTCCCTATTTTTATCTACAATATTTGTCAAAATGAGTTTCTATGTTTTTCTTAAGCACCTTCTGGATTTTAAGTACAAATAATAATATGGACTTAATATGGATTGTGACAATAATGTAATTCATATTAAGTGTGTTTAATTAATAGTTAATTAATACATAGTATAAAAATAATATAATAAAATATAATGTATCGTAATATATAAAATATCATAATAGACAATACTATATAATATATTATATGAATTCAATATAAATTAGTCATTAGACATTTAAATATATATTTTAAATGACAACAACATTAATCTTATTACTTTACTATTATATAATATGTACTTATATCCACTTGCTTTATCATTTATATTTGAAGATATATTATTATCAATGACCATCACTCAGGTCTTCCTGCTATTGAGCTCTATGACTGTAGCTACTGACCCCGCGCCCCCCCCCTCTCTCTCACACACACACACACACACACTTGAGGTTTACACTGAGTGAAAATGCTTCTCTGAGTTGGGAATATGAGTCAGGTGAGTATGACCTCATCTCTTTTTCCTCTGCTATGAGGTAATGTATCTCTCTGGCTCTCTTTCTCCTCCGTGAGCCAATCATTAGAGGTGCTTCACCGATGACACACTCCACTGATGATCTAGATTCTCACTGTCACGTGATGCTCACACCCTCAGGTGATCTCACTGTACAGATTGATCACTGCAATAGAATAAACATTTATGGTCCATTCTTAAAAAAAAAAACAGTTATAGTTCAACTTCGACATATCCGTTTTCTGTTCGGAATCAATGAATTCATAAAACAATTAAACCGTTACATCACACACGTTTGACTTGTGTACAAGTTGAGTTTGTGTACTTGTGTTGAGGTTGGAGGTTACATTATCTAAATTTATTTATCTATCAATATAGGTGAAATTATCTACTGTTCCCACATAAATACGACGACAAATATATATATATATATATATATATATATATATATATATATATATATATATATATATATATATTTTCAAATGAATGCACCTTACCAGAGACAATTTATAAAAGGACTTTGACCTTACTAACTGAAAGAAGTTTCTCTGGTTTTTGTTCGCACACACCCTCTGCTGGATGGAAAAACGAACTGCAAAAAAGCACCAGATCACATTCAACAGTACAGAATGGAATTTAACTGCAAAAAAGGGTTAGTGCTGTCTTAATTTGTTGTATCATTTAAACTGTATCTAATCATATTGTATCTTATTTATTCTTGTCGTGGGTTTATAGAAAAGTATTCGACAGTATTCAATAAACCATGACAGTACTTAACTCACTAAACATGATTTTACATACAATATAATACAAGAGTAAGAAACCAGAGTAAAGTAAACTGGATCTGTTTCTGTCAAAATTAATGTCATTGAATTCACCCTGATTGTAAACTATAGAACTAATAAGTTCATTAGACACAGGTGGGATCAGTTAATATTTATATTAATATTATTATATAATTAATAATTACATTTATAAATGTAAAAGTTCATTTTACATTTTTCATTTTACAAAGTTTATTCAGCTTTCACTGAAGTTGAAGATGCGTTTTGGAATAACGTAAAGAAAAGTGTATGATTGATTTCTAATACTGTAATATTTTTCTTTTATAGTAATATATATATACTGAAAGAATTGAAAATTTAAATTGAATTTGCAGTTGAAAGAAGGTCTAATAACTTTATTTATTTTTTATTTTTTGTGATTTAGTGGTTGAAATACAAACTTCAAATAATAGCATTTTCCACATTTTCACTGTCTTTTAAGAGAAACATTTGAAACTATGCTGATTATTAAGTCTTCTGAAGCATGAATGAGCAAATTCTGAGCAGTAACATCTCAAAATACCTGAAAGTGTAACATGCCAACAAATGCACATCAATAAAGAAGTTTAAAAGGGTTTTTATTTCTGTAATAAACAAACACCTTACATTCTTTAAAATAATTTTATGTAAATCTCGGGGAAAAAATCATCTCTGACAAAAAAGCAGTAAAATTGATTTATAATCTCACAAAAATACATTTACAAATAATTTAGTCTCTTTTGACTGTTGGCCGTAAAATTTCCAAAATTATGTTACTGAAGTTTATCAGCAATAAACTCATTCCCAAATCTAAGGTTCTTGAGAATCTTTTAAATAGCTAGTCCTACATTCCCTAAAATGGAGCTGAACGAAATCCACCTCTTTCCTGCATTAATAATATCTCCTAAGATCTGTTGCATTGTAGGTCTGAACACAACAAAGCTGCCCACCATCTGAGAGACGGGGAAACTGTAAGGATTTAAACCCATGGCTCCATACACAGAGAGAGTGGTGATAGTCGGAGGGAGCCTCGCTCTGGGCACGATCAGGAGCTCTGCTATGATTTTACCCATTGCCCACACATCAGAGTACTGGTCTCTGTGTTTCCCTTGGAAAATCTCCGGGGCAGAGTAACACAAATTGCCTCCTTCTGCACCAAAGCAAAGCCCATTCTTTTGGAACCTGGCAAGCCCTAAGTCAATTATGACAGCTCGGTGAGTGTTGTATTCCACCTGTAAAGATATTAAATGACCATTGTTAAAAGGCACAACAAAAATAGTTCAAACTTTGCCAGCTGAGGAAGTTCAACCTGCCACAGGAACCGCAAATACGTTCTACTCAGCTGTCATTGAGTGTGTTTTATTCACATTTCTTTATTTTTTATTATCTAATAATAATAATAATAATAATAATAATAATGAAGCTTCTTTCACCAGAACAAGTTCCTTGTATGTGCAAACATACTTTCTGCTCTTTTTGATTCTGATTCTAAATGTTTGAATGAGATACATTATAATGATTCGGTTTTCTTCTAGAGTTCATATCATTCCTATTTGTTGATTTTTTTTTTTTAATGTAAAGAGTAATAATGAGATGATAACCATATTCCCATGCAACCAATTCATTTTGGAAAACTATTTAAATTCCAGAGCTATATGTATAATTTATTCTAATATATACACTACCAGTCATGAGTTTGGGATCGGTAAGACTGTAATGTTTTTTAATTTCTTTTCTGCTCACCAAGGCTACATATATTTGATAAATAATAATAAAAAAGTCTTAATCACAAAATATTAATTTCTGTGATGTTAAAGCTGAATTTCCAGCATCATTATTCCAGTCTTCATTGTCACATGATCCTTTCGAGATCATTCTGGTATGCTGATTTGCTGCTCAAAAAAGATGTATTATTACTATTATTAATTCAAACAATTGTGCTGCTTCATATTTTTGAGGAATACATTTTTCAGGATTCTCTGATGAATGGAAAGTTCAGCAAATCTACCGCATTTTTTTTTTTAAAGAAAGAAATCTTTTGTAACATTGTAAATGTCTTTTCTACAAATTCTTCATGAATAAAAGTATTCATTTATTTTTATTTTCCCCCAGACATTTGAATGGTACTGTATCATCGTCTCCACAAAAATATTAGGCAGCACAGCTGTTGTTTTTGTCGAATCCCCTCCAGAGATACATTCATATTCTATCAAAGCATGAAGATTGTACTGTATTAAACTATGGAAAGTTATGAATAACAGTAAAAACTGTGATACAGTATAATCGTCATGCTTTGGTGTGAATCTGTTTCCAGAGCTAATTAGACACCCAGGAAAGCTAATTTAAATAAGCTTTTTTAGGCTATTAAGGCTAGAGAATTCTACATCATTTTAAATAGAATATTTACTTAGAATTATTTGAAAAGTGTTTACATGAATTAACATAGTGTATATGTAGGAATTTGTTTTCAAACACATTTTCTTGTCAGATCAGAAATCAAGTCACACAGCCAGAAAACCCTTAATTAACTCACCATGATGTTGTCGGGCTTGAGGTCCTGATGGACGATATTCTTGCTGTGCATATAAGCGAGGCCTTCACACATGCCACGGATAATGGTAATCAGGATAGGCTTCGATAGCTGGGAAAGAAAAAATAAACATAAAAAAAAGCTATCAGCACTACTTGCATTGATAAAAATCAAACAATATAATATAATATATCATTAAAGGTTATGGGTTTTCCTGTATATTATTATCTTTATTTTGTGCACAGAGATAAAAGTTTATGTTTGTTAGTTTGTCATTTTCAATTGTGTTGCTTTCTGAACAATTAGGTTTTACAAATGATAGACTAAATATTTTAGACATATTGTGATTTTCTGATATTCTCTATTTTGTTTTGTTTTGTTCCTGGAGCACATTTCTACAAATGTTTATTTTTCTTCTTTATTTAATTAAAACATTCTTGAATTTTAACTAGCTTTTGACTAAGTTTAGGATCGGAAATTTTATCAGTTAAATTTCTTATCTAAAATTAAATAGAAATATATCAATTAAAATGTCATTTAAACAGTACCACCATGTATGATTGTGAGCCGAACATAAGCTTTTCTAGAGTTTTCCCAAAGATTAATTCCAATGGAATATTCCACATGCCATGAGAATCCAGCCAGGGTTCAGCCAGGAGCTTCACCACATTGGAATGTTTCAGAGACCTACAATAAAATCACATTTGCCAAATATGAAATATCAAAAATTGCAGTAGGTTAAAATGTCTAATAAAAAAAACAAAAACAATAATACAACAATGTATATGTATATATATATATATGTATATATATTAGGCAATATGTAATATAACGTAGTAATGATTTACAAAACATATTAAATAGTAAAATAATTTCTTAATTTTTCATGATTTCCATTAATTTAATATTTTCTCACTTTTCGCGAAAACACAGAATAACACTCAAATTTATTCAACATTTATTCTGCCGATCCAGTCTCATACAAAGCATGCTGGGAAGAAGTACTGATTCATGAACAAAACTGATTCATGTAGTCTGTCTCAACACAAATGGATGAAGAAGTTTATAATATATATGGACTGAATGCAATTTAGTTCTGTAAGCAGCATATATTTTTTAGCATATATATAAAAACTCACCGATATATGTTTCTCTCTTTCTGAATTTCTTGTATAGTTACAACAGTGGAAGGCACCTTCTTAAGAGCTGCAGGTTTATTTCTATAGGTTACTTTATACACCTTTCCAAAGCTTCCTTTAGCATAAGTAGCAGCTGAAGAAGACATCTGGAGAAACAATCGAAAATTCTACTGAATTCATTGTTTAATTACTTGATTATAATTAAACTGAATTCTCATTGATTTATGTCTTTTCCTCAGTGTTCCAGCTAAATTATGGATTTCACTCAAGTTTATCAGGAAGTCGTAATACCTCAATTTCAGAGATTTTATACATTCATTACATTTCAAAGTGTTGTGTCATGTTGTGTTTAGTTTTTAACCCCTCTGATTAGAGCGTTTTAACATCTGTGTTAAACTTCAAGCACTAGTTACAGGAAAAGTGTGAAAAATGTTGTTCCTCTTGTTTTTCCCGACAGAAAGATGTCTTGAGACATAACTCATGCCACTCATACTCACTGATGTCATTTTTGCTTTCATTTTCCACTTTGACAAGCCTCAAATCAGTGTCAATAACTTTAGTAAAGAGCATTAGTTCTGCTGTAAATTTTCTTCTTAAAGACATAATAATAATAATAATAATAACTTTATTTTCTATAGCACCTTTAAAAGATAATCTCAAAGCACTTTACAATATAAGAAAATACATATAAAATAATAAAGAAAATACAAAATAAAACAAAATTATTATATTTAAAAGTACCTACTGTAAATAATTTAATGCAAAAAATAAATAAATTAAACAATTCCGAAACTGTATTTTCACTCAATTTTAAAATATTAGTAAAGCAATCAAGAGCATGCATACATAAAAATACATAAATAAAGCAATAATTAAACCTCAAAAATGTATGAGTGATAAATTTATTTCCACCCTATTCTGTCATAAAAACATAATAGCAATTTCTATATGCATCAGGACATTATATTAACGTAAATGTATGTAAATGTCTGTATTTTAAAAATAATGCAGTTGGTGTTACAAGCTATTAAAATTCATAAACAGACTGAACATGATATATACATTTTAATGAACTGTTCTTACCACTGCGATTGTCCAGTCTTTTAAACAATGTCATGACAGTCAGACAGACAAAAAATACACCAGATGAACGGCACCAACTGTCAGTCAGCAGTAGTGTTCGTTAAATACCTTGTGATGGCAGAAATTCTCTTTAGCCGCCTACTTTCAGGATTCCTTCTCTATTTTAACCAATGAAGTTTGCTTTTCCAGTTCTTAGTGATTACAGATTCAAATTTGTGTGTGTGTGTTCACTGCTTTGTGTGTGCACTTTGGATGGGTTAAATGCAGAGCACAAATTCTGAGTATGTGTAACCATACTTGGCTTTATGTCACGTTACTTTCACTTTTTTTTCATCAGAGATTGCTGCAGGGCCTTTTCAGATACACTTACCAAGAGCAAAACCTAAATTAACATTTAAGAAAAGAGTGAAACTATTAACAAATTATTAATAATTCCCATGATTCTTATTCCATGTGGAGTCGTGAAATCAGAATTAATTAATTAATTTTTTCTCCACGTATTCCATTTCCCCCGCATTTGTTTTGTATTTTTCATTTTTTTCCTATTAATTTAATTCCATATATGTCCTCATACATCTCTTATAAAGACAATGCACTCTCATACTTCTCAGTTCTACCACCAGATGTCCCATAATTCCACACACTTCTAAATCCTTGTCTCTCTGAGAAGTCTTTGTAATATTATTATATTTCTTAACACACACAAATAAACATAGAAAATAAAATTTATTATTTGATTTTGTAGGCCTACAGTATAGACAGTTAGCTCTTTTAGAAAGTTACAGAATTATATCATGAGGGATGTTATTATTGTGTTTACCAAATACACTTGAAAACACTTTTCTTCCTGTTCATTGCTTGAAAAAAAACAAACAAAAATAGGCTATTTTGGGATGTTTCAGACAGTCCGGGAAAAGACAGATTAGGTGGTTCCACACATTTACATTTTGGTGTTATAGGTAGGATGGATTTTATGTTGATGCTAAGAAAATATTATTAAATATTATGGTAATAAAATATTACAACAAAGTGATTTGTTCTGGTTTTGGGGTGCATGAAAGACGATACTATATCACAGTTCCTCTGAAAGTTCAATTTCAGTTTTAATGGCAACATGTTAACATATAATGAACTTTCAACTCAGTTTATTGACAAAAGAAATCACTGAGATTACACAGTAGATATCTTACAGTATCAACCCGGAAAGTACAAGTATAGTAAAGCAACATACAAGTATAGTAAAGTAAATAGTTAGTAGACAGTATGATCATCTTTAGACAAAGCATTAAGACAACAGTCACCGCACACCACTTTAATTACATTAAAAACTTATATTCTGTATTCTTCAAGTATCCTTTAATTGGTTGAATAAAACCTGAATTCTTCGGTTTCAACAGCTCTGCCATTCCTCATGACTACACGTTGATATGTTTGAATGCCTCGCTCCAAATCATTGTGATGTCGAGTCATTGCCCCGTTACTCGGTACGACCATGGACCTCTGGACGCTGCTGTTACTGTGTGATGCAACCAACGCATTGCTCATCTAAGAGAAAATTTTGAAAATGTAAAAGTGGTTTTATGCTCAAACTCATCCAGGGTTATTTTAGTTAACTTTAACTGATATATAAACAAACTTATTTTTATTTCAGTTACTTGCCAAGGCAACATTTCTCATTTTCATTAAGTTTATCTTGATTTACTAAAATAACAAAAGTTAATAAAAACTACATACATAAAGTACATAAAAAAAAACTAATAAAAATGACAAAACATTTTTTTTACTAAAATATAAACCGAAAATATGAACTAATTCAAAACATGAATAAAAGTATTTAAAAAAAAATATTATTTTGGAATTCTTACCAGAGAAAAAGGGGCGGGCCTTATACCTTAAGTTTAAAAAATGAGTCGTGTAAGAAGTTATGCACTGATGGAGCTGGGATAATGTATAACTTCACAGGTAAAAAACATATTCCTTTGCACAACAAAAGTCCATTATTCATCTGAAATAAATACATACGATAATGATCCATAGTAGTTTTTCATCAACCCACATTTATTACAGGATGTTGTTGCCTAGTTTGGTAAGAAAACATCACATCAACACTCAATCTAAATGCCTTTTATCACAAAAATGATATTTACAACTGAAGACTGAATGGTCTCATCTCATTAATTTAATAAAAGAAAACTAGATATTGATTATATATAATAAGACATTAATTTCAAGCAACATAAAGGACAGAATACTGTATTTTGTCATGTATTTTTATGTATTTAATCATTTCCTTACCATTTTCTTGGATAATGCTCCTCTTTAATGTTGTGAAGGCCCTTCGTGTCTCATGTCTGAACTGACTAGTTTTCCACAGAGGTCTCTGTAAGTTTCGTGTGATAGCTGCTCCTCCCATCTGTCAGCAGGAATGTTTCAGAGGAAGGCAAGCAAGAAACAGAAATAAAGGACAAGAATGAGAAACTCGTGCCATGAACTTGACAAGGCCACACATTCTCCACAACAATACTTTACACATTTTTTTTTGGTAAGATAAAATAGGGATTAAAACTGGATTTTTATGGGCTAATCAGTATTAGTAAATACAACAGTACTAATACTTTTCTTCAGGACTCTATAATGAAATTTCCAGTTCTACTGTTCTTAAGAAGTTCTTGGAAAGTGTAGCAACAGTATAACAGCAGACACCTGTTGTGCTTATAGCATAGTATACTGTAGCTCTTTGGATTTCTAGGTGAATATATTGAACATTTTCTGTCAAATCAAATCAAGTCACTTTTATTTATAAGCGCTTTATAATACAGATTGTGTTAAAGCAGCTTTAAATAGTGTTAAACATGAGAATCACATACTGTCCTTTAGTCAGTAAATATAACTTAAAAAAAAACGTATTTGTTCAGTCAAATTTGATTTTATTTGGTAATAGTGTGTAATTAATAAATAATAGCCTTTATATAAATAAATACCTTTTTTTTACTTTTGTAATTTTTACTTAAGTTTAATTTATGCTTTACAGAAATTGGATGTTATCTGTAGTAGCACACAAAAAAAAAAATCACACTTTATGTACAATTGTGTGTAAGACTGATGAACAACACCCACTAAGAGTAAAACAGAAAGGAAAAGCAGCTTCTATGAGCAAAACAAAGATGCATGATTAAATATTTGGATTTGAAAGCAGGTTTCTGTCAGTCAACCAAATTCTTTAACCACAACAAAGTACATCATTACATGGACTACACAGATTTTCACACAAACTTAAAAATGGACAAGAAATTAATTACTAAATCATGTTGGTGGTCCTCTGTTCTGCACTCAACAGAAGCTCATTTAAGCCTCTTTAAATCAGTTGGATTTAAACAGTAAAATAAAAGTTTTAAATGAAAAGTAACATTTTAGTTAATAACGATTTTAAAAGGCTTTGTTCTATCATTAATATGATATTACTTATTAGGCTACCACAAACATATGAAATTTCACTTACCTGATATTTGCAGAATTTCCAAACTTTCTAATCGGCTGTACCATCCTTGCTTTTTTCTATGACTTAAATTCCTAGTTAAGGATTTTTATTTTAGATTTTCATTTGTATGTAAGAAACCAATCTTTTGTTTATCTATATGTAGAAGCCATTCATTCATTCATTCATTCATTCATTCTTTCTTTTCCATGTCTGTAATTCAGTTCTTTTTATGTCTTGTTATATTTAGTAATGCAAAACATTATCATAAACATTCTCACATTAATTCTCAGTTTCACCAGCAGAGGTTCCTATCATACCATTTGTTCCTGTATTTCCTCACACACACCCTCTTCAATTCCCTATAACGAATAACTTATAAATCCCTTTATAAATGTAAATGTCTTTGCAAAGTAATTTTGATTTCTTAAAGGATTCCTTTACTCTCTTTTTTCCCCTGTGCATTCAAAGTCATGCATAGATGGCCTTTATGACGGTCCATATGAGTGGATGAGACCCAGTGCAGTGGTTGTTGTTTTCTGATGACCATAATGACATGTATTGATATAGGGGTTCAGATATTTACTATTTTATATTTGTATAATTTTGTCACTCATAATGTGATGACCATCATATTCTCATACAATATGGATTGAAATACCATTTCAAATTCATTTATAACTTTTCATATGCGTTACACAAATCTTTATTAGGTAGAATATGGATATGTTTTGGGAGTAAGTTATTTAAACATTGAAAATATTGCATTTCAATAAACTATTTTTTTAGACAGATAATATTTATTGAGAAATATTCATCAAAGCATTTTGTATCTCTGATTTAAATGTTCAGAAATGACAAGCATGCAGTTGGTCTCTATTTACTGGAAACACACATTTTACACTCTTGACTTTTGATAAATATCATCAAGTGAATATCTGATGGCTTCTGCCTTTACAGTTCTTTCATGTATAAAGTTCATAGGGCATTTGTTTTTGTGAACATGTTGTCTAATCATGTCAAGATTTTTGTTTATAATCAGTGACAGTCTAAGAATTAAAGATATGACAACACTACAAATGCTCTTTACAAAAGTTACAATCACTGATTTGAGGCTTGTCATTATGTGCAGCATGAATGAGTCTTAAGATAACTTTTGCTGTGGAACAACATTTTTACACAGAACATTTCCTGTTACCACTGCTTGAAGTTTAATTTAGATGTTAAGATGCTCTGATAACCAGGGTGTTGAAAGCTTAACACAATATAACATGGCATTTTAAAATGTAATGAATGTAGAAAGAATGTAGAAATTTGATGTATGATGTGAGATGTGAGATATGATAACATCCCTTCTGATAACTGCTTTTCTGCAACCAAGAGTGATGGACAGGAGTGATATTTAAGACAATACAAGTACCCATACTGTAATTTTTTTTAATTAAGGTTATTAAATGATCAGTTTAGCAATCAAAAGCGTGCATGGCTGGAAATTAAATAAAATAAATGAACCTCAAACATTTATAAGCAATGTAATGGAAATGTATTTATTTATTTGCTGTGTGTGTGCGTGCGTGTGTGTGTGTGTGTGTGTGTGTGGGTTTGATTGTGTGTACAATTTGCTTTCTGGATTCTTTGATGAATATAAAGTTCAAAAGAACAGCATTTATCTGACATAGAAATCTTTTGTAACATGATACACTGCCCAGCAAAAGTCTGGGGTCAGTAAGAGTATATATGTGAAAATATAGTCAAACTAGCCAAATTAAATTTGAATTGAATTGATTACAATCATAATTAATCTGAGAGAATGGAAAAAGCTGCAATTTACAGTATACATACAGGCTTAGTAATGCAGTGTATCAATAAACTTGCAAGGAATTAATTTGTTGTTTAAGAAAGCATTGTCAGTCCAGTCAGATGGGGGGAAGGCTGGACGATTTCAAGGGCCTGACGAAGGAGAACCCTGACAAGAATTTGGACCAAGAACTCCAAATGAAATGACACCACAAAGGATTCAAAACTTATAAAGGAGCATTTGAAATTGCTCCTCAAGCGGAATGTGCCTGACAAACAGCCAGACTGGTACATCCAATTTCAGCTGCTAACACTATCAGAGACGATTCTACAATTCAGACACTCAATTCATTGACAATCTTTTTGTAAAGCAAACTGTACATGACATTACTGATGTAGTTAAAGTCTTGAGTAAAGATTTAATCGCATTGAATTGACAACATGGTAGAACGTGCCAATCGATCTATCAAAGATCAGCTTATTAAATACATGCACACAAAAGTTGTTTATTGGGATGAACACTTGACGCAAGTTGAATTTGGATACAATACAAGTGTACACTCTTCCACTAAACATTCACCTTTCTTTTTACAATTCAGTAAACAGTTTTTAAAACATCTGTGAAGAATATTTTAATAATGTAAATAACGTTTTACACTTAAAGGTTTAAAGGTTACATTTTAAAGGTTCTTCATGAAACCATCAATGCCGATAAAGAACCTTTATTTTTTTTGTGAGTGTATATTTCATCATTTGAACTGACACTAGTTTTATATATGCTAACTCATAGTCTATCTTTATAATTCAGTCTTTAATGCACAGATGCTTTGT
Organism: Carassius carassius; assembly: GCF_963082965.1. NCBI lineage: Eukaryota > Metazoa > Chordata > Actinopteri > Cypriniformes > Cyprinidae > Carassius > Carassius carassius. The sequence goes on from NC_081778.1 coordinate 29,054,394, forward strand.
CATCAATTCTCATTTTCCTGTCGTCCCTTTTGTTCCTATCATTCCTCACACACCTATCTATTTAAATCTCATTTGAAAAGTTTGTCTTTGCAAATGAAGTTCAACTGAATTCTTGAAGGATTTGCTTTTTTGTTTTCTTTGGAGTCTTTCTAGAAGTTTTGAAATATTTTTCTCTGGCGATCAGGTAATTCTGCTGCTCATAAATGTTTCCATTCTTATCTGAATAAAAATTTAAAGCACAAAAATAGGTAGGATAAATTTGATATTAATATTTTGGACATTTTTGATAAACTATTCTCAAATCACTGAGAATACATATAATGTAATGCAATCCACCTTCAGAAGTACATAAAATAAGTCAATACATATGCAGATGTGGGGACTTAGAGGTCAGAAAATGTCAATAACAAATTAAAGTTTAGTAAAGCAACGACAACAGACAGAATTCATCATAACAAAATTCATCATAATTTGATGCATTTTATTCATCATAAAATGAGATGAAACACAGGACATTTTCCCAAAAAGGTCCCAGAACAATTACATTACATGAAAAAATAAAATCTTACATTTCAAGGAGCCTTTAAAAAGTTCATTTATTATAAAAAATTCCAGTAAGTTTCTTGGTCAATCTTTAGCCCATTCTGCATGAATATATACTGAAACATTTCAAAACCATCCTGTAAATTGGTGTAATGATGAGTCATAATTCCCATCTCTTGGTACAGTCATGTTATAGGTGGGATCTCTCTGAAAAAAAAACATTTACATGTATTTGATAAGAAGAATTATTGTTTATACAGTAGGTACAGAATAATAACATGAGGCATATTATCCTTGTGTTTAGTACATTAGAATTTTTTTCCTTCCATTTCACTGTTTGCAAATACATCTTTTGGGATGTTTCAGACAATCTTACCACAGCAACCATTTGATCACACTTGCACTGTGGTGCAGGCCTAAAGTATTAAAACATGCACATAAGTAATTACACATGACAAGAGCATGAAGTAATTTTTACATAAAAATATGTGACTGGAATGATACATAAAATACTAACCCGAATGATCCATGTGGTCCACGATATGGAAGTAACGATGGACCTTTATTCAACAGACAGCGATTACACCTTTCCTAATGATGTGGTAAGCAGAGGTGACATGAGAAATCTCTCCAGCTATCACGTTTTCATGTAGGTCAAAAGTATTGTTCTTTGCTTTTGTCTATATAACTTAATTTTATTTTTTTCCCTTATATGTTTGAATGATTAGTAAATGTTGCTGACTTTCAGAATTGATAATGATTTCTCTGGTTTAAGGTTGATTATAATCAGTTCTTAAGATTTAATATGGTTTTATTTTTAGCCATATTAAGGACAGCTCAAGGATATTTTGAGAGAAAAAAAATCATACAAATGTAATTTCTTATTTTCTTACCATTTCCCCTGTTAAAGCTCCTCTGTAGAAATGTGACAGTCAACTAACTCCACAAACATCTATATGAGCTTCAATTAACAGAATCTCCACCCATCTCTAAAAGAAAATGAAAGTATTCATAAAGATGCAGTACAAGAATGGATGGTGTACAATTTGTTGGAGAAGTGGTGCAGTACTATGAAACATATTTTCATTCAGAAAAAAAGTAATATATTGAATTAACTAGGAAAATTTTAAAGAATGGCATGGTCTTGTAAAACATACTTCAGTAATCTTTGTTTAATTTACAACCTAATTATGTATTTAATTGTTTTTATACAATGTAGTACAATGAGTTTGTGGGTCCTTTTGAGTCTCAATTACACAAGAGTAATGTGGTATGTTGAACTAAGCAGTTTATTATTTGTATGTTTTTCATGTATATGTTAAGATAACTGTACATTACTGTAATTCTTATAATTATTATTTTATTTATTGATGTTATTTCAGACATTTCAGTCTCTTGTTACATTTTACTAAATAAACAAATCCTGACTGGACAAACTAATTCTGTTGTCATTTACAGTATATGGCTAGCTGTGTGTTACGGAGGCAAAGAACCACTCACGTGCAGCTGAGATCTAACATTCTGGCCACTTTAAATCAGACACAGAGATGAAGCAGTGCAGTAAAATCACATTTATAGGTGTTACGTCCATAGGGACATAAGTTATTCTGTCATATGATTTAATTAACAATTGTGTTTTGTGTGTGTGTGTGTGGTAGACTGATCTTGTCTCTTTTTACTCCTCCTGCTCTCTCTGCTTGGCAGGCTAATGAGTGTCACCTGATTCCTGTTTTGAACTCGTTAGCTGGAGTATAAAGGAACCGGCAGAGCTGCAGCCCAGGGAGAGAGGCTGAGGTGTTCCATCCTTGCAACTGCCATCTTCCAGTCCCAGCGTTGCAGTTTAAGCTCTGGTTTAAACTCTTGTCTCTGTGTTTGTTGATTGCTTCACCTATAGTGTTAGCTTGAAGTTATTGAGATCTATCTCCGTGTTTGTTGATTGCTTCACCTATAGTGTTAATGTGAAGTTATTTGGAATAGCAGAGTGTTTCAGTTTTATTTTATTTCTTTTTGTAACTGTTTAAGTGGATGTGGAATATTTTTTTTTCTTGTAGGGAGGTGGATGTCATTTATTTTAGAAATTACCCTTTTCTCCTGTGTTTAAGTTAGAGAGGAAGTCAGGGAAGCATCTCTGTAATTTATTTTTTTATTTTCTTTTGATAGGTAATTTACTTCATAAAAACTTAGCCAGAGGAATATTTCTTTTTTTTGTTTGTTGTTTTGACCTTTCCCCTCCTGAAGCCTTAAGTATTTTATTTTTCATATTCTGTTTAATAAATACCTCTGTTTGTTTGCTCAAACTGGTGTTACTGAGCTTTCTTGTGTATCAGCCCTGGGACTTGGAGACGGCAGTTCTCTCAGTTTCTCCCCACCGTTTATTTGTTACACCCCTTTTCACCCCTAGATCTTTTTTTTTTAAAAAAGGGGCACGTAACAAGTGGGGGCTCGTCCGCCCGTTTTTTTTTTTTTTTCTTTCTATATTCTTACGGCTGCGTTGATTTGGTGAGTACATTGCTCTTTTCTCTCTTAACGTCCAATTCTCGCTGTCTTTGCTTTAGAGTGGGGGGGGGAGAAGGAAGAGAGTCTCTGTGGTGGTGGAAATGGAGTTTGATTTGTTGGCGTTTACTCTGTCTCCCTCCACAGAGGTCTTTCAAAAGTGTAGAAAAAAAGATCTGATTTTGATTGCAGAATTCTTTAATATAGAAATAGTAAAAGAAGAGAAAAAGCAAGTGATTAAGAATTATTTGTTTGAGCAGCTGGTAGGCACTGGTATTTTACCAGAAGTTGACGAACAACCTGCGGTGGCAACAAATGCAGTGACTGAAGAGCTTGCTTCTGGTATTGAAAGTGCGAACTTTAATCCGGCCATATCCATTCGTCTAAAGGAATTAGACCTTGAAGTTAAAAAGCAAGAGAATGAGAATTTACGGTTAAAACTCAGAGTGGTAGAGGCAGAAACCGATAGAGAGGTTAAACTCCGTACTATAGCACTACGGTCGGCGGAGGTGAGCAGGAAACCTATTCCCGCTCCGCGCTCAAGAACTCCCTCTGTTTCTTCTCCTCCTACACCCGTATTCTCACACATAAGGGGTGCTCAAGAGTTTGATGTCAGCAAATACATCAAGCTTGTGCCTCCCTTCCGCGAGTCGGAGGTTGATGCCTACTTTGTCGCTTTTGAGCGCGTCGCAGGTAAACTGAAATGGCCGAGTGATATGTGGGCATTATTGTTGCAATGTAGCTTAACGGGTAAAGCTCAAGAGATTTGCGCGTCGTTGCCAATTGAGCAGTCTCTCGATTATGATATCCTTAAAACCGCTGTTCTCAGAGGCTATGAACTAGTTCCTGAGGCATATCGTCAAAAGTTTCGAGTGCATGCGAAGTCAGAGAGACAGACGCATGTGGAATTTGCGAGAGAGAAAAGAGTAATGTTTGAAAAATGGTGCCTCTCCAGTAAGGCCACTACTTTTGAGCAATTACAAGAATTGATCTTACTGGAGGACTTTAAAACCTGTCTTCCCGAAGGTGTCGTCGTTCATTTGAATGAACAAAAAGTGAATTCGTTGTTGAGTGCTGCTGTGTTGGCAGATGAGTTTGTTTTGACGCACCGCAATGTGTTTCCGTCTGCTCGATCCTCAAACATGCCGTTTGCTAATAAAAACACTATGCGAGATTTGTCACGTGTAGCTCCCTATACAGCAAAAAGTAACGGAAATAGGGACAAGTCCGCCTCTTCAGGTGGAAGAGACAAACGTTCCTGTTTTTATTGCCTTGACGGAGGTCATTTAATTGCTGATTGTCAGGCTTGGAAAAAGAAAAATTCCGAGGCTAAAACCAAAAAGGTGGCGTTAGTGCAAACCATGTCTGTAATTAAGGATGAGTCTATGAAACCTTTTCTTCTTTCTGGCACTATTTCCTTGTCTGATAATGCGCAGCAGTCTGTTGTGATTTTGCGTGACACTGGCTCGGCACAGTCCTTTGTCTTAAAAGATTTACTGCCCTTCTCACAAAGCTCGTACACTGGCACGGATGTGTTAATTCGTGGTATTGAAATGGGGTGTGATAGTGTTCCTCTACATCGAGTACACTTAAAATCTGATCTTGTGACTGGATTAGTTCATCTCGGGGTGCGGGAGCAGTTGCCATTTGAAGGGGTGGGTCTCCTACTAGGAAATGACCTGGCAGGTGGTCAAGTTTTTCCCAGACCTATAGTAGGGAACGACGGTAAAACTGATGATACTTCTAGTCTTTTCCAACAGTTTCCGTCTACATTTTCTGTGTGTGCAGTGACCCGAGCACAGTCAAAAAAATTTGAAGACGTTGTAAATCTTACTGACTCATTCTTACAAGTGCCCTTTGAACCTCTCAAATGTGAGTTAATGATAGAACCTAAGTTTGGGGAAGGTGTTGATGTAAATAGCCCACATGAGACTATTGGCGTTGACCGAGCTCAGCTAATTGCTGCACAGAAGGCAGACCCATCTATTACTGCATGTTTTGATGCTGCCCTTGCCTGTAAGAAAGTGCCCGAAGCTAGAATTGCCTACTACTGTGATAACGGGGTGTTAATGAGGAAGTGGAAGCCAGAGGATAGTGATTCTGACTGCCATGAAGTCCACCAAGTCGTCCTCCCTGCTGCTTATCGTCCACAGGTGCTGAAGCTTGCTCACGATAATGTACTTGCAGGGCATTTAGGTGTCAATAAAACCTTTCACCGTGTAACCAAGTACTTCTTTTGGCCAAAGTGCAAGTCCTCAATAGCTGAGTTTTGCAGAACTTGTGAGATATGTCAGAGGACTGGCAAACCAAACCAGAAGGTCCCCGTTGCTCCTCTGCATCCAGTGCCAGTGATGGCTGAACCATTTGAAAGGTTGATCCTAGATTGCGTAGGTCCACTGCCTAAAACCAAAAGTGGTTACCAGTATGTGTTGACCATCATGTGCACCGCAACCAGGTTCCCTGAAGCTGTTCCCTTGCGTACAATTAAATCCCCTGCTGTGATTAAGGCCCTGGTGAAGTTTTGTACTACGTTTGGGTTACCCAAAGAGATCCAAACAGATCAAGGATCAAACTTTACCTCAAAGAAATTCAAGCAAATGTTAGTTGAAATGGGAGTGTCGCACCGCATGTCAACTGCATATCATCCTGAGTCGCAGGGGGCCCTGGAGCGGTATCATCAGACCTTAAAAGCCATGATCCGTGCATACTGTGTTGAAACTGGGAGAGAATGGGATGAGGGGCTTCCTTTTCTTCTGTTTGCCACTCGTGAGTCTGTGCAGGAGTCAACTGGATTTAGTCCTGCAGACCTTGTGTTTGGCCACACAGTTCGCGGCCCGATGAAAATGCTGAGTGAACAGCTGCTTTCTGAGATTCATTCGCCTGTGTCAGTGTCGGAATATGTCAGTTCTTTCAAAGAACGCCTGCATTGTGCCTGGGACATTGCCAAAAGGCATTTAAGTGATACCCAAGTAAAAATGAAGTCACGCTTCGACAAGAAAAGTGTTACCCGCAAGTTCAATCCTGGTGATCTTGTCCTAGTCCTTTTACCCGTTCCAGATTCTGTGTTTGCGGCAAAGTTTTCAGGCCCATATACTATTGAAAGAAAACTGAGTGACACTGATTATGTGGTTGCCACCCCAGACCGAAAAAGACGTAAACGCGTCTGTCACATAAATATGTTGAAAAGATATCTGAAACGTAGTGAGGAAAATTGCAAAGCTAATCCAAATGTTACCCCTGTAGCTGCGATCTCAACTGCCAGTTATTGTCTTGCTGAAGATGGCTTGGTAGATAAAGTTCCTGTCAGCTCATGTGGAAAACTTAAAAATTCAGTGATACTGAAAAACTTGCCTGATACTCTTCCCTATCTTACAGTCTGTCAACGTAAAGAACTGCTGCAGCTGATAGCCAAGTACCCTTCACTGTTTGCTGATGTACCAGGCAGAACTTCAATGCTGACCCATGATATTGATGTGGGTGATTCTTTGCCAGTAAAACAGCATGCCTACAGAGTGAACCCAAAGAAACGTGCAATAATGAAGGAGGAGGTGGAGTATATGATGCGTTATGATATTGCAGTGCCCAGTCAGAGCCCGTGGAGTTCCCCCTGTTTACTGGTGCCAAAGCCAGACTCCTCTTTTCGGTTCTGCACAGACTATCGCAAGGTGAACAAAATCACTAAGGCAGACTCGTTCCCGTTGCCACGAATGGAGGATTGTGTAGACCGGGTGGGCTCCGCTAACTTTGTATCAAAATTAGACCTCCTTAAGGGCTACTGGCAAGTTCCCCTAACTCCCCGTGCCTCTGAAATTTCCGCCTTTGTGACACCAGATCATTTCATGCAGTACAACGTTTTAGCGTTTGGGATGCGAAATGCCCCCGCTACATTTCAACGCCTGATGCAGAGGGTCTTGGCCGATGTCACACATTGTGAGGTCTACATCGACGATGTTGTTGTCTATTCAAGCACATGGGAAGAGCATGTTAAAACACTTGAGAGTGTGTTCGATAAGTTGGCTATGGCGTCACTAACTTTAAATGCTGCCAAATGTGAATTCGGAAAAGCAGCAGTCACTTATCTGGGAAAACAAGTGGGTCAGGGATGTGTGAGACCTGTGGTTGCCAAAGTGGAGGCTATCTTACAGTTCCCTAACCCCAGCAATAAGCGCGAGTTGCGCAGATTTCTCGGAATGGCTGGTTACTATCGAGGGTTTTGCAGAAACTTTTCTGCATTAGTTTCTCCACTCACTGACCTCTTGAGTAATAGCCGAAAGTTCATCTGGGGTTGTGAATGTTCCCTAGCTTTTAATGCAGTGAAAGACCTGTTGTGTAACGCACCTGTGCTTCTAGCCCCCAACTTTGAAAAGTCATTCAAATTGCAAGTGGATGCCAGTGCCACAGGGGCAGGTGCAGTGTTATTACAGGAAGATGAACGTGGTATTGATCATCCGGTGTCCTATTTCTCAAAGAAGTTTGTGTCATATCAGAAGCAATATAGCACCATCGAGAAAGAAGCTCTTGCTCTCTTACTTGCGCTTCAACACTTTGATGTTTACGTAGGAGGTAGTGCAAACCCTCTTCTTGTGTACACCGATCACAACCCCTTAACTTTCCTAGCCCAGATGTCTAACTCGAATCAACGCTTGATGCGATGGGCATTAGTTGTTCAGGAGTATAATCTTGACATTCGTCATATGAAGGGGGCTGAAAATGTAATTGCCGATGCGCTGTCTAGGACCGGTGGTACTGAAATTTAAGTGTTATACAAGTTTTTTTTTCCCAAGTCAAAGGAGAAAAAAGGAAAAAAAATATTTAGTGGTGGGGGTGTTACGTCCATAGGGACATAAGTTATTCTGTCATATGATTTAATTAACAATTGTGTTTTGTGTGTGTGTGTGTGTGGTAGACTGATCTTGTCTCTTTTTACTCCTCCTGCTCTCTCTGCTTGGCAGGCTAATGAGTGTCACCTGATTCCTGTTTTGAACTCGTTAGCTGGAGTATAAAGGAACCGGCAGAGCTGCAGCCCAGGGAGAGAGGCTGAGGTGTTCCATCCTTGCAACTGCCATCTTCCAGTCCCAGCGTTGCAGTTTAAGCTCTGGTTTAAACTCTTGTCTCTGTGTTTGTTGATTGCTTCACCTATAGTGTTAGCTTGAAGTTATTGAGATCTATCTCCGTGTTTGTTGATTGCTTCACCTATAGTGTTAATGTGAAGTTATTTGGAATAGCAGAGTGTTTCAGTTTTATTTTATTTCTTTTTGTAACTGTTTAAGTGGATGTGGAATATTTTTTTTTCTTGTAGGGAGGTGGATGTCATTTATTTTAGAAATTACCCTTTTCTCCTGTGTTTAAGTTAGAGAGGAAGTCAGGGAAGCATCTCTGTAATTTATTTTTTTATTTTCTTTTGATAGGTAATTTACTTCATAAAAACTTAGCCAGAGGAATATTTCTTTTTTTTGTTTGTTGTTTTGACCTTTCCCCTCCTGAAGCCTTAAGTATTTTATTTTTCATATTCTGTTTAATAAATACCTCTGTTTGTTTGCTCAAACTGGTGTTACTGAGCTTTCTTGTGTATCAGCCCTGGGACTTGGAGACGGCAGTTCTCTCAGTTTCTCCCCACCGTTTATTTGTTACACCCCTTTTCACCCCTAGATCTTTTTTTTTTAAAAAAGGGGCACGTAACATAGGAATGCAAGAATTATAGCATTGATTTAAGTTAATTACACACACACACACACACACACACACACACACACAGAGAGAAAGAGAGAGAGATGAAAGTTGCAGACTGAGGTCACTTTTGGCTGCCTTTTCTGGTTTGTATTTTGTTCAACTTCTGTGTTTTCTTTTGTTTGGGAAGTGTTTGTGTGTGTCTTCTGTCCAGGATTCTGTCCTATTTAAGTAAACTGAGTTTGGTTCTTTTAAAATGAACTGTATGTGAAAATACTCTTAGTGAAGCAGTGAAGCAATAAACATTCATGTACTGTTTGCTATCTTAAATATTTTAATTTTGTCAGCACTCTTAATATCAGTCCATGTAGTTGTCACGATTTCTAGCTTGAGTGGCTGTGAGCTTCGCTAGAGGGCAGTCCATTCGAGACTCTTGCCAGCCACTTTACCACGGACTCCATTTCCCATAATCCCTTGACCGGATTCATCAGCACTCACCAATTGCAGTCGCCTGTCTCTCATTATCTCATCAGTCACTCACTATAAGAACAGCACACACGCACTCGCTCACTGATGATTGTTTAGCCTGTAATATTTCCTAGTTTTTGTGTTCCTGCCACTGTGTTTGTGTTTTTGAATTGTGTTATAATTTTTTAAGATTTTGCTATTTCCGTGATATTTCACAGTTTTATTATTCTCCATTTAAACCAGTCCCTGTCATCCCATTTTTTTCCCATAATTCATCATAAACATTTTCTAATTCCTTATAATGAATGATTTGGATCTTTTCAATTGATTTTTAATTTCTGTTCTTTATTGGTCTTGAGGTCAGTTTTTCATGTCAATACCACAACCATAAGAACTATAATTATGAATGAACAGTATGAAAAGTATATCTTATTTCAATTACTCAATTAAATTTCCCTGTGTGGGAAAGAAATAAAATAGCAAAAAAACAAAAGGAAGGATGGATTTGATATTAATCAGTTTTTGGATTTAGGGTTCATGAAGGAGGTGAAGGAGAAAATGTAAGTTTATATTGCAACTCTTATAAGGCAACATGTCAAGACAGTATGAACTTTCATTCCATAAATGACTTGGAATACACAACAGATATCAATCCTCATAAGTGCATAAAATGTGGTTGAAGGTTGAAAATGTTTGCTGTTGTTGCAATTTTGTACAAAATAACAACTTTTCAAAGCAAACTTCCTGATTAAACATTAGAGCACCCTAGTGTGATAATCTGTGCAATTGTACCCCCTGTATTTTAATAGGGTCAAAATTATTCTAAAGTAATGCTTTTTTCACTCAAAAACTAAGGTGTGTAAACTCCTAAAAGATTATTGAGGCCTATACAACCAATATGACCAACAAATAAACACAAAACCAGTCCTAATTCAAAGAAAACACATTGACAAAAAGATTGAAACTAATAGTTGTTGATATTATAGCATAACAAGTGATTTACAAGCATTTTTTAATAGGCCAGTCATTTTTGACTGGGAACCTTAGGTGTATCTGAACACAACACAAGGTTTAAAAACATATTTTCTGTATTTTTCAGTATCCTTTAATTGGTTGAATAAAACCTGAATTCTTCAGTTTCAACAGGTCTGCCATTCTTCATTACTACACGTTGATATGTTTGTATGCCTCGCTCCAAATCGTTGTGATGTCGAGTCATTGCCCCGTTACTTGGTAATTCTATGAACCTCTGGACGGTGCTGTTGCTTTGAAAGAAACTCAGCTAAGAAAAAATATGAGTAAACACAAGAAGCAATTTTATGCCCACAGTCATCCAGAAATATTTTAACTAAAAGTAAACCATAAAACCTATTTGTTACTTGAAATAAAATAAACTTTAATTGAATTAAAATAAAATAAGATAAAATATAAAATAACCTATTTTAATTTAGCTTGCAACATTTCTGTTTAAATTAGTTTATCTTGATGTACTAAAATAACAAAACAACAAAAGTTATACAATTTAAAAAAATGAAATGTAAACAGAAAATATAAAAATAAACTCTTACATTAACTATTAAAACTGTAATCCTATCTCAATGATACTAAAAATAACATTATAATAATCTACATTTTGCAGCTTACTAGCTTACTAGCTATTGGGTTTCATAAACACTGTGTCCTAGAAACACTTTAAAGATAACTCTCTCTTTGCAGTTAATCTGGACTACATTACTTTTAATGAAATATTTTGGAATCTTTTTGACACTCTTACCGGAGACAATTGTGCATTCTCAGGGATACACTTGCATCTAAACCTAAGTTTAAAAATGAGTAATGTAAGATATCATACAATGATGGAGCTTGGAGTATGTTTAGACATATTCACATTTTCACAGTTTAAAAAATAAATAAAAATAATAATTCTATAAGCTTAAAAAATAATAACTCATCTGCAATAAATACATACTCATGTGGTCCAAAGTTTGTCCACTGCCAACATTTCGTACATTTTCTCGGTATTGTTGCCTAGAGTTTTGGTAAGAATAGATCAAAGCTCACATGAGAAATCAAAAGGCTGTTTATCACAGCTCATTAGTATTTCTGTGACTTTATTTTAGATATCCAAAACATCATACTAGCAAAAAATTAATTTATATCTACAACCCTGTCCATTAAAATAATTAGGTTGCATTTATTTTAAGCATTATGAATGAAAAAAAAAACTTACATAAATTGTCATATAAATGTAATTTGTTATTTACTTACCATTTTCCTTGCTAATGTTTTCTTCAAAGTTTTAAAAGTAAACTGACTTGATTTGTGTGAAACAACGATTTATGTATGCCTCTAATAACAATATCTCCACCCATCTGAGTGTCAGCGGAAAGATTCAGAAGAAACAGATAAAGTAAAAGAATGAGAGACTTATGCCAGAAACTTGATACGGCAACACAGTCTCCACAACACTGTTTTATAAATGTATTTTATTTCAATTAAATAACTTTTGACTATGGCGAAATTTTGCAAGTTTTATTTAAGTGTATTGAAATGAGTAACATACAATATGCTCATGCTCCTCATGCAAAATCTTATCTATCATTCATCTTAACTTTTAAATAAGTATATAATCATATTTTGCAAGAAATGACAGTTGAATTTCAATAATAAATGAATAAATAAATAAATAAATAAATAAATAAATAAATAAATCTGTTCACCAATCATGAGCTGAGTACCATTAAAATACCAAATATAAAGTTTGAAAAATTTATTGGAAGAATCTTTTAGTGACTGTGTACCAAAATCAATAGAATATACTGTACCAACACAATTTCCCTGCAGGTAATAAATATTTTATATTTTGGCAATTTTCATTTGAATTCATAAAATCCCATTATAATGTTTTCATATGATCCTACGCCACATTGATAGTTATGTTTAGTTTTTTTTTTTTTTTACAAAAGTCATCATACAAACTAATTTACTGTAAATGCTTGTGTTTTTGCTTTTGCAGGAAGTGAACCTTAAAGCTAAATGTTGCTTTGTTTACCCACTGCTTTCACATCAAACAGGCATTGTAGTAAAACAGGTTTTTGTTATTGTCTTTCTGGATAAACTGGTATTTCTGGGGAACTATCCACTTGAGTCTTAAGATGTCCCATGGAGGAGCTCTGGAAGGATAACACAAGGAGTAATGTGATGGAGGAGAGAGGACCAGGGACCCGTTTCAGAAAGGATGTAAAAGGGTTGGCACATCTAAGAATGAAAATTCGTCCATCTTCTACTCAGCCTCGAAGCAGGTCTATTTGACTTTCCTCTTCTAGAATATTCCAATCAAAGTTATGTTAAAATTTGTCCTTGTTCTTCCAAGCCTTTCAACGGGGGTAAGCAGGTGTTTGTTGTTAACAATTCAGAAGACATTAAATTAAGTGTGCGCAACTGTAATAAAACATCCCTCACACATTTTGGATGCCTCACATGAATTTTTGTTGGATAAATATCCAGATTTAAAAACGTAATAAACTTTTTTTCTGACAGTGGCTGCCAAATTTCAAATGGAAAAGCAAAGTCTATTTGCAATCAAGTGGCAACTTCCCACTCTCTCTCGTGAGGCCAACACGGAAATGACTTAAACTGTAATTCATCGATTGGCCGTTAGAGGCTGGCTGCAAAAGGAAGTCAATCCCATAGACAACCCATGGTAAAATGGCCACCTTACAGCAGAAAAAAAACATGTTTACAGCCTGGTTCAAAAAATTATTTTGGTCAATATAGCAAATTTTGGCCTTCATGACAACTGTGAGGAGTGTGAATTGTTTTTATAACTCATCCGTTTAAAATATATTAAGCCTTAAGGTTCTGCATAATTAAGGGCGTGGTCACTTGAGTGACAGGTGGATTGCTGCTGCTGACACTGCTTTCTCGACAACGACTGGACACTATGAATATCTCATATGCCACTCGGATTGGTCAACAGTCCATCAGTCTTTAAAGCCTTCATCAATGATGTCTTCCGGGACATGCTGAATCAATGGGTAATTGTCTATATTGATGATATCCTGATCTTTTCTGATACTTAGGACTCAGAGGGAGTAGTGATGGATGACAGGAAAGTGTAGTCTGTCCTGAACTGGCCACAACTGAGCACTCTTAAGGAATTACAGTGCTTCTTGAGCCTTGCAAACTTTTATAGACATTTCATGTAGGAGATAGGGAACTTCTAACCATGATATCTGCCTTTGAAGAATGGCATCACTGGTTGGAGTGGGCCAAACTCCCCTTTGTCGTTTTCACTGACCACTGCAACCTTGAGAATCTCAAGTCAGCCAAACTGCTCAATCCATGACAAGCTAGATGGTTTTTATTTTTCACTCGCTTCATTTTCAAAGAAACCTATCATCCTGGCTCAAAGAACTCCAATGCAGATTCACTCTCAAGGCAATTTGAAGCATCCCAGATTCCTTCAACCACTGAGCCCATAATCACCTCTAATCTCATTCTAGTCCAAGTTCAATGGGACATCATGACAGAGATTGCAGAAACTCAGATTAGTGAACCACCTCCTCCAGAATGCCCTCCTGACCACACCTATGTCCCTCCAAACCTACGTCTCTGTGTCATGCAGTGGGTCCATAACTCTCCTAGCTCTGGAGACCCTGGAATCAACGCCACCATTCAACTTCTCTCCAACCATTTGGCCCACTCTCCAACCAGACACTGATAATTTGTTTAATCAGTGCTCCACTTGTAACGTCTCAAAGTCTTTCCACCAGCACCCAGCAGGTCTTCTTCAACCGCTCCCTGTTCCCCAACGTCTATGGTCTCATATTGCCATAGACTTTGTCACTGATCTTCCCAATTCCAGGAACTATACCACAATCCTCACTGTTATTGAGGATTGAGGATCGTTTTTCCAAGGTATGCCGTTAAACAAGCTCCCCACAGCCTTTGAGACTGCCAAAGTTCTCCTGGAACAGGTCTTCCATTTCTATGGACTCCCTGAGGTCATTGACCGTGGCCCCAAGTTCACTTCTCGAGTTTGGTCCGTCTTCTGCCAACACCTAAACATTAAAGTCAGTCTCACCTCTGGAAACCACCCCCAGTTGAATGGCCAGGTATAAAGATTAAAGCAAGAGCTCCCCCGCTTCCTACGTTCATACTGCCATCAAAATCAAAATGACTGGAGTCGCTATCTCCTGTGGGCGGAGTATGCCCAGAATTCTCTACGCAAGACATCCACCAGCCTCACGCCTTTCCAATACATCCACGGATTTCAACCACCCCTATTTCCATGGTCCAGGGAACCTCCAGAACTCCCTGCCATTAATGACTGGCTGCAACGAAGCGAGGAGACCTCGAATTCTGCTCATGTACACCTTATACATGCTATCCGCAGTGTCAAACATCCAGACGACTGCCACCAACAACCAGGCCCCGCCTACAGCCTTGGACAATGGGTTTGGCTCTCTCTAAGACTTTCCACTTCCAGCTTCACTACCATTCAGACGTTCTAGCTTACTGCTCTGCCCTTTGCTTCTTATTTCTGTACTTTTCTCTGATTTTTCTAAGATTTTTAATTCAGCAGGACAGCACAGTGCTCAAACAAACACTAATCGATGGCACAAACAGGGAGCGAGACCCAAAGGAACACAAGACATCGGATTGTTAAGGGTTTCTCGTATTGCTGCCGTAGCTTCCTCTACCCCAGATTCGACTATGACAAGGCTTGTGAAAACTGGTTTTCTACCACCCCCTATACAACTTGAGAACAGATTTGAAGCATTAATGAATATGGGTGAGGAATCCCCAAATGTGATTAAAGATGGATCGGATCAGCCAGCAGCTAACACCGCTACTAACAGGCGCTAAAGGACGAGCAGACAGCAGCATTCAGCTCAGCGCAGCCAAGCACAGGACTCTGATAGTGGGTGACTCTATTATCAGAAACATTAGTAGCAGGACTACAACAACATGCTGCCTTCCTCAAGCAACGGTCTCTGATGTGAACAAGGAAATTCTGATAAAGCACAAGACTGCAAATCAAATAATCATCCATGTGGGGAAGAATGATATTCGGAAAGAGCAGTCAGAACTCCTTAAGAAGGACTTCAGTGAACTCTTTGAAACACTTCGAAGACTCAAAGTTCATCAGTGGACCGGTTGCTTGGGCTGAACACATGGCTACAAAGATCTCATAATATAAAAGGAGTGAATTTCACCGACAACTTCATTTTTTTCTGGGGCCATAGACAACTGTTTAAACCAGATGACCTCCACCCAAACAAACTTGGTGCTAGAGTGCTTAAGGATAATATCTACTTTTCCCTCTGACATCCTTCAGCAGAGTGTGTCAATCCATTCAGCACACACACACGATCATGTGGGTTCATCATGTGGTTGACATTTCCCACAAGGACACTGATAACACCATGCAGTCACAACAAGCACTGCTCATGGACACCATCCCGGCTGAGCCCTGCCCACAGAGCTCAAAATCAACACTCAGCACCCAAGGATGTATTTCTGGAAAACTCTCTCCAGCATCTCTACTTCTGTGCTTCTGACAGAAAATGGAGGAATTGGTGTATGCTGGGACTAAAGTCTCACACTCATTTAATACAAGCCCGCAGATATCTACAAAAAAATGGCGGGCCCCCCAACCACCAAAGCCTGTGGGACCTGCTCCTGTGAGAGCTCTCCGACCCCTGCCACAATGCCAGGGCCCAAACCCTCTATCTGCTGAAGGTGAACCAAAAACAACCGCCCAGTGATATTGTAAGGATCCTGCCCGGTTAAGCACCCACACCTGTTCCAGATTAACGATCTCATCAAGACACCGTATAAAAGCACTCTCAGTACCTCAGTCCCGGGTCAAGCCTCCAACAGGGATCGACCACGTGAAGTTGTCTCCGACTCACCTCGTCTTCGTATACTCACATTTGAGAAAGTAACCTGTGTGTATTTGTTCTACTGTCTCCAGAACACTCCAGGCATATTCCATGATCTTAACTCTCCTACGTGCCTTGATATCTCCTGAGTGCCTAAGTGATCCTTCAACTATTGAACTCCCACTGCAAGAAAAGAGACAAGGATTGGAATCTCGTATTGTGTGGCTTTGACGTCTAGATATATAAGCATACTCACCTGGCTTTCACAGAAGCATACTTACCTGACTTTCACGGACACGAACTCCAGAAAACCCCGCACCAAGTTTGCACTTCCTTCCCTCTCACTATTCCTTTAAGACTGTTGTATCTTATATTTTATATTTGATCTAGATTTTTAGGCTCTACTGTTAGTGTTATCTTTATGCATCGAGGGTCTGAGAGTAACGCAATTTCGATTCTCTGTATGTATGTACTGTACATGTGGAAGAATTGACAATAAAGCAGACTTGACTTGACTTCAATTGACTTGACTATTTAAGCAGTCACCAAACTCTCAGTCATTGCGAAGTCTTGTTTAGCCTTGGTTAACATTTCTAAGCATTCTACCCTGTTGACTACCACTTGTGTATTATCCTGGACTGTTCTACTGATACTGATTCTCTGCTGCCTGCTCTTGTGATTAGTTTGTTGGATTGTTTATTCTGTGCCCTGTCTGCTCCCAGCCCTGACCCATGTTCTGCCTTCATTTACTCTACTGGATTATCTCGTTGGAGCAAGAAGCTGACGTCTGATTTCTCCAAGTGGTCATATTTACCATGTTTACTTTGGTAACGTTAATGTTTAGCGTGCATAGTCTTTTACATCGCTTATAAATATTTCTGCTTTGTTTAGTGATTATAATCACATCAGATCAAGTTATTTCAATCACTTGCTGATGACTGAAAGTGAGTTTTGAGCTCAACTTATTTTAAAAAGTCTTTAATGCTGGTGTTAAAGCTGTTAGCTTTCTGAAATGAACCGTGGCCAAAAAACCCTGGCCATTGGCCCAGAGGAAGCCCCGACGAGGCACGATCAAGCCCCGAAAGTGACAGTGGAAACGAGACAGGCCCTGGCACGCACTAGCACGCCCGCTTTAAGCTCATCAGTGGAAACTTGGCTAATGTGAGAGTAGGCTGGCCCAAACACTATAGGCACTCTTCGCTCATTGAAAACACTTGCAGGTCCCAGCCCTCTGGATGGAAGTGAGCTCAGTCATGAGTGTTGTCTTGAGAGACAGGATCTTATGCACACCTTACTCAAGTGGCTAAAAATGAATTCTCTTCCTCTGAAATCCAGCCTGGACAAGAAAGAAATCCCAGGAGGGCATGAAAAAAAAAGTATTTTCTATAAACATATAATTTCAGAGTAATCTCCATAATGCAAAAGTGCAGCATTAAATTATATTTAAACAAACACATGCTGTCATCAAACCCCAAATCTATGCGACTGAAGTGTTGCCTGCACATAACGACCTTGCAAACTACATGTCAAGTGAAACCTTTCAGTTTATACTCCCAAATCTCCATAATAAACATAGCATTTAAGAGTCAAAATGGGCTACTTGGCCATTTTAAGTGAGAAATTATGGACAGGAGAATGTACACATCGTTTACTGTGCACCAACTCTGTACTACATAAATTTTGGCTAAAATATATGCAGCATAAATTAGTTGACAAATTTAACAGTAGCTGTGTCTCATTTAGAAGGATGCGTCCTCCGGAGGTTGAATTTTAAGGCTGCATATGTAATCAGGGAAGTCTCATTTAAAAAAAGTAAATTTCAAAGTAAAAAATTAATTATAGTATTTTAAACCTCACAATTTTATTATGGTTCCTTTTCTTTAATAAGACATCCTCAATGACGTATGCAGCTTTCAAATGCGATCTCCAGAAGACGCAGCCTCCAAAATGAGACGCAGCCAGTCTATTGTGACTAAATACAGTTGGATGGCTCTCAAAAGTGATAAATATGCATGAGCAAAAATGGAAGAATTCAAATCATGTATGTTCGTGGGTTCTGTTGCAAGCTGATGAAGTAAAGATAACGTACACAGTGTTAATGAACCTAATATTGTTTCATTTTCATTTTACACAACAGCCATTTATCAGTTTAGTTACTTAAAGTATGAAAAATTATATGGTTAACGTTACATTATTATAAAAAAAAAAAAGCATATACAATTAAATACTTTCAAGTATGGTAAATTGCATATACATTTAGGGCACTTTTTAAAAAAAAATCTGTGTGACTTAAAAGTGCTTTAGCATTAATTTAAATGTATTTACACAAACACAAGCTGTGGCTCATTGCGGCTCAAGAGTTGTCCGTACTTAATGACCTTGCAAACTAAATGTGAAACAATTATTAAGTGAAACTTTTGAGTTTATTTGATTTATAGTCCTAATACTAAATAATAAACATTTAATTCAACCTTAAAGAGACTGCTACACTGATAAAAATATTTTGTGGTGAAGTAAATACTACATAAAAACAAATGTAATTTTGTACATGAAATAATTAAGTTCAGGCAAGAATTAAAAAAAAATAAAGTAAATTCTATATTACTAATCAATTTAAGCTTGTAGAAATTAAACTGTGAAATTATAAGCATATTTTACTTGGTTATGTTTACAAGGATTCTTTAAGTAAATATCAAAGTTATGATTTCTTTTTTTCCCATCATAAATAATTAAAAAGGTTAAAATGTTCACTGTTTTGAGTGGTATTTACACTGTTTTATGGTTGATTTTGTCGTTAGATTTAGTAATTTACTGTTTTGTGATATCTGGAGTAAAGTTTCTACTCAAAATTACCCATTTATACTCATACACTATCCATTGATTGTTACTGTCATTATGTATGGTGTACCAAGTATTGAGGTCTCTGTTTTCATTTAAATAATAATTATATTGAGTGGACATATTATCTTCAAAGGATAACAAGCTGTCTACTTGCTTACTTACATGCAAATAAACCACATGCTTTAATAGCATGGTTGTTTTCCAGTGCTACCTTGTTTGAGTAAATTAAATAACTGAGGGTAATATACTTGAGGATTGCGTTATTTAACAAAATAACTAGATAGATATTACTCATAACTGGTTAAGTTAAATGTACTCAGTTCCTTTGCTAAATGTACCTAGTTAAGTACATTTTACTTAATTAAATACTTAAATTTAACTTGAAATTTATGTGTGCAAAAACGTGCAAAATAAAAATGACCTAAATCTACTTATTGTTTTTTTTTCCAGTGTACGGAAAGATGGTATCCCTATAGGGGAAGAGTTACCACAATAAATATGGTCAAAAATCCCATAAAGTTTATTCAGCTCTTTTTATTAAACATTTGGCTGAAATAAATGTACACACAAACTCCAACTGACAATCTACACATGTAGAATTTTAATTAACTAAATCTATACCACTGATGTTAAACAAAGTAGATACAAAATAGGTGTCTGAATTTGCATTTAGAACTTGATTTCTTTCTATTTCCTTATAATTTACTTCCAGCTTGTTCTGTCTGACTTTTAATTTGGAAACACAAAGCTGATGTCTTCACTGGCAACAATTCTGCCATCCTTTATAATTTTCATAGAATGTGTTTGACTGCCGTTCTCCATATGGTTGTAGTGGTGAGTAAATACACCATTTCCTGGCACGTGCATGGACCTCTGGATGTTGTTGCTCGCCTAAGATAAGAATAAGAAAAATTATTGATGTTGTGGGTTTTATTTTGCCACAAGGCTCTTAAAGGTCATTTTTAAATTAACAGTTCCACCGCACAAACATAAAGTAATCCAAACACTTTCTTTCTTTTCTTGTCAGAAATAGTAGGTCATTTTTGCCATTTTCATGTACTTTTCTTCTAATGTTTTATACATACTGAGAATAAGGGCATACTATACTTATATTGTTTTTAATCTACATTGTGTGCAATACCGCATCTGACTTCCTCTTCCTCTATGGCTGCCTATACTAATGAAAAATGCAAAATATTTCCAAATTCATTCTGATGAGGAAACAAATTCATCTACATCTTGGATCGCCTGAAGGGGTGTAAATTTTCAGAAAATTTTCATTCATGGAGAAACTAATCCTTTAAAGTTGGATGTCCCACAGACCACCCAGCACACAAAAATTGACCTACAAAAAACAATATCCAATTCAAAGAAATTTCTTATATTTCAGGAGGTGTGCCTACCTCCAAATAAGGTGCATCATTTCTCTCACTAACTTGATGGGATCCTGACCGACCAGAAAAACAATCATGCCTTTAATGTAGAAGAACATTTAAACATTAATTTGATTATTATGTTGAAAAAAAAAAAAAAAAAAATATATATATATATATATATATATAAAATATTTAAATTACAACTGAATAATGTTCTAGATGTAGAATTTTGGTAAATAATCATTAATTCCAATCCAAACTTGAAGTTTTACTTCATTGATTCATTATATATATATATACTGACCTACATGTCCAGCAAACAGCTTTTCCCCGTGGATGATGATACATTTTTTTTTTGGAGATGTCTGTAAAGATTCAGTAAGCAAAAGGTAAAAGTCAATATAAGTAATGTTTTTACTTTCCAGTAATATGTTTTAGATAATTCAGAATATATTTTTTAAAAGAATTAAAAAAAAGAAAATTATTTTGGATATCAAAAATGTTTTATTCATTATTAATTTAAAGACAAAAGTTTGAATTTCATTTAAGATCAGGTCAGTCAGTCCCTTTGCTAAGGGAGTTGCAAAAGTTTACATGAGAATGTAATGACCTATACCCTTCAGAGAACTCACTTGAAGGGCTCTGCCCTTTGAAGGTAATAGGGCATAGGGATGCTCACTTCCATTTGGGTTTCACCCTATGTACATTTTTAAAACAATGTTTAAAGAATATTATGTGTACTCACTGTATTTGTCCAGACCTCAAGCACCTCTTCAACCCTGTGGAAGCAAACTGGATCCACTTGTGTTCAACAGAGATTTAAATCTTAAGGCTGAAAGAACAATAGCTCCACCTACCATATGTCAATTGAAACAAAAAGTATTTACTGACAAGTGCTTAGATTATTTTATAAGTGGACCTCATTATATATTATAAATATCAGAGATGGGGAGTAACGAAGTACAAATACAAATACTGTACTTTTCTGGTAGCCTATCAGTAAGCTACTTTAAATTATTTTTCTGACAACTTTTTATTTTCACTCCTTACTTTTTTTTTACACAAATAGCTGTACTTTTTTGCTTCTTACATTTTCAAACCAGGCTCGTTACATTAGGTCATTGCACGCCTCAACCGAATTCATTCATTCATTCATTCATCCATCCATTCATTCATTCATTCATTCATTCATTCATTCATTCATTCATTTATATATTTATATATACTTAAGTAATTTTTCGTCCTGCGTACAACTCAACTTCAGTTAAGTATTGGTTTATTTCGAGTCGAAAGGACTGTCAGGAACGTCAAAAAAGTGAGTAGGCTAACTTGTATTAAGCACTGAGCCATAAATACATGTTAATGGACGAATCAGTCCGATTTAGTGAACTGGTTCGACCGGAATTTATAGAAATTCACAGGGCTGTACAGGGCCTTAAAAATATGCTGTTTAATATACAAGTTTCATGATTTCAGTTAAATCATTATATTATGCTTTCTGGTGAAAAAAATTAACCTTTAAAACAAAATTAAAACGAAAAAAAAAATTGGATTAGCCTATACTACAGAAAAATTTAAACGGAAAAAACGGAAATTTCTCCGCGATAAATAAATAAAAAATACAACGGAATTTGTGAAGAAATAAAACCGATTTCATAGGGTCCTAGTTGGTGAAGGAAATAATGATAATAATAATAAAATATCATAATCCTGAGCCCTTTCAGTAAATATTAGGCCTACAGATGTCGTTGAAAAAAGTTTGGAAAAACTACCAATAAGAACAAATTACACTAGCTGGAAAATAGGAAATAAAAATTTTTTTTTTTTTTTTTGCCAAACAGTTGAAGAGTAGTTCACTACATTATTTTATGTTGGTTCAAAAAAACTACCATAAGATTTTCCAGTGCAGTTTATAGTGCAACAGTATATCAAGGCTATGCAATGAAAATCTTTTTACTGTATATGTGATGCAACTGAGACTAAATATATAGCTACATTTAAAAAGATTCACTTTTTATCACACAGTTTAAGACAAACTTGTAGCAAAGAAAAATTACATATTTCTTAATATTTCATTTCCTCTAAAATATGCTCTTTGCATGCTCTGTTAGTCTCAAAGCGTTACTTTAACATGACATTTAGTCACCTAATCATCAAAGTGTACTTTCCACAAATTCTTTCTTAATCGATGATAACATCAATACTATTTGTTTTATCTGAGAGCATGCATTTTATATATATATATATATATATATATATATATATATATATATATATATATATATATATATATATATATATATATATATATATATATATATATATATATATATATATATATATATATATATATATATATAAATACTATAAAATATATATATATATATATATATATATATATATATATATATATATATATATATATATATATAAATATAAATATATAAATAATACAATTAAAGTAAAATGAAGCAGTTAAAACATTTTGGAAGTAATTGATAAAATCAAATCAAATATTTCTTTAAACTGAAAATGCAGGAAACATAATTATCAGTTCTGATTATATTTAAACATGCAGTATTGTCCTCATATAGCAGTAATTCTAAAACATAAGGTGCAAATCTGGAGGAAACATACTGAAATACACACTTCAAAGATAAATTTACTCTCAGAATCAATGAAGCAAATGCATGAAGTGACATTTGAGGTCCCAACTTTTCCAGTCCACCAGAGGGAGCCAAAATATTAGTTCAGAGTAACCTTCCTCTGTACTACTTTTCCCCCACTTTTGGAGACCGGATTGCCATTATTGTGCAAATGAATTTGAATACAGTTCAATGTGTGATATACACATTATTAATGACAGAAAAATAAATAAACACAAATTGTTTTTGACATTTTAATGGTTATTCTTTACATCAAATGACACAAAATTACTGTTGAATGAACATAAGCAGGATATCAGCAAAGACAAAAACCTCAAATAAAACCATCTTCACTATAATAGTTTTTCAGTTTACAAAAAATGCTTTTCACCTGTGCAAAATTAAAGTGCTTGCCAATGTTTATAAGAACACAAGTCTATTCACAAGTGTTATTTTTAAGAATCTTTGGTTATTTGCACTTTCTCATATTTAACGATTCTCCCGTCCTTCGTGACAATCTCTTTATATACTAGAGCTCCATTCTCCTCGATGTAGCTTTCCTGAGTCACTCTCCCGGTTTCTGGGAGAGGACAAGGAAATGACATCAGGGACAGCTGCTTATTCAAGGCCTCACCCTTAACCGGCACTATTGCCTTTCCCATCTCTCTCTGTTGAGGTGGACTCTGTCGATAATATAAAGCAGGAGGTTTATTTACCTCTTTAGGAACAGAAGGTCCTGCTGGATACCACTTTTGATTTGGCCTTATGTCATTTCCATGTGTCACTGTGATGTCTCTTTTAATGTCTCTTGTAACATCTCTTGTGATGTCTTTTGTAATGTCTCTTGTGATGTCTTTTGGTCTAATGTCTGTTGGTTGACCTGAAGGAGCTCTCCTGATGTCTGCAATGACTCCAGCCATAGTACTTCTGTAATTGGGATTGGGTTCCACCATTCTGGATACTGGATTGCAGTACGGCTGGTCTTTTAGAGTTTCACGAATCTTGACGGGAGAGACAAATTGAGTTGGTAACCTGATCCTGGCACAGAGTTCAGCTATGATTTTACCCATGGCCCAAACGTCTGAGCGCTTGTCACGAACACCGTTCATCTGTAGGATCTCTGGTGCAGAGTATGCTTCATTGCCCAAGTTTACTGCAGAGGAGAGTCCATTTCGAAAGAATTTAGCAAGTCCTAGATCAATGATCACGGCACGATGGGTTTGATGCTCCACCTGAAATGGGACAAGAGAAGTAAGTATCTTTTCTGATGTTCTAGGAAAAAAGCCGATCAAATTGGACCTGTTTATTTATTTAGTCTATATACACCACAATGTGTAGAAGATTTCAAGTGCAGAGACTTTTGAGTCTTTGCAATCAAAAGTCACAGATTTCAAAAAGAACTCAAATATTGCTCAATGATTTCTTCAGAAGACTCTTAGGAACAATATCCAAGACAAATGAAACCTAGTTAAAAACTTAGTTGAAAAAAATATATATATTTTCAGTCTCACCATAATGTTATCAGGTTTGAGGTCTTGGTGGACGATGTCTTTAGTGTGCAGAAACAACAAACCTTCACACATGCCAGTGATGATTGTGGCTTTCACTGCTGGAGTCAGCTGAAGAAGACAAAAATACATTGTTGCATTTTGGCTCCACTAATACATAATCGAAAGCATACTTTTTAAAAAGGTTGAAAAGAAATAGTTGAGCCAATGCAAATTTATTCATCAAATACCCATCATCATGTCACTTGAGATGTAACGGAATGTGCAAAGACCCGATTAAAGTATACAGTAAATTATTAATTAAACCAAGCAAAATTGCTACTGATCCCTGCTAGCTGTTATAGTACAGAAAACATTTCAGTAATACCATTATATTGTATGGAATATGGCACCTGGAATAGCTACACTCTGCTAAATTATACATTATTATATTATATCAATATGTAATTTTAAAATATAAATACAATTATAGATTAGTATTATATATTTGTATTATATGAAAAAAGAACCCAGCCATGACATTCAGCTAAACTTCAGTTTTTTCTTCATCTGTCTCACTGATGACAGATTTTTAATTTGAGCTGCGTTTGACATCTTTACCTGTATTTTAGAAAGCTGTACTTTGAAGATGGTCGTCTCAAGATCTTCCCCACAGATGAACTCCAAAGGAATGTTCCACTTGGAGTCTTTCAGCCAAGGATCACCGAGAAGCCTCACCACGTTTGTATGCCGAGCATTACTGGAGTTTAAAAGTCATGTTTCATGGTTATCATTTTAAGCTCAGTAGTTGAACATTAAAGATATATCAGATATATATACATACCGATAAACTCGGCATTCTCTCTCCAGCTGTTGTTGGCTGATGAGTCCTATAGGAACTCTCTTCAGAGCAGCCCATGTGTCTCCATACTTCTCCTTGTATATTTTTCCAAAGCAGCCTCCAGCCAGTGTTTGTGTGGAATACGCCATCTCGTTATGCTGTTAATACATTACACATCCATATGATAAAATATCTATCTATCTATCTATCTATCTATCTATCTATCTATCTATCTATCTATCTATCTATCTATCTATCTATCTATCTATCTATCTAACTATCTATCTATCTATCGTTTGTCAGAAATCTGTCAGAAATGTCAATGCCATATCTTTGTGTCAGTGTTTGTTTTCATATGCAAGTGTATGTCATAAAAACAAGACTGTCTTGAAAGTGATAACCATCAGCACATAGAATGTAATATGGGTCATCTGGTATGTTAACAGGAAATCCACACCATTAGTCAACTCATATAATCATCTAAGTTTCGATATGTCTACAGAGTTGTAAAGGCAGTTTTTCTATCAAATATACCTGACATTTTGATCACAAAGTTCACATATGTAGTAGAAAAACTTTTAAAGCTAAAGGCTAACACGGAGTTTTGCTAGAAAGCCTTTGGGCCTGTATTAAGCCTGTACATGCTGCTGGGAAGAATGCTGTCCAACTGGATCTGGATTGCAAAAGAAATCATAACCCTTTCACACAAAGAATAAATTCAGACCCTGAATCTTTTAGGTTTATGGCTGAATATTTGTTAGCCTAGATTACACTCCTCCCTATACCCCCGGGAAACAAAAATAGTTTTAGTATGTATCCAAACGTCACACATACCCTACAGCAATTACACAGACAAAAGAAGTGGTTCCTTGATAACCATAAACCAGACAAAAAAGAACAGAAATCACTATTGCTGACATGAAACATCTGGCTATAATCACTGACCTTTACAATAACACACAACACAATAAGACTGATTCAATTGTCACTGAATTTTCTTACCTGTTTCAGCAGGTTATGTGACGGATGGCAATGAATGTGCTCAAATGAAACAGGAACAGTGATTTTCTTTGCTAATTGCTGTCCCTCTATAACCACACCCTCATATTTCAAGACTGGAAAGAAACCTATAACCAGCCAGATAAGACACACACACACACACACACACACACACACAGAGAGAGAGAGAGAGAGAGAGAGAGTTTTTATACTGTACAAACTGTATTTTCTATCCCCTTACCCTAACCCTATCCGTAAACATACCCCTAACAAAACTTTCTGCTGTTTTAGATTTTTCTAAAATTTCATGCTGT
This sequence comes from Carassius carassius, assembly GCF_963082965.1. NCBI lineage: Eukaryota > Metazoa > Chordata > Actinopteri > Cypriniformes > Cyprinidae > Carassius > Carassius carassius. Next base: position 29,080,958 of record NC_081778.1, read on the forward strand.
ATGACGATTAAGCTGTTTTCCTCATAGGGACAAAAAACAAACAAAAAAGTCCTCACAAGGTCAAGATTTACTGGTGTTACTACAACGTAGGGAACACACACACACACACACACATACTGTATATAATATTCAACAATTACATATAATTAAAAAAATCTTATAGATAATTATGTTATATAAAATATTATATAAATATTCCTTTTTAAAAACAGAGACTTCAAATAAAGTGAAAACATGACTGTACAATATTTAGGTTAAATATGTGTTTCCTACTTCCTACTTTTTGGCCAGAAGAGATCTGTGATTACGCAGAATACAATAGGTTTTTATAGCTGAACTAAATATTGCACACACCTGAAAGAAGAATCATGTCAGTCGAGTCAGAACAAGATTGGAACTATTTTAAGTATTGGGCAAGATGAGACTAGTTTCCTCAAAAAAAAAAAAAAAAAAAAACCCATCTAAAATCTGTTCTGTTTCTGTGATATTAGGACTAATAGTAACTAGTAATTGTGACTGACTAATTTTAGTTATTTTTGTAGATGGACATACAACACCACTTAGTCCAAAATCTATTGGAAATTATATATATATATATATATATATATATATATATATATATATATATTATTCATGCTGTGTTGTAAGTTTTAATGTTTCCACATGCATACTATTGGATAAAACATTTAATAGTGCATGAATGGAAATTTGTTTTCTTTTATCACAATATTTACATTTTAAACAAATTCCACTACATTTATTTTAAGAAGCATGTGTTTCTTGATTATTTTTCTTAATTGAATATTTCAAACAAAACATGTTTTATTGGAATTTTTTTTTTAATTATGTCATAATTGTGTATATATATTTCAACATCTTTCTTTCCATCCTGTTAGTCTTCTGTAAAATAAAGTGGGCGTTTATGACCTTGTGGATGTTATCAAATTGCTGGGTGTTTCTAAATCATGCAATCAAAATAACCCCCCTACACCTACCGTCACTATGACGTCAGCCAATCAGGTATCATGGTCTAAAACACCCTGATCTGGTAACTCCCATTACTTTCCTGCTGGTAAAATCCCTAACGTCATCACCCTACAGGAAGTGACATCGATTTGTTTGGAGGGAAACAAGCAACAGCACATAGGCTCTCAGTGAGTGTTTGCAATGACTTTGAGCTCTGTGATGTTTTATGGTTAGTTGGTTTCTGTCACTTTAAAAAAAATCCATCCACAGGAACAAGTTATAATATCAATATATACTACGAACATTTCTCGAAAGATACAAAAAACTCAGGCCACGTGCATTTGTTTTTCCCGATATTTTGAATCCAACAGATGGCAGTGTTGGAATGCAGTGAAATAGAATTTTGAATTATAGATTTTAAATTAAATTGCATGAGATACTACAAAACCTGTTAAAAGAATATCTAATGTCATTGTTTTTTTCTTCTTCTTTTTTTGTCATTTTAAAATTATTTATTATTAACAGATGTGACACAAAATCAACATGAGGCTTGTTCATGAACTTGATGGCTAAACTTTAGTTTGTTTGTTCATTCACGTACACTTTTGTTAACCGTTCACCTTCTTAAAAGATTATTTGATGTGAATGTCTTTTAGTGTGTTTTATGTGGAAATTAATGAGAGAAAAGCATAATATTTTATTTTGTTGATCTTCTAGACCAGACGAGCAAGCTTTGCCATTACTATGCTTATTTCAGCCTCAAACTCGTTTCAGTTTAGTTGTCATTCATGAAATGTTGACCAAATCATAACAGAAAATGGGACTGAATTATGGTCCTTCCACTCTGTTCTACAAATTAACTCTTTTATTGATCATATTGCTGTGTGATTTATGGTGACGAGGGACTCGGGCTTGTAAAGCGCTGGCTGCTGTAGGTCAGGTTGTTGGAGGCGGGCGTGCAGTGAGCCCCAGCGTCGCAGTGTTGGTGGTCCGGTTGACTGACTGCATGTACTCTAGTGTCTATGAGCTAACACTTTAGCCAAAGGACTTAAGGACCAAACAGAACTAGGTGGTACTTGGTTATTCGCCTTTGACTGTATCATGAGAAATGAAATCAGCTTTTTCTTTCCAAACAAACAATCAGTGTTTAAGGACCACTTGTTTCATTTAACACTCATAAAATGTCAAACTCAGGGGGTCAAATTGAGCATTGCATAATTCATTTATTTTCTATTTATTTTACGAGGTTTGCAAATATTTTTAGCTAATTTTAAACTTAGCTTTTTTTATGAAGTTCAAGCAATAAATTAATTAAGCATTATTTAAAATAAAAATATGTAACATTAAAAAAATATATATTACTTTATATATTACTTTATTTTAGTATTTAAAACAGTTCACTCAGTGGTTATTGTGTTACTAGATTGTTTCTGGTACAAAACTATGGAAGCAGATTAGTCTCAAATATAATTCACGCAAAAAACACAATTCACACATGCGTAGACAAATTCACATGCATGAAACCTAATTCACGTACACACAAAAAAAATCCACGTGCGTGAAAAAAAAATATATTCACAAAAAGCAATTCACAAGCGCAAAATAAAATTATATATTTATAAAATACATTTCACAAATGCAAAAAACTATTTGTAGATATACAACTGTGCACAAAAAACCTTTGAATGTTTAAAATGTACGAGTGTCTGAATGTACGAATCGTCATTTACTACGAATCCACTCGGTTTTGTGCGTGTGTGTTTTTGAGACTTTCCTGGCAGAGCTCTCTTCCCACGTGGGTCTGTCGTACTCTTTAGCCAATCAGATGCGAGCTTACCATTCAACCAATCATATCATAAGCCACTGAGTGCATTCAAGGAGCACGATTCTACGCACCTTTAGCGCAATATGGATTAATTAGAACGGAATTTAAGCCTTTACATCAGTAATCCTGCATGGCGAATGAAGATTGAAGAATGAAGATGCTGTCTTCAACGCACTGTCCTTCTTTTATGTACTGCAGGCTAATATGCGTGCCAAGTCGTTTCATTCATTCCATAATATATATTATAAATATGCTTAACTGGCTGAAATCAGAGAAACTGTCAAGTCGGACATCTTAAAGTTGTTAGTCAGGAGGAGAGGGGCCAAGAGAGAGTGAGGGTTTGGAGGCAACAGAGACGAAGAGAATAGAGAAAGAAAATGAGCAAATAAAAAATCTTGAGGAAATCTCTCTCTCGCTGCAGGATGAGCGACTTTTGCGCTGCACTCGAAAAGTTCCAGATGCATCCTCTTTCATTTTATTTTATGTTTGAGCCTATGCTCTTTGCAACTTAATTATGTTGTGGATCGTGTGTAGGTTAGGCTATTTATTGTCGCACTTGAAAAGTTTCAGATTGATCCCTTATTTTTATTTTATATATTTCGGAGCTTATTCTCTTTAATGATGTGGATCGTTTGTAACTTCATTGCAATTTAATTCAATGTACTGTCGTTCTAATTTCCATAACCGTTATGTTATGCAGCGGTTCCCAAACTTTTTTTTCCTGTGCTCCCCCTTCTATGTCCCAACCGGGTTGGTAAAAAAACGGAACAAATCTGTCTTTTATCGCCATATAAAGTCATGAACAAAGAACATCAACGAAGTTTCAATATAATGCAACAAAGCACAAGCTTCCACTTTTAAGAGGACGAGTGACAGACACAGGCTAATAGTAACAGAAAGCACAGTTATTTTCAGCCGCGTAAAAGAAACAATAGGCTAGGCCTATTAAATGACCATGGAGCTAGCAGCAGCATCATCTCAACCCGCGGCCCGTCACCAATTCAAATGCGTCCCACCATGCTGAACACAATAAATAATTTTTTTTTTCAGTTTTACAATTATTATTATTTTTTACATTAATTTAAACATTTACTTAAGAAATATAAGCTATCCTAATGTTTTTTTATGTTAAATTATTTTGTGTTTCATATATTATTTTCAGACATGATCAGACATAACATTACTCATTTAACGAACACATACAAGCGCCCACTTTGGCAGAATTCAATCAACAGACATTAGTTCGGTAAAATTGAGCATCATAATGGACAAATTTGTTTTTAAGGGAGAAAAAAAAGAAATGAGAAAAATGCCAGCGAATGAACACGTAGAAAAAATAATAGTCGCAGTCTCCGTAGTGAAGGAGAGTGCTGAATTTTCGTTTTGCCCCGCATTTTACTTGAAGTTCAGGAAAATGGGAACACCATATATTACATAGCAATCATCCTTAATTGAAGAAATGTGGCAAAACATCTCTGGAGAGAACCTTATATTATTAAATTCGAATGTGCTTTCCATATTTGGATCAACATAGGCTACATTTGTGAACACACATTTTCTGCAATGTCGCGTCAAGTCATGCTCCCGTGCGCATCTTACAGACTGCATCTTAAGCCATATGTTAAACTTTCCGCGTCCGCGGGGAGTCCGTTATGGACCGCTTGGTAGGCGTGACGTAATCATCGTCATGGGAGAGTGTGTGCGGAGGCTCTAAGAGGACGAACGCGTACCTCCCATTTTTTTTATGACCGCGCGGACAGGTGCGCGTGGTCAGTAGTCTTCAAAAGCACAATTGCACATTTGGAGGCAGTGTGAAGAAGCCCATTGCTACTCGAACCTGTGCAATCCGCTTGCACTTGGACTTGTACCATGCGGCCCAGTGGAAAAAAAGGTTGAGAACCACTATAACATATATAGTTACAAATTAAACAACGTTTCTAAATATGTGATGTTGTTTATCTTGATCGAACTACATTGCTTCAACGTAGTGGTTAACAATGACTAGGCTACATGTTTTAAAATGTATTACTGTAAGAAAGTACACACTGACCTAACAGACATCAATTTATAAAACAAGATTATTTAGAATTATAATTTCACAACTCTCAAAATGTTACTTTTGTCTTTACAGGTCTTTCTTTTTACTATCCTGATTGCAGTTTAATTTATAATGTAACTGTCCTGTTACAACTGTATTTTTTTCTAACTAGTTTTCTAACTAGAAAAACTGTCTTGATTGAATGTGTAAACGATAAAATGTGTAAACTCAGACTTTTATGAAATAAACTAAACTCTTACACGTGCTTCCCGTTCTTCATTCGCCATGCAGGATTACTGATGTAAAGGCTTAATTTCCGTTCTAATTAATCCATATTGCGCTAAAGGTGCGTAGAATCGTGCTCCTTGAATGCACTCAGTGGCTTATGATATGATTGGTTGAATGGTAAGCTCGCATCTGATTGGCTAAAGAGTACGACAGACCCACGTGGGAAGAGAGCTCTGCCAGGAAAGTCTCAAAAACACACACGCACAAAACCGAGTGGATTCGTAGTAAATGACGATTCGTACATTCAGACACTTGTACATTTTAAACATTCAAAGGTTTTTGTGCACAGTTGTATATCTACAAATAGTTTTTTGCATTTGTGAAATGTATTTTATAAATATATAATTTAAATTTGCGCTTGTGAATTGCTTTTTGTGAATATATTATTTTTTCACGCACGTGAATTTTTTTTGTGTGTACGTGAATTAGGTTTCATGCATGTGAAATTGTCTACGCATGTGTGAATTGTGTTTTTTGCGTGAATTATATTTGAGACTAATCTGCTTCTATACAAAACGGCATGAAAATATAACCCCCACTTTCAATAAATCAGTAAAAGAAGAAACAATTGTCAATAATGTTGATAATCAAATGCAGGTCAGATTAAATCTATGTCATGCAATTTCTGTTCATTTTTTCATGAGGTTTGCAATATTTTCAGCTAGTTTACTAAAGTTAAAAACCTTGGTTAAAAACCTAAAGTTAAAAACAACTTTAGTAATTTTTAGTAATTAGTTAATGTTACTTGACTAGATTGTATACTGCAAAACAATTTGTTGTAGAAACAGTTTACACATTTAGAAATTGTTAGTAAATCTCACAAACAAATAATAAAGTAACACATTGAATTAATTGTGAAATGTTTAAGTAGAATCATTTAAATAGTAATTTCTTGTGCAATGTAGTCCAGTTATCTTTGTTTTATTAACAACTTAGTTTGACATGAAATTTGACAAAAAAATATCAACAGAAATGCCTTCTGTTGATATAAGCATTTGATATCCTTGATTGAAGTGCCATGAGTGACAGCGAGCTTTTGATGAATGACACATGACTGCCTTTCATGAGCTGTCAGTGTTTGTTAGTATGATGGCCATGATAACGAACGGTGTGTCCCGCTGCTCATGAGATCTCCTAATGAGGCCGTTACAGTAGAGGTCAGAGGCAGAGTGTTTTCTGTAATTTCATCACGTACCCAGAGAGAGTAAATGAATGAACTTCAAGGACATATACGGATTCAATTTTCTTCCTTTCTTTTTCATTTAAATAGACGTGAGTCCGAACGAAACACAGGCTTCTCTGATCACCGGTTGTGTTTCTCGACAGTCACTTCTGTGGTTCAACAAACCAGAATTGACTGTCTTTGAAATGCTATGTTAAATGTAGTTCAACAAGAATCAGCAGCTGGATCTTTTTCTATTAATTTGACAGAGTAATCCCAATTGCAGTTCAATCTGACCTGTTTCTTTCTCGGCTCTGTTGTCGGTTCGCTTTAATGCTGTCGACCCACATTTACTTTGATACTCTCAGTGAAATCAAACCTGCCAGCCCCCTCAGAAGTGGCAAGACATTTTTCACTGAATTTGCATATTATTAACAACCAACTCAAATCACCCCACTCTTTTCTTATAATAGCTAATTATGACCATTATATTTGATTGAACAAAATATTAACAGTAGATAGCAAATAAAAAAAGCCTTTTGGTGAGTCAGCATTCATAACATCTCAAATATTTATGTATTTGATCTGAAATGGCTTACATTTTTTTTCTTTATGGGTGGATTATATCTGGTCAGATTTGCATGGGCGTGTTTACATTTGTATACTGTAGAAAAAAAAATTTTCTCAACATTTTAGTAAGCTGTTTTGCATAAAATAAGTGAAAAAATAACAGGAAGGAAATTCAATCCACTGAAAGCAAGTCTAAACTATTTTGCTTCTCAAATATATTTATCTTGTTCTAAGCAAATGAAGATATTTATACTGGAAAACAAAACAAAATTACTGGTACAGGAAAGTTTTTTTTTTATTTATTGTGTGTGGTATGCAAATATGGCATTTGGATCTTCAACTTCAGAGACTACACATTTGGAGCCATGCAAAGCTGCAAGCAAAGCACTGTTTGTGTTTGTCTCTGTGTTTCCTCAACCGTTGTCTGAATAAGGGTTCACTGCCATTGTGCTCTGATGAGCTTTCACTGGAATTACAGCATTGATTCACTGGTGGATTAGTGTGAGGATCAAGTTAAGCATGTGTATGGAAACACTTAAGATGGGTTCATGAAGATGTTTGGGATGATGCATAGTTGACAGTAAGAGTTTGCGGAGATGGTCTATATTTTGTAGAATTTCTGCTCACCAGTTGAGCATGAAAAAATTATGCATTTATGTGAATAAGAATCACATCACTTCTGGAGAGCAGAAACGCATTTGAAGAATCTCATCAGACTAATTGGTTTTCCCCCTCTATGAGCTCAGAGTAGGTCAACAGAGAGGTAACTGGATGATTTAAGCTCATAATCCAGCACAGACCCTACACAACACACACACACACACACCACAGACACACATAACACACATACACATACATTTATTTAATCAAATGTGATGCTTTGTCTAAAAGGGGTAAAAAAAAAAGTTTATAATGTTTTTTCAGTATATATGTATTTATACCAATTTTATTTATTTATGCATGCATGCCAGTGGTGTGACTATAGTAGAATTTATTTATTGTAATTTAAGTTGTGTGCCTCCATAAAATATAAATATTTTTTATTTACTGTATATACCTAACAGTTGTGTCGCTACATTTCGTAAGCTTAGGATATTTTTGGATAAGTATTAAATAGAAAAGTTGACCAATTTTAGTAAAGACTTTAATAATAAATCCTACGAATATTCACCGAAATTATATACATTTTCTCTCACAATATTTTTGTAATCATATCAAATGATGTGTTCTGAATTTTATGGCGTCTATTTAGAATCAGAAGTAGTGTTGCTCGATTCGTAAATGAATCTCTACTTCGTTTCTCTGCGGTTTGTCGAAAACGTTCTGAATCGGTTCACCCAGACCGTTTCTGTCAGCATTTATAACCGATGAAGTTCAACACTCACACATGCATGTCACTTTTAAATGAAGCAAAACAGCAGATAAAGGCATTTTCTACAGTACACAACATTACCATGATATTACCATGTTTTTCAGAACATTTGTTTAAATACTATGGTATATTAATATGGTAATCAGGTTGTGAGTGCCAGGTGGCAGGATCAGTGTTGTGAGTGTTCAGTCGTTTGAACCGTTAGCTTCAGCTGTCTGTTTTGGACTCTTCATTCATCTTCCTCTTCTGTGAACATGAGTCACTGGCTTCAGGGATCACTATGGGGCTGTCAGTCCTGCGAGACATTGCCACTGCTGTCATCTCATTTGCCTTGTGATTCTGGGACAGCAGTTTAATCTATCGCAGGCCTGTCACTACGGCCAGACAAACTGTCATCCTCTGGCAGTATTCAGTACTTCTCAGGCCGTGAGGATTTAGACTTGGCAAAGAAATTCAGGGAACAGCCATTTATCGCTTTAGTTTTTTTAGACACAATTTTTTTTCTTAAATGTTGAAGCCACAAAATATGATGACTTCAGTGTGAAGGAAGGATAGAGAACCTTGTGCATGCTTTTAGTACAATTTGTATGGTTCCAAAAAATCCACTTGAGAAATATTACCTTCAAAGGAACATATACAGTTGATATTAATTAATTTAAGGAGATACTGTTATAGGGTTCTTAGTTACATTATTTTTATATATATTTTGAGATCAATGGTATTAACTGTATAATATGTATTTTCAATGTAGTGTAATGTCTTGTACGTATGGTGTGTCATAAATTGTATTGTCACATGGTAGATTATCGGACCCCAGGAAGAATAGCTTTTAGCTTATGCTGAAACTAATGGGGATCCAAATAAAACAAACAAAAAAAACTTTTAGTACAATCATCTCTTCATATGTTACCTTTGGCTTCAGTTGAGTCGTGATGCTTCAGATTTGATCAGATTAAATTGATGGCTTTATCTGCATTACCTTTAGATGGCTATAAGCAATGATGCACAACACAATGAGAATAGGCCTGGATTAGAACCGGAATCATGGATTCATTAAAAGAATATAGACTTATGAAAGAGGGATTTGTCCACAATTTGCACATATAACCCTGATTCTAAGCTGCATAACATGTGTGGGATATTCCTATAATACCTATAATTCAAAGATGGCTGTTTCCATGTTTTACACATCTGTTTGCTAAATGAGTTATGTTATCCTGTATTGAAGGACGTTTGACTAGTCAGTGAATTTGTGTTTTGCTTAAAAGTGAATGTTTATTAGTTGTGTTGATTAACCTTTTGGGGTGCCGTGTTCTTGAAACATCATGCATTCTCAGCTCTGTGAAAATTAGCAGATTTCACACAAGTTGTGTTTCAGATTGGAAGTCCACAATCATAAAACAGTAGACAAAAGCACATTTGCTAACTAACATTTACTACTTTCTAACCAAATATAATACTTACTCTACAATATTCACTTTCAGATGCAGCGATTGTATTGTGGCTTTTCTTGTGTTGATTTGAAATGCAGCATTAAAAAATACAATAATTGAATAAATTTTACTTATATTTCTTGTATTTAAATAAACACAAGAAAGTAGGCCAAATGCAGTTCTGTATTTATTGAAGTCATTGTAGTCTCGTGTAGCCAGACCTTCAGACTGACGACAGAAGGTCAGGGAACCCTGGCCACTTTGAATGACCAAGGACCCCCAAGAGGCCATATGACTGACATGTAAAGCAACCAATCACATTTAGTTTTGTGCCGCGTCATACTGTATTTAGGGGCAAGGAAGTTTCCCCACAATAAGAGACCAGTGTGTAAAACTCAAACTTTACATATTTCACATAAATCCAGAGTTTATCTGATCCTGATAAGCGCTCATTTTAACAGCTGTAAACGCGATGGCTTTCTTCTTCCATGAGGTTTGGCATCTTTGTTTCCAGGAGGAATGCCAAAGAAAGTGACACATGTCTCCCGAAAATCCTGTATAATTCAACCTATCAGATTATGAAACTCCTGAAGTGTTTCTGATTTTGTATCATATGCATCAGACGTTCAGCCAACTGTCCGTGGTCTGAGGCTTAATATTTGCATGCATTGCAATAAATTTGGTCTTTACTGGCATATGCTTGATACTCAAATTATAATATCTTGTCACTAGCTATGTTTTCATCCAAAGTTGTGGATTAAATCAGTGACAAAACTATTGCATGAAACATTTGCGAATAAGACAAGGTTTCCATCCCAAGTGTTCGAATAATAAGCTGAAGTCATCAAATCATTTTGATGACTCCAGCTCAGGCATTTCATAAAGACTTAGACAATGTTTAAGATGGTGTGCGATGAGATTGGTCCACTAGTTAGTTGATTTATCTAGTCAAATGATCTTTTGAGGCAAAACCATGTGAGTTTCTGGTTGTGCATCCAGGAATTAATTCAGTAAATGTGTTTATACTTCAGTTGAGTGCATAATTTTTTTCAATATTTTATGCACATCTTGCCATTTCCATCCAGTGTGTGTGTGTGTGTGTGTGTATATATATATATATATATATATTTCTAAATTTGCTTGAAAATAAGACAAACAGACCACAATCTCCTTTAAATACAACCGATGGCTAATCTCCATAACAAAAAAAGTGGTTAGTGTTGTAGTCCATCTCCATGTTGGCACGAGCTGTGCCTGTGCTCAGGGAGGGAGTTGAGTGAACATTAGCTCTGACCGGGACAGGTTCTGCTTGAGTGGCTTTACTCATGGCCTGTCTGACCACTGGAGTGGAAGAGAAGGTCTCCTGCAGGTTTCAGCTGTCATTCATAAAACTACCAACCTCTGCACTACAGACTCCCAGACACATTTTTTAATGAATGAGGTTTATCTCTTGATGTGTCAGTGACGTTTGCCTTTTTGTGTTTGCATGCATTTCGTTGTATTCTACTTTAGACTTAAGGTGGCTTTTGCTATATTAGAGAATCTTGAATTTTTGAAGGATCATTCATGTTTTGATATTTTTTTTCTCTCTAATATTTTGTTAATAATCGCTCTTCTGATTAATGTATGAAGGAATAGTTAACCCAAAAATGACAAATCGGTCATTATTTTCTTGTACAACAAATATATTGCCTTTAGGTTGGGTGAAAATGCTTCACTTGATCTATCTGCTATATGTTTGATATGATAAAAATATAATATGACCTAAGATTTGCAACTGTTATTGTTCAATAACTTTATAGTTGGTTGATTTTTTTGGACATAAACTAGAAGTTTCAAGGACGAAGCAGCTTGCATTTTTGCATCTTTAAATTTTTGTGCCCCATTCATTTTTTGTGCATTTAGTGACTGAAGTATTTTTGCACCTGATATGTTTGCTGTTTTTACTGTTCCGTTTTCTGTGTATAGCAGCAAATATACGCTTGATGTAGATCCAGTATTGAGCATCTAAAACAGCGTCCGGATGTATTTAGTGAATTTTTATATGACAAAATTGCTACACCCTTTTTAAAGTGCAATTTGCCATTTCACATCTGAGTTTAAATCAGTCACTTTAACAGCTGAATACATGAAACTCTGCTGTCAGTTGGACTCAAATCCACACCAAAAGCTCTATTGTGTAAGTGTCTTGATTTTTGAGCCTCACACACTGATATTGAGTCTGCTCTCATGCCCGTGCCAGTATCCGCTCAGGAAAGTGGATTAACAAGACAGTCATTAAGATTTAGTGATCTCTGCCTGTGTAATGACATCAAAAGCTTTATTCTGTTGATATTCTGAGAACAGACTGAGTATGTTAAATACAGTACAATTCTGCGGTTTAAAATCATTGATTGTACAGTTTTTTTCATGGCTGACATGATATTGTGGTAGAAATTATATAAAAATGATGACAATTTTAATATTTGAACCATTTGAAAATGCACTTCATCCAAATGAATCCATATGCAAACCATTAAACTATTGTAATAAGAGTGAAATACTTTTTATTTTAGAGGAGTGTTAATTTAGTATAATTTTTGAGATATTATTATAGTCTCTTTTTTATTTTTGTTCAAGTTTTAGTAATTTAATTGTTTTCTTATTTTTATTAGTTTTTAAAATGTCTACATAGTATATTACTTTTTAGTTAGTTATTTTAGTTATTTAAAAATATTTGTATTTTATTTTACTTAACATTTATTTCAAGTAACTAACTATTTATTTATGTATTTATTTATTTGCCTATTAATTATAGTTGATTATTATAACACTGTTCCAGAGTAATTAGCCTCATGGCAATTACGACTCAGGTGATTGGCTCAAAAATTATTTTATTCAGATTTGAGTGTGCATGAGCAAAGATGGCACAATTCACTTTGCGATTGAATCAACCTGTTTCTCAGACCTCCTTTGTAATTGTAGCAAGGTTCAGTGATCAAAGAGGAAGGAGACCGGGGTCGGCTTGCTGAGGCTTGAGGAAGATTTTATTATTTTAAAAAGAAAACAAAACGGAAAACAAAGTCGCGCCACATGCGCATAAACACTCCCGTTAATGTTCGTTCACTCGTCCCTAAGGATTCACTTTCAGCGCTGCTGCTGCTGCGTCCTTCCCCGAGTCCTCAGGTCTCTCGCCCTTCTCCGGATGTCGTGCGGCTTAAATACCGGTTCCCCACGCCAATCACTGCAACGAGATCCAGCTGTTACTTGTCTCTCACCTGAACCACTTACCACCGCTCGTCTCTTCATTCGCTCTCCCGTTGCAGACTTCGCTAAACCACGCTTCCCCCGCCACATACCCCCACCGCCCGACTCAGGCCGGGGAGCCATCCGGCCTGCAGCCCCCCCCCCCCCCACCCCCCCCCCCCCATTCCTGGAGAGGAAGTCGGCTACAGCCATCTGCGCCCCCGGCCTGTGAATCACCTTGAACTTAAATGGCTGTAAAGCTAGATACCAACGGGTGATTCACGCGTTGGTATCCTTCATGCGGTGGAGCCACTGGAGGGGTGCATGGTCCGAGCAGAGGGTGAACTCCCATCCTAGGAGGTAATAGTGAAGGGTGAGAACCGCCCACCTGATGGCCACTCCTTGTCTATGGTGCTGTACTTAGTCTCTCTCTTCAAGAGCTTCCGACTAATGTACAGCACCGGGCGGTCGTCCCCCTCCACCTCCTGGGACAGGACCGCGCCCAGCCCCCTGTCCGACGCGTCCGTCTGCAAGAAAAAGGGGAGAGAAAAGTTAGGAGAGTGTAGGAGCGGCCTGCCACACAGGGCAGCCTTAACTCGGGTAAAGGCCTGTTGGCACTGCTCCGTCCACTGGACCGTATCCGGTACCTCCTTTTTAGTGAGGTCAGTCAACGGGCTGGTGAGGTCCGAATAACGAGGAATAAACCTTCTATAATATCCCGCCAGCCCCAAGAACTGCCTCACCTCCTTTTTGGTCTTGGGCCTGGGGCAGGTCGCAATTACTGCCGTCTTATCGATTTGGGGACGCACCTGCCCGTGGCCCAAGTGGAAGCCCAGATACTTTACCTCCACCCGCCCAACCGCACACTTCTTCGGGTTGGCCGTCAGCCCCGCCCGTCTCAGCGCCCTGAGGACCGCCCTCACATGCTCCATATGCCGAGGCCAGTCCCCACTATAGATGATAATATCATCCAGGTAGGCCGCGGCATATGCAGCATGGGGCCGCAACACTCGATCCATGAGGCGCTGAAACGTAGCTGGGGCCCCGAACAAGCCGAACGGAAGCGTAACAAATTGGTGTAATCCGAACGGCGTGGTGAAGGCTGTCTTTTCTTTGGACATGGGAGATAAGGGGATCTGCCAATATCCCTTTGTTAAGTCCAATGTCGAGTAAAAACGAGCCGTGCCTAACCGATCAAGCAACTCGTTAATTCGCGGCATTGGATAAGCATCAAATTTAGATACTGCATTCACCCTGCGATAGTCTACACAAAACCGCACAGAGCCGTCCGTTTTAGGTACCAAAACTATCGGGCTCGCCCAATCACTGTGTGACTCCTCGATTACTCCCATCCCTAGCATGGCCTCTAATTCAGTCTGAACTACTTTTTTTGTGTTCAGGCAACCTATATGGCCGGCTGCGAACCACGACACCCGGCTCGGTCTCAATGTGGTGCTGAATCAGGTCAGTACGACCAGGTAGGGGTGAAAACACGTCCGCAAATTCCACCTGCAAACGGGCAATGTCAGTGAGCTGCGAGGGCGAGAGGTGATCTCCCCCTAGGGCCAGTGCGAGGGATTTCTCTTTAGTACCCGCCTCTGGCCCAAGATCCTCCTCCCCACTCACTGCCGTCGCTAGCAGCACTGACTCCTCCCCGCTCCATTTTTTAAGGAGGTTGAGGTGGTAGATTTGCCGTGAGTCGCCTCTATCTGTTCGTACTACCTCATAATTGAGATCTCCTATCCGCCGTGTGACCTCAAAGGGTCCTTGCCACTTGGCTAGTAATTTGGAGCTAGAGGTTGGTAGTAACACAAGCACTTTATCTCCCGGTGCAAATTCTCGCAGCTTAGCCCCCCGGTTATACAGCTGGCTTTGTCTGTCCTGGGCCTGAAGCAAATTCTCCATAGAGAGCCGCCCCAGTGTATGGAGTTTTGCTCGCAGGTCCAGGACATATTGAATTTCATTCTTGCTATCCGAGCGTCCGTCCTCCCAAGTTTCTTTCAGGATGAAAAGTTCGTCTTCCTTTACGAACTTCCGGATCATGGTTTTCAATGTGCGATTAAACCGTTCGACCAGGCCGTCCGTTTGTGGGTGATAGACGCTGGTATGCACCGCTTTAATGCCCAACAATCCGTACAATTCGTTCAACGTGCGTGACATAAACGCGGTGCCCTGATCCGTGAGAATCTCCTTCGGGATTCCCACGCGGGAGATTAAACGAAACAGGGCGTCCGCCACACTCTTTGCCGAGATGTTGCGGAGCGCCACTGCCTCAGGATATCGTGTCGCGTAGTCCACTAAGACCAACGCGAAGCGATGTCCCCGTGCCGATCGTTCTAACGGCCCGATGAGGTCCATACCAATTTGCTCGAAGGGGACCTGCACTAGGGGAATAGGGCGCAACGGCGCTTTTGGGGTGGCCGGTGGGTTTACCAACTGACATTCCCGACAAGACGCGCACCACCTGTGCACGTTCTCGTGAATGCCCGGCCAAAAGAATCGGGTCGTTAGTCGATTCAGTGTTGCCGTTACTCCTAAGTGTCCCGCTATAGGATTACAGTGCGCCGTCTGGAAAAGCATTTCCCGACGGCTCCGAGGTACTAATAATTGGGTTGTATCTCCTTTTGTCTGTGCGTCGCGGGTCACTCGATACAACCGATCCTTGATAATGGCAAAATATGGATGGGCTAGCGGGCGCTCAGGGTGGAGGACCTGCCCATCGATAGAACGGACCTGTTCGAACGCATGTTTGAGTGTCTCGTCTTGGGATTGTTCCAGGGGAAAGTCATCGCGACTGGAAAGGTTTAGCCTTGCCACGCCGCTCGGATCCCCTGAGACCAGCCCGCTAGGTCCTGGTACCGATTCTCCCACCTGAGCGCTCGCCCCGCCCCCCGGCCGGTTCTTCCCCCCCCGACGGCATCCACTGTTAAACACCCCAATAATTGCTGAAACGCTGGCCAATTAGTCCCCAAGATTAGCGGATGCCGGAGGCACGGACTAACGGCCACCTCCACATTATGCTTTTGGCCCCTAAATTTAATGGCTATGGCCTTTTATGGGGTATTCCACTATATCCCCGTGCACACACCTCACCTTAACCATGCGGCCCGTATCCAATGCCCCGGATTGTATCAGGCTTTGATGGATGGAGGTCTGGTTACAACCTGAATCCACCAAAGCCTGATAGTTACCCCCTTAATACTCACAGGTATTTGGTACGCCCGGCTTGATCGGGGGCGGCCTGCGGGTCGTCCGGAATCCGGACCAGTGTCCCCACCTCCCTGACCGGGCACCTATCCACAAAGTGGCCCGGATCCCCGCAATGCCAGCAGGCCGGCCCAGGCCTCCCCGCCGCCCTAGTGGCCGGAAGTGGGTCAGGGAATTGGCGTGGGGAAGCAGCAGAGGGCTCCTCAGTCCCCCCTCGTTGGGGAGCGGCCATTCCGCGCGCTGGGACTCGTGCCCCAGTTGCGGGCTCCATCCCCCAGTTGCGGGCTCCATCCCCATCCTCCAACGGGGCCCGGGCCTCGGGGGCCCCACCCAACGAGACCTAGGTAGAGGGACAGATTTCGGGGGGGGGGACAGGGGAAGAGAGAGAGAGAGAGACAGAAGGAAGGGGCTTGCCGACCCCGGAGCACGCCGCCAGTTGGATGGCCAGATCCAACGACGCCGGGCGGTGGCACTGGACCCACTGGGCGGTCTTCTTTGGAAGGCGGGAGATGAACTGCTCCAGCACCACCGCGTTGATGATGGTCTCGGCGTCGCTGCCTTCCGTCCAGCAGCTTCGCTCAGCTCCAGCGACCGGAAGCGCTGCCTGTGTTGTTCGGGGCTGAGGCCGACCCTCTGGAGGATGGCTCTTCTCAGGTCGGCATAGACCAGGAGGTTCGGGACAGGCAGTTGTTGTGCCGCCTTCTGGGCCTCCCCCGACAGCAGTGGGATCACCCGGACGGGCCAGCTGTCCACCGGCCACCCACACGCCTCGGCCGTCCTCTCAAATAAGTCCAGGAACGCCTCTGGGTCATCTGTGGGTCCCATTTTCGCGAGCGGCATGTGGGGGGCCGCACCCATCCGACCCTCCCGGGCCAGCAAGCTCCGGAACAGCTCGCGGTCCTCCTGTTGGACCTGCATCATGGCCTGGAAGCGATGGTCATGGTCGGCTCGCAGATCCAGCAGGGCCTTATGATGTTCCTGATGCAGGCCCGCGAGCGATGTTATAATGTCCGCAAATGGCGTAGGCGATGGTCCTGACGGAGACTGCATGGCGGAGGTGTTCTCCTTCCTCCCGGGTTTCGGCACCAGTGTAGCAAGGTTCAGTGATCAAAGAGGAAGGAGACCGGGGTCGGCTTGCTGAGGCTCGAGGAAGATTTTATTATTTTAAAAAGAAAAGAAAACACAAAACAAAGTCGCGCCACATGCGCATAAACACTCCCGTTAACGTTCGTTCACTCGTCCCTAAGGATTCACTTTCAGCGCTGCTGCGTCCTTCCCCGAGTCCTCAGGTCTCTTGCCCTTCTCGGGATGTCGTGCGGCTTAAATACCGGTTCCCCACGCCAATCACTGCAACGAGATCCAGCTGTTACTTGTCTCTCACCTGAACCACTTACCACCACTCGTCTCTTCATTCGCTCTCCCGTTGCAGACTTCGCTAAACCACGCTTCCCCCGCCACAGTAATGTTATTCAGAAAGTAATATAGTACAAGTACTGCATTTTGAAGATGAATTACAAACAAACTTAAATGCACATTGTTCACAAAACACCCAGAAACATGTATTAAGAAAATAAATTCATGCTTTCAGGCAGAGCATTTAGTGTAACTCAATATAATTTTCTTGCATTATTTATAATTTCCTTCATATACACATCTAGCTTCATACAACTCCAGTCTCCCAGCAAACAGATACAGAAAATGTGCAATATGCAGTACATAAATCTCCCTCTTTCTCCTTCCCTCCCTTAGCGACAGCACTCCCCTCGTATCTTGTCGTATACTTTAGCGTCACAGGAGCATGGCGAAGGAGCGTCCTTGTGTGAGAGAGAGAGAGAGAGAGAGAGAGAGAGAGGCAGAGGGAGGAGAGATGCAGCGTCAGTCAGCTGCAGTAAGCAGAGGACAGCGGCACCACTAGCAGCAGTGGCTGCTGTTCACTATTGTTCAGCCAGAGCATTCTCCTTTTCGCTCCAGCCAACCAGAGGAGCAGAAGCCCAGGAAATCCACCACATGCTCTGTTCCTTCAGGGAGCACTAACTGAAGAGGCACGCAAACTCTTTCAGTCTTTTCAGTGCGAGTGAACTTCTTTCTCTGCTCTCGTTGGGGTTTATTTTCCTCCCGACTGAGTGGATTTTACCCGACTCAGGGGAGCCATGGGACTTGGGGTTAGGGGTGCAAGGACGGCGTCCCTGTGTTTATGGAGGTTATTTTTACTGCTCTGTGGAATCTGGACCACTTACTCCCAAACGACAGGAGACGGGAAGTCTCTGTACTTCTGGGAGACAGGTATATGGCTATTTCCATAAGTACATCATTGATAGATGTGAAGGTTCCAGACTTGCTGTTTGTACAAAGTTGCATTGCAATTGTTTTATTATCTGGGGGAATTAAAAAGGACTACTGAAGGTCTTCGGTCTCATTTCAAAAAAGCTCTGTGTTGAGTTTTTGAATTATATCTCGTCATCCTAATTTCTGATTCTCAAAGTCTGTAACGTAAAGAAACATGTCCCCGTTTCAGCACAGTAGGTTGTCTCCATTTTCCCAGGCTGATTGTTCGATTTCTTGGGCTAGATAACAGCTGTATCATTATTATAATGAAATTTGACAATATAATGGAAGGAGCTCTGAGGTACAAAGTAATGGAAGTTATTTGCCCTTTGGTTTGCAAATGTAGCTTTGTTTCACAGTCTGTGCACTAAAGCATCTGCTATAACAAAAACAGTCTTATATGTCTTATTTTATTGTATTTTACATAGCATTATAAAATGATACATTTTTTAAAATTGTGATAAATATATTGTATACAAATGTTTGTTATATATTATATTTAATAATTATATTTAGTTTAATTATACTTTTAGGAAAATAATGATTTGACATTGTGATATTTCATGACAGTAGCACACCTCATCTCCAAATTCTCATAAAAATACATGTGCATTATATACAGTACAACAATTGTATAATTTATCAGTATATAGATTTTTGTAGTACATAAATCAAGATCAGTGGATTTACTGATTAAAGAAATCTCATTGTAATGCAAGAAACAAATAGTAAAAAAACTGTTCATTACTGTGATAAAATGATGAAAACCATACTATTTGGAATGAATGAATGAAATAAGCATTTAATTCAGTGCAATGAATACATTCCTGATTAACAATGTTATCATTTTTAGCACATTAATTTGAATCTGTGACTTTTTTTTTTTTTTTTTTTCTGATTAAAAAGGTATTTTTTAAATGTGATCTAGAAGTTCATATACTAGCTTTACAATGCATTCAGATCAAAGCTATATTTGCAAACATGAGTGTAAATGTGCAATTTGGACTCTTCTACTGGCCAGAGCAGCGTCTATTTGCCACTGTGTTAGTGAATTTTTAAAGAGGATGTAAGTGTGTAAGGAGATTTAAATGAGGTGCTGGGATTTATATTTGAAAAAAACATCCCTGGGACGTGAATGCAAAGAAGCGGAGCGGCGGCGAACTTAGCCTACACATCGCTCTCTCTTGTAGGTCACAGTAATTACAGATCAGGCTTATTTCATTGAAAAACATCTGGTGGAAATGCGGAGAGTATCTTGAATGTGCAGATGCATGATAGTGTGCAGTTTGACTGTGATATCGCTTGGCTGTGATAATGTTATTGCACTTTCTAGAGCACTCGAGGGGAAGGAAATTTAGTTTTGACATATGATGTACTGTATGCATAATGAATCTGACCGTAGAAGAGTTCAGGCTTCAACCTGTGGGAAATTGGCTCACATTTCTGCTGTTTATTGGTTTCACAGAAGAGCAATAAATCTGCTGTCTAGGGCTGATATCCTCCCATGATGGAGATGTTCATATAGCAGGCCTGGGAACACAAGTGCTGTAGAAGAGAATAAACCAGCAGCGTTCCTTGAAATGATGGTTAAAGCCAACAAGCTTTTTGTTAATTTATTCTTAATGGCTGTGATTTTCATGTTGCAGTCGATAGCGCTTGCATACTTGGTGCTTTTATTTCTAATAAGCATGCTGGATTAAATGCCACACTGGTCCCTGTACATTTTCTTCCATGTTTGCTGTCTGAACATGGGTTTGATGTTCAAACATCCCTGGAAAAGACTGGCAATTTTGTCCATATCTCCCTCTGCCTCAGTCTCCAATTAGAAGCACTCTTTCTTTTCTTATTTTATCATTATACAGTCTAGTGTTGACCCTCACTGCTCCACATCTCAGCTCAGGCTCCCATGTGTCTCAAACCCAGCTAATATTGACTCAGGAAGGATTCCTAATTAATGAGGGTATTTACAGGCCAAAATTGACTATGTGGGTTACTGTAACCTTGACTTGTACTCTTGATTAAATAGAGAGTAGCATCAGAAATGAAGAATAATAATGCGTCATTCTATTTGTAGAGAGATTATTTAGAGTCCCGGATGTCAATTTGTTCTGCACAGGTGGTAGAGTCAAATGCGATTAATTGCACAGCCCTAACAGGCAGTCACTAAAGTGATAAAACATGATAAAACAATCTAATCCTCATTTGCGTGCGCAATTTTGCTTGACAATTCTCATAAGGCTGTTGTTCTCTCGGTTGGTTGTGTATCTCTTTCTTCCACATTTTTTCCTTCCACTCAACTTTCTGTTAATATGTTGGATACAGCACTCTGTGAACAGCCAGCTTCTTTGGCAATGAATGTTTGTGGCTTACCCTCCTTGTGAAGGCTGTCAATGATTGTTCTGGACAACTGTCAGATCAGCAGTCTTCACCATGATTGTGTAGCCTAGTGAACCAAACTGAGAGACCATTTTGAAGGCTCAGGAAACATTTGCAGGTGTTTTTAATTTGATTAGCTGATTGGCATGTCACCATATTCTAATTTGTTGAGATAGTGAGTTGGTGGGTTTTTGTTAAATGTGAGCCAATATCTTCACAAATAAAAGAACCAAAGACTTAAACTACTTCGGTCTGTGTGCACTGAATTTATTTAATACACTAGTTTCACAATTTGAGTTGAATTACTGAAATAAATTTTTCCACGACAATTTAATTTATTGATATGCACCTGTATACAGATTATATATGCTATTCCATTGCATTGACATTTCACAAAATATCCTCCTTTATGCTTTACAATAGAAAGAAAGTCACCAGGGGGAGTAAGTGATGACAGTATTTTTTTTTTTTTGGTGAAACTGCCCCGTTCTGTTAGAAAAACAGCTTCCCTTTATATGCTGAATACGCTCAGAGCTCTAGCCATGTTTTCCCATGTGATTCCATAAGATCCAAAGTGCACATAGGGACACTCATTACGTGGCCATGCTTAGAGACCACATATAGTGTATTCTGCTTATATTACACTTGTTTCATAATGAATCCATGTACTTTATACCCATGCTCTATGAGTCATAAGTAACATCTGAGCCACATTATTATGAAATTATCATTAGGCTCCGACATGTAAGGAGATGGTGTTTTAATTTTACAGGCTCAGCTAAGAATGCTTTTCTTATGAAGCGAGATCATACGGTTTATTTTGGTTTAGTGCTGGTCTGGCTGGTCTGTGATCCTGGTTGTCCAATTATGCCTCAGTATCACACATTTTTGATTTTGGCCTTTTCGACGAGATAAGGTTCAGTTGTCTTTATAGATCATTGGAGATGAAGTTGTTGATTTTACATTTCAGGTTCTTCAGATCAGCATATTGAGTTATGAATTTTTAAATAACCGATTCATAGATGTTTCATAAGAGAAATAGGGAGTTTGCTAAAGGTTCCTAATGGCTGATTTGGCAGTTATGCCGTTAATGAACCATTTGTAATAATCTGAAGAACCTTTGTCCACTATAAAGAACATTTTGTGAATTTGAAAAGTTCCATAAATGGCAAAAGTTCTTCATGGAACCACATATGCCAATAAAGAACATTTATTTTTAAACCGAGAATTATTAGAGTGTATTTTTTCCATTCCACAAAAGGTTCTTCATAGTTGAAAAAGGTTCTGTAGATTTTTTAAATGTTCTTCAAATGTTCTTTTAAGAGCAATTCATTGACACCTATAGTGTTTTTTCTCTGGCATCCGTGCGAAAACCCTCTTTATTTTTAAGAAAATGTGTATATTTGTTTTCTTGTATTGCATCAAGCTGTGTTATGACACACTGTAAACTATTGGCTGTACTCTCAACCAATGGGAACAGTTAATGCAGACTGAACTTTTGTGTGGCCCATGCCTCAGCAGGGTTTATCCACTCTTAGAGCAGAGATTACCCAGATTACACAGGATTCGCCTCTTGTCTCCTGATCAAACAATCCCCCAGGAAAAAAAGTTGTGCTGTCAGAGCCACTCACACTTCACTCCACGTTACCTCCTTTAATAAGGCTTGCTAATGAAGCGGGAGCATTCAGGTTGCCTTCTCTTACCTTCTCTCATCCCAATACACACACACACACACACACACACACACACACAAAGACTATAGTGTGATTATTCTGCTCAGTTTAATTCAATGTTGATTCAGTTTAGTTCAGTAACATTGCAAACTCTATTCAACTAAAAGAGCAGCTCTACAGAAGTTAGTAGTGTCATTATTTAGCTCAAGTCAGTTCAGGCTTAATTCAACTGTAAGCAGCTCTACAAAAGGCAAAGGTGTCATTATTCAACTCGAGTAAGTTGATTCAATTCAGTTCAATAAGTGTTGTAAGTCAATTACGAAACAAATGCAATTTAGCTGTAAAGCAGCTCTACAGAAGCGTGTCAATTTAGTTTACATTTTATTCTCATCCAGTAGTGTGAGTACAGTCAAGTTGATAATATTACTGAATATTAAGTGTTTTTTTTCTTTTCTTTTTTTTTTTTTTTCAAAATGCTTTGAAGTTTGTGGAGTTCAGACTAAGGACATAGGTTCAGAAGCCACTTATAGTCCAAATAATTGCTATTTCGAGAGGTCTTGGAGCTGTTTGAAGATTCCTTGTCTCAAAATAAGAGGCTTTATTGAAAGTGGAGTGTGAGGATAAACTCTGTTAAAGACCGAAATGTTATTTTAAGAAAATTGATTGGGGGAGAAATGTAGGTGACTTAATTGTCACCTTTCCAAGAAGCAGATAAGGAAATGTACTGGGTGAAAGTCTGAACTCATTTCAGGGAATGCATTTTAATGTCACCCTGTGTGACCCTGATTTCCATATGGACCTACAGGCAAACAAACCCTGTGACTATAATTGGTTGAAACTACTTCAGACTCGTGGCAAAGGGCTTTAAGTTTAGGACGCGCATACAAATGAGGCTGATTTCCTCAGAAAACATTATTCTCACAGAATGTTTAATGGCATTTTAACAGTTTGGAAAATGTATTCCCCTTGTGTGATTGATTTTTGTTTATGAAGCGCCTAAATTTGTCTCTAATTTAAAAGAGCTGCAGTTATAATTATACTGTGCATTAAGAGTGTAATATAGTCATATATATATATATATATATATATATATATATATATACAGTACAGTCCATAAGTTTGGACACACCTTCTCATTCAAAGAGTTTTCTTTATTTTCATGACTATGAAAATTGTAGAGAACTCTTTGAATGAGAAGGTGTGTCCAAACTTTTGGTCTGTACTGTATATATATATATATATATATATATATATATATATATATATATATATATATATATATATATATATATATATAAGAAAATAATTTATTCAAAATAGAAATCTTTTGTAACAATGTTTTTACTTTTCACTTTTTATCTATTTAACATATACTTGCTGAATAAAAGTATTAATTTATTTCAAAAAAGAAAAAAGAAAGAAAAGGAAGAAAAAAAACCTTTGAATGGCAGTGTATATTGTAACAAAAGATTTAAAAAAATATTAAATAAATAAATGACTAAAATTTTTATTCAATTACCATTTTTTATATCAGTTGTTCTTTGATTGTTTTATATCTCAATATCACTAATTTATTTTATTAATAATTTTTTATTTTATTAGTATTCTTTTCATTAATTCAAAATTCAATTAAAAACTGTTTTCTTAAAAGCGATTTCAGAGCAATTAGAAATATTTACTTTTTTTTTTAAATATCAGATGATGATTACATTTAAGTTTTAAATTTTTAATGCTCTCATATTAGCAAAGTTTGGTGACGTGGTCTTTAGGAAACTTAATGACAGATAAAAAGCAATTGTAATATTCATTATGCTGCCTACTTTTATTACTATTGATATATTGTGAATATTTTATATAGTTCAACCCAAATTCCAGTATTAAAAACAGCATTTCTTTAACCCACACAGCGACCAACGCGTGAACAGACTATTGTAAGATCCAGGCTTAATGGAATATTGTGTTCTAATCCCTTTATTTTGGCAAAGAAAGCATACAGTTGTTGCATTATAATGTTACATAAACAGCTCTTTTTTGCCCTCTTAGGGTCAGTAAATGTGTTAGAGCATAATAGTTTCTTAAAAAAAAAAAAATTGCTTTTCATGAAATATGTCGCCTTTTTGGGGTGTGCATGTGTGGTTTTGGTCCTGCTGGGAAAATGGTGTTTGTTTAATCTAAATGGCAGGGTTTACGCTAAAACCAAGGCATCTCTAATATGGTTGTGTTGTGTGGATTAAAGATTATTCTAGATCCATAAAGTTTATTTAGTGTGGCATAAGAGGATTAGTCCTTTACACCATGTTCCACAATGTCTTACTGCCAGACCACATATGATTATGACTTTACAAAGCATCTTAAATAAAAAACCAATAAGGATCTTCTTGGGGAAAAATACTATCATGCAGGAACTAACATGTAATTAAGGTAGTATTATTCATGCAGTATTTCATATGACTCATGTCATAGTTAAGTTAGTTCTTCATTAGCTCTTGATTAATACATGTCTTAACTCATCATTAGTTCATAGTCAAGTTATTATTAATTCAGGTATTAGTACATGATGATTCATGTACTGTTATTGTAAAGTGTTACCGATGATGAATATACTTAAAGGGTGAGTTATTAATGACATAATTTTCATTTTTCTACAGCTAACCCTCATGTCGTTCCAAACCCATAAGACCTCCATTCATCTTTGGAACACAGTTTAAGATATTTTAGATTTAGTCCGAAAGCTTTCTGTCCCTCCATTGTATGTACGGTATACTGTCCATGTCCATAAAGGTAATAAAACTCGAGAACGAGTCAATCTTTCATTCATTATCTGGCTCGGCTCGGTGTTCATCTCTCTCTTCACAGCAGTTCAGTCAGTGTACTGTTTGAGTACATGAATTACTCCGGGATATTGGTTTGTTTTAACTCAGAGGGAGTGTCAGCCACATTAAAAAAGTTAACCGCTTAAGTCATTTGTGGATTAATGTGTATTGGAGACGCAAATAGTTTCAAACGATTCAGTTCGATTTGGTGAACTGGTTCAAGAAGATCCGGTTACATCGAATGATTCATTTGCGAACCAGATATCACAAACTGCTTTGTTTTGAACTCTCTCTCACAACAGACATGTAAGAGAAGACAATGCTGAATAAAGTCGTAGTTTTTGCTATTTTTGGACCACAATGTATTTTCAATGCTTCAAAAAACTCTAACTGACCCTCTGATGTCACATGGACTACTTTGATGATGTTTTTCTTACCTTTCTGGACATGGACAGTATACCGTACACACAGTTTCAATGGAGGGACAGAAAGCTCTCGGACTAAATCTAAAATATCTTAAACTGTGTTCCGAAGATGAACAGAGGTCTTACGGGTTTGGAACGACATGAGGGTGAGTCATTATTGACATAATTTTCATTTTTCGATGAACTAACCCTTTAATACTGAAAATATGACAATACCGACTGAAAGAGGTCAGCTAAATTTACATGCACCCTGCTGTGGATGTCTTTCTGAACTCTCCAGAGCAGAATGAAAGCGGCTGCTGATGTTCACCTAAAAAAAACAGACCCTGAACACTTTTACAATGTACACTCAAGAGCACTTCTTTCATTCTCGTGGAGCAACACACAGCTTTTCAGAGAACAGATGGAAATGGACTCTGTTTGTGAGTGAAGTGACATTTAGTTGGCCGATGTAGTCATTGTTCCTGTGGATAATTGCGCAATGGAAGTACATTCTAAAAAAATAGGGCACAATGTACTGTATTAATATGAAGGAATTCTATATATAGATTTTTTTTATAGGTGATTTACCTGTTTTAAATTTTGCACTGAATGTCATGTGTTTTGGAGTTATTGAAAATGTATTGTCCATAAAATTAATGGCTAATGTCCTTGCAGAATTTTTTTTCTTTTCTGCTGTTGAGTATCTCTAGTCTTGCATACAGTTAGAGTACAGTGAAGAATTACTTTAAATATTATAGCATTTTAATTAGGGTTACTGATACTTAATGATAGTCTTTGCTATGGCAAGCATCATTACGACATTTGCACATTTTCTCCTGAAAAAATTACTTATTATTTGCTCTCGATTTTACTAATGTTTGGAGACTTTAATTTTGAATTGAGCTCTCGGTTGTTCTGGACAGGTGAAGGTCAGCAGTAAGGTTGGACTGTAGTGTTGTTTCATATTTGTCAGAAATATTTATTAAGCAGCAAATCAGCATATTGGAATGATTGGAAGGATCATGTGACACTAAAGACTGGAGTAATGATGCTGAAAATTAGGGCTGGACGATTAATCGAAAAAAAATCGCAACCAAAATTAAGAACCTCTAACCGACGTAATTTTTCCATGTCGGTTATTTTGGTTATTTCCTGTTAATATGTCCCCCAAAAGCGTGTGTAGCCACATGATTCTGCCAGTCAGTGGCATAAAAGCAAAACACGGAGGTCAACGCCGGTTCAACACATAGTGATGGGGCGCGAGCGGTGAGCCTTAAGTCTTCATTAAACTTTGTCAGTTGTTTTTGTTTTATGGTTTGGACGTTCAAGCGATTAGACGATCGATGTGTATTATTATATCGAGCTACCATGTTCGCGCAGCTGCATTGTGGCACGAAAACTCATAGATGTGAAGATCGCGCGCACAGAGGAACGCAGTTGTCAGCGCTGTCCTGTGATTTATCACTAAAGTATCTTAGAATCTCAAAACTAATTATAGCATATTTTTCAACTTTTGAAGGAACTAGGCTATTTACAACCCCCAGCTTCACAATAATATAGAGACGGTATGATTAATTCACACACTCAATCACTCGTACTGGTACTGTGCTAATTTACCTTTATCTGATCTTTATCTCTTACACTGAGCAATAATCTGTAAGAAATGCTACGAACATAGATAAAATAACTGCTGATAGTGAGCTATGATCGCTCTTTCAATAGGAAAAAATATCCCACCTTTAATAGACGATCTCAGGACAGTTGACAGAATGCTGCTGCGTGTCGTCACGAAACCGTATCATTTTCACGTGTTATTAAGCCTTGCCACTTGCAAATGTAACCATTCAAAGTACTTTAAAGCATTCAAGCACAAGACGCGGAAAAGCTGAACTGAGTAGCTGGTTACTCGCGCGCTGTGCTTGGTGCGCACGCGGAGAGAGAGCCGCCTCTCACTGACAGCAACACTGAACAGAGCTCTCATTTGCAAAGTTCTCCTTTAAGTTCCTCCTGCACCTCGCAGTTTAAACAAACGGAAAAGGATGTGTAAGAGCCCACTTCAGCACCGCGGTGTTCTGGTGTTCAGGCTCACGCAGAGAGAGGCGTCTCAAAACACTTGAACACCGAATTTGTCTGTTTTTGCTCTTGTTCCGACAAATACATAAAAAATATGTGAAAATACCCGTCTTGGATAGTATGTTCGAAAAAACTGTCGGTTATGTCTTAAGTTAAAGTAAACAGTTGAGAAAAAAATTGTATGTGTATTATATTGGATGCATTCATTGTCTCTTAAAGTGACCTCGCCTAATAGGGCTTGGGTGCCGCGTTGCATTCTGGGACGTGGCGGGCATGTTGATGAACAAATAAACAGAACGAACATACAAATTAAACACTTTCAAACAGGGCCCACTGGTACAACCTGAACCGGGGCCCCGCAAACCCCAACTACGGCCCTGTTTACAGTACAAACCTTGCAAGTGAACTATGAGGGCAAAAAAACAAAACAGAAACAAAATAATCATTCATTAATCGTAATCGAGGTAAAATGTTCAATTAATCGAACTGCTGAGGGGGTTACTCTTATCTTGGGAGCCTTAATGGAGTTAATTTGGGTTTCATTTAATTGTTGTCCTGGAATAAGATTATAGAGTTATAAAATGATTGTGAATAGCATAATTCAGATAATCTAGTCTGAATAAGTTCAATAAGAAATGTTTGAATTAATTTTGAACATTCACTACTGTTAAGAGAGTTAAGATTTTACTTTATTTTTTATAAAGTAGCCTCTATTCCTCACCAGGGCTGCATTTATTTGATAAATACAATAAAAACAGTAATATCGTGAAATATTATTACAATTTAAAATAACTGTTTTCTATTTGAATGTATTTTAAAAAGTAATTTATTCCCATGATGCAAAGCTGATTTACTCCAGTCTTCAGTGTCACATGATCCTTCAGAAATCATTCTAATATGCTGTTCAAGAAGCATTTTTGATTAGCATCAATGTTGAATATTTTTTGTGGAAACCATGATACATCTTTTTCAAGATTCTTTGACGATATGAAATTTCAAAAGAACAGCATCTATTTTAAATCCTTTGTAACATTATAAACATCAATACTGTAACTTTTGATCAATTTAATGCATCCTTGATGAATAAAAGTATTAATTTCTTTGAGTTTTATAAGCTCCATTTAAAACGTTAAAGGCCGTGTTGCAGGGTTATTTTTTTAATGAATTTGTGCAATTTGCTTGTTGGTAGTAAACATTAAACATGTGGGAAGTCGTGGCCTAATGGTTAGAGACTCGGACTCCCAATCGAAAGGTTGTGAGTTTGAGTCCCGGGCCGGCAGGAATTGTGGGTGGGGGGAGTGCATGTACAGTTCTCTCTCCACCTTCAATACCATGACTTAGGTGCCCTTGAGCAAGGCATCGAACCCCCAACTGCTCCCCGGGCGCCGCAGCATAAAAATGGCTGCCCACTGCTCCAGTTGTGTGTTCACAGTGTGTGTGTGTGTGTGTTCACTGCTCTGTGTGTGTGCACTTCGGATGGGTTAAATGCAAAGCACAAATTCTGAGTATGGGTCACCATACTTGGCTGAATGTCACTTCACTTTCACTTTAAACTGTTATCCATTGTATTTTATGTTTTTGGGTATCACAAAATGGAATATAATACGAAAAAGTAGGTAATATCTTACAGCGGTCTCCTTTCCCCCACAATGCATTGCATCACGTCACGTTGGGGAGAGAATTTACCAAAGCCCGCCTTGAGAGCATTGAGTGACTAGAGAGACGAGAGTATTCAGATTATAGATAAATACATAGACTAGATATATAGATAGATAGACAGACAGATAGACAGACAGATAGATAGATACATATCGACCAACAGCGACCCAAACGCACTCACTTCCCTACAGCACAAGTTTTCCAGCGCAGTTTCCATGGGACAGCACCCACACAAGCACCTGCCAAACACAGCGACACACATGCGGCTACGTTTGCAACAACATTTTCACCGGAGGAAGAGATAAACGCTTCGAAACGTCCATATAGCTAGCATGATGCCTTTTATTTCTAGATGACAAAGACAAAGTTTACCAGTTCTGCGACACTATGACAAAGGTTACCGGTACTTATCGTCATGATCACTGCCACTAGATATAAAGAAAACGTTGATTTTTCACTCGGTGCTATTCAATGACAGTAAAAAATATGTGTCGTTATTGTGCACTGCTGCTCGTAGACTGGCTCCAGTGCTCATTGCTGCGATGCTAAATGATAGCAACTCACCAGGACACTTCAACTCTCCACTCATTCTCCTCGGACCATGCATTTAATAAGCTTTGACGGACATCAGTTCTTGGCAATTCCTCATTTGCCCTCTCACGTCTGGCAGGTTCGAAATTACATGGCTGTGGGCCATCATACATGTTGGCTCTTGCCACCTCTTCCTCATCCCAGTCAGTCGCTATAGTTCTGATGCTGCGTTCCAGGCAGGTTTTTGAGCTCGTCATCACTATTTCATACCACGACTTTGTACCGTTCCAGGCAAGTTACGCCAAACTTTCTAAAAGCAAGGAATTGTAACTAGATTATTTATTTTATTGCAATGTTATATTGACCTAAAATCGTTTTTTTCAATGTGTACCACTTGCATAAACACTGCATCCGTAGGCAGTATTATTCGTAGCGGCTGCCATCGTTGTTTCGCGTGCTGTGTGACCTCGGAACTCGGAATACATCGATCTAGTATGAGACACGAGTTCACGGGTGGGAAGTCACGGGTTTGACTGCCGTTCCAGTGCACTTTCACGGCTTTAAGGTTGGAAAAACACGGGTTACGGGTTGTCTGGAACGCGGCATCATAGGCTGAGGCTACCTTTCCTCGACTTCTCCCCAACGTGACGCCATCACCGAGTTGCGTAAAAAAAACGTTAATACCAAAAACGTAAGAAACTGGTCTTTAAGACCATTTTTGAGACATTTTAAAAATAATATACATATCTTGAGTGATTTATGTACCCATTAATCGGAAGTGGTGGTTAACCTGCAACATGGCCTTTAAGTGAATCTACATATGAGATTTCTTAGCAAGAAAATTTAAAACCCAAACATCTCCATTTCATCTTCTGGATGACAGACTGTTTTAAATGGATCTCAGTGATATTTCTTTCTCCCCCTTTCAGTTTTGTACCATTGTGTAAAACTTCACTAGTACAGTATTTAGTTCTGCTCTCTGATGTGGGAGTTGTTTGTAGTGCCAGTTCTCGCTGTGGCAGCACCTCCACATTTCCACCCCGGCACTAACGCCTTCAGATCTCTTCTAAAGGCCCAGCGTGCGTGAGCTTCAGCTCTGTCACACCTCCCATTATAGTACACTTCATTTACTGACACAATGCCAATGCTAATATCTTTCAGCTTCTCTATTACTCAACCTTATTACTCGAGACCTGCCTCCGTGTCAGAACGACATGTTTTCAGCTCCATGAGCGTCAGTGGAGTTTGCTGACACTGTGCTGATGAGCTATTGATATTTTTGTGTCCATGAGGGCTACTATCTGTGTGACCCATATGGCTGGGCATCTGCTTCATATTATAGGTTCCAGGAATGAAAAATTTGTCATATTTACTCACTCATTATGTCATTCAAATCCCATATGCAGTTTTCTTTTTTTTTCAAAGATAGGATGCCCAATATTTACTTAAATATTATATATATATATATATATATATATATATATATATATATATATATATATATATATATATATATATATATATATATATATTAAGGTATTAAGATAATATTAAGGTATTATCTCAGTTATTTAACAACACATTCACGTTTGCGGTTTTCTGATGCTGGTTTACAAAATTTCACTATTTCACATACAGTATATTAGTTTTTTTTAAATATTTGTATGAATTATTAAATATAATATTAAGATTTAATATTTAATAGTAATTTTTTTAATAATAGTTAAATTTCAGTAATTTAACATTACATTGACTTGCACAGTTAGTTTGTCATCACGTTTTTTAGTGTTTAGTTAAAATGAGAAACATCGGTTTATTTTTTGTAAAATCTTTGTTAAAAAAAAAAAATTAAATCATGTAAATAATTGTAAAATATATAAAACAAATATAGACAGCACACACACTTATTTTGTAAGAAAAAACGTTTATTTTGGATGCGATTAATCACAATTAATCGTTTGACAGCATTAGTTTTTCATCATATATTGCTGATCGCGATACTTTGCCCTGTCACTTTCCCTCACCTTCCCACCGGATTATTTCCTCTCTGTCGAACCACCTTGAAGTTGCTTCATGAATTTCTCCTCGGTCAGAATATGATTCCATGCACTGGGCGGCGTTCCATTGTGTTGCCTACGCGCTCCTCTCCCACTCAGTTCATGTCGAGATCTCTGTGCAGTCGGGCTCTGATGAAGACTTTTTTTGCAGCGAGGGGATTGGATTACATCGCTGTCACAGCTGTCAGTCATGGCACGAGCCCCCTGTGCCATGCTGACAACCGCAGCCATAGCAACCACGCCGTGATGACGATGTTATATTAGGCATAGCATTGTTTTGAGCTTCTTTCTTCTGGTACTCTGCATATGCTTCCTTTGAGTGTATTTCTACAGTGGATGCTGAAATCACTTCTGTTAAACTGAGCGTGTTCCTTATGTGGAGGAAGCACTTTGTTACTAGGGGTGGGTGGTGTGACTAAAATCTTGTGTGAGTCATTTTAGATCACTGTAACAGTGTATATTATCAGCATAGTTGTTTTATTATTATAGCACTGTATTGAGAAATTTAAAATGATTCCAAAGCAGATTATTTGCTGCTATAGCAACAGCAAGTTCATGGGTTTGATTTCCATATGCACGAACTAATTACATGTATGACTGAATACAATGTAAGCATGAAAGTGACATTAAAAGTTTAATCAAATTTGATAACTTTCCCATTTTAGATGCAAAAGATATGATTCAACAAATGGAAAAAAATAGCTTCACATTATGTAACGCTTCAGTTAAAAATACTGTAAACAGTAAAGCAAAGATTATATGACAACTATTCTGAATTATGTTGAATTATGCTTTGCAGAACTACGGTTGGTTTGCAGTCGGTGAGATTTATTTTTCACATGTGTTTGAAACATGATTCTCCAGAAATCATTCTAATATGCTGATTTGCTGCAATGTTTCTATTAAAAAAAATATTCACATTAACTTCTTTGTAATTTAAATTCTTTGTGAAATTTACTAGAAATGACTTGTGTGACAAAAAAAGTCACAAGTAGTGACAACCTACACCACTTTTTTGTCAGTGCATCCTTGCTGAAAAAAGGAAAAATGGCCCAAAACTCATAAATGGTAGTATAAATAGCCAAAAGAATGTCAACATGAAATCAGAAATGGCTTTTGGTTTTTGTAATGCACCTCATTAAATGTCTTTGTGCTGACTTCATTTAGGCAACGAGGTTCAATTGCAAAATATTGCTTTAGTCATTGTTTTACCAAACTCCCTTTCGATCTGGTGCCATTCAGGTATATAACACGCTTTTTATTCCTACTCAATTTTTTCTAGTCAAAAGTTTAATATTGTCTTGACATGGTAAAACTTTGGCATTTTTCTTACATGTATGACAATATAAAAGAAGGGCCATGGAAAGGTTACAGGTGTATTAAGGTTATATAGGAAAATCTACCGAATGACAGATTTCTAGTATCGTACTTTACAGTAAATACTGTCAAATCTGTCCGACCCTAGTGTATCCTGACATGAGTTCTTGTTAAACTGAACCTGTTACAGTGTTTGTACATGGACAAAGCACATTATTATGCTGAAAACAATGTGGCTGGTGTTCCCATTCTCTCCATTTCTTCCCTGACTACATGCTGTTTTTTTTTAATGCGTGGAGTATTTGCAGTGGTGGAGCCATGTGCCCGAGTGTGTGAGAGTCGGTGTGCTTGTGCCTTATGTAGGTCAGTACGATCTCTCGCTGTCCTTCTGATAAACCCAGCAGTCTTGCACAGCATCACTATCTCTGGTGTCACTTGTGGAAAAAGGCTAAAGATGGAATCTTGCATTGGCTATAGTGACAGTTTTTGAAAGATTAATTTGATTAAAGTGTTGAGTGTGGCGTCATGTGACTGCCGTGGAGTGTGTGGGTGTGTATTGCCATGGCTCACAGAAGTGAGGCAGCTGGTATTTACACGAGCACAGATTGGCCAGGAGATACCATGCAGCGGGATGATACAGGATGATTTTTTCTGTGCTTCCATTCAGCTTGCTGTACCACCATAACAAGTGCAGAAAAGTTTGTTTTGTAAAGTTTTATGGGAGGACGAGGCGTATTGGAATGGTTTATTGGCTGATAATTTGAATGTACTGTAAATGCCAACAATAGGTGTAATATGTGTAATGATAATTATTATATATTTTTAATTTACTTGCATCAAAAAATTTACGAATCAATTAATTAAAAACATTATACCATTCAAAAGTTTTTTTTTCAAAATAAATTAATAGTTTTATTCAGTAAAGATGCATTAATTTAATCTAAAGTAGCAGTAAAGGCATTTATAATGTTACAAAAACTATTTTTTTTTTTACTTTTCTATTGATCAAAGAATCTGAAAAAAGTATCATTTTCAGAAAATATAACAACTGTTTTCAACATTGATAATAATACATTTTCCTTGAGCAGCATATTAGAATGATTTCTGCATGATCATGTGTCCTAAAATCATAAAATCTTTTGAACCATATTTATTTGTTTATGTTCAATATTTAATATATTTTTGTATTAACATATATATTTATAGGCTACAGAAACTTTGCAATCACAAATGATAAGCTGTTGGGACAATAGATATTTATATTTATATTTATATTTATATTATTAGGAATCCTTTGTAAAAAAAAAAAAAAAAAAAAGTGTATATATATATATATATATATATATACATACAGTACATACATACATACATACACACACACACACACACACACACACACACACACACACATACATATGTGTATATGTGTGTGTGTGTGTGTGTGTGTATATAAGTTTGAAAAACGTTATACTGTTTATTACATTGAAAAATATGTAAGCAATGTCTTAAATGCATATATAATTTACAATTAAATGTATGCAGTTTTTAAATTGCATTTCTTTTAATGGTGTAATGACAAATTGTACAAATTGTATGAGCAAATTATCAATATTTCTCATACTGTAACTCGATTTTGCTACTACATGACTGAATCCACATCAGACCAGACCTAAGGAATAAAAAAAAAGCTTCATGTTTTCCCAGTACCCTTTATTTTGACTAGAGTGAAATCAGTGTTTGATCTGGAGAAAACATGCTCTTTGGAATGGGCTTGCGGTTGAGTTCTTTTGATGCACTTCCTGCTGGGGTGGTCTTTGAACACAGGATATGAGGATATCTCTGGATATGAGTCTGCTGACCCATCAGAGCTGAGGTCAACATACACCAGTCCATCTTGCTTTAGAGATAAACTCCACAAACTGTCTGAGCAGTTCCAGAGACACAGCAGATGAGCTCCATCTTCTGTTGCAGATAAACTGTCCTGGTGATTACCAATACTCCAGAATCATCTGCAGGACATGCACGTTTAAGACGGGACAAGATGTTTCACCTTCACTGTCTTACACTGGAATCTATTTACTTTTGAAGCCTGTTTCTGCCACTGTCACATTTTCAGTCACATTGTGACGACTTTTCTCAAAATTGTGAGAGAAACTCACAATTGTCGATTATAAAGTCCAATTCTGAGGAAAAAAGACTACCTTTTTTTTTCTTCTCAGAATTGAATGTTTTTATCTCAGTCCTCGCAATTGCTTGTTATAAAGTCAGAATTCCAAGATATAAATCGAATCATTCAGTCCTGTCAATCATCATTATGAGCCTATATAAGCAGAAGTAATTGCGACATCCCAGTGACAATTCTTCTGGCATCCCTCCACCCCTCCATCTCCTCCTCTGTTCATGTTATTCTCTTTCTATGTAGTCTGGTGTTGAACTCAACAACGAGCTCAAGCCAAGCATCAAGTTCGAGCCTTCATCGAGAACAGCAAGCCAAGTTTGTTTAACATTAAAGGGTACATAACATACACAGTTTCACCTAATCTCATGTTAATCTTGATTACCTGTAGAGTAGTACTGTATCCTTCATATCTCCAAAAAGTCTTTAGTTTTATCGTATTTATAAAAGAAAAATACAGTTTTCCGATTCTCTCCAGAAAAAGTCGAGCTCCTGGAGGCGTGCCGTGGGCGGAGCTATAATACTGATGTTTCATGTTGTTTCCATTAACATATATTCTTATAAAAAAAAAAACAGCCAAAACTTGTACCAACCCGGAAGTAAGATTTTCGGCAAAAGATTCTCTGTCATTCTTCCAAATTATTTTTTACAACTTTGGCCATGTTTAAAATGAGAATCCATCCAACTCTGAATACATAAAACACGATTGTACCCCCCCTTTAACCATCAGGACAGGATGGGCAGGTGAACTCATGAAAGGTTCTTCATGAAATCATTGATGCATTTCATTTTAAGAGTGTGAACAGAAATGTGACATGCAGCTAAACATTTAGGCTCTGTTTAAACTAGTGCATTTTCGTTTTAAAACACATAACTTCTGTTACGGTTACGCCTAGCGTTTACACTACTCTGGCATTTTCCACGTTCGAAAATGGAGACTTTTGAAAATGATGCTGACCCCGTTTTAATTTACATTTATGCATTTAGCAGACGCTTTTCTCCAAAGCGACTTACAGTGGATTCAGGTTAACATTTTTTACCTAACGTGTTCCCTGGGAATCGAACCCACAACCTTTTGCTTTGCTAACGCAATGCTCTACCACTGAGCCACAGGAGAAAACTCCAGGTTCGAGAAATGTTAGAGTGCATATTGTAGTCTTTGGCTTTTAATTGCAGAAATGTACTGTATGTTTGCAAATCTAATCAATTTTTTATTTTTTATTTTATGAAACTCTAGCTTAGTTTCAGGACAGAGACTCAACACGGGTTTTCATGAAGAGATCTGTGCTTTACCTGATTTGTGTTCAGAACCCAACCGGGTGGATTCAGGCAGACACTCATTCAACCTTCAAACGTGATTAAATGGGAAAAATGTTGGAAAGCTCCAGATGTTGGGAGGGCTGTAGAGGTGTGTTTTTGTTGAGATAAATCCCTGCTTTTCCATAGCTGTACTTCATTGATCATTCATTGCTTCATCTCTTTCTCTCTGCTTGCTTACTGTTTTGTGAAGTATATTTGATTAGAACCATATATGATTTGGAATGATTGTTCTTAAAAGTGTAAATGAAATGGTTAATGAAATTATTAATATGTACACAGAATCTGAACCAGATTATTCTTTATGATTCACACAGTTCTGAGAGAATCAGCGCTGGCTGAAAGTAGTTAAATTAGAGCCAAGCTTGAAGTGTACAAGAAAATTTTCTAAAATTAATCAGTCAGTTGTGTTTTTGAACAGCTTCATTTACTTCTAAAAAATGAATAGGACTTTCCAACATAAGAGTGAAAGCGAAGCTTTCCCTTTTTCATTGGTTTGCTTGTCAAAGAGCTGTGTGTGCAGTACAGTGTGCCAAAAATCTTGTAGTATTTTATTTTCAGCATAATTATCTTCTGCTCATTTTAGGGCATAAATAATTGACCAATCCAAGGTACTGATTCCATATGTAACAACCTGGCCTGTTATCTGCACAAACTCGGACTTTATTTTCACCACACGTGCATGCCTGGACTCGAGGAGAAGAGCAATCACAGTCAAGGGGAAAAAAAGAGAAGTGTGATCATTCATCGTGCCCTCCTGCTAATAGAAAACGGCAGTGTTCATTGTGCCCCCGCCTGCTGTGATCACAGCCCAGGGCCCGTGTCATCTCACAGAGAGTCGGCCTCCAGGTGAGCTGTGCACGTGTCTCTGGAGCTCAGGACATTTGATTTCAGACTAGGCTCTCTGAAGAATATGTGAGTGCTGTTGTGGGTAATTGCCAGGGCGTTGCAATTCAGCCGCTAAAGTGTTTTGAGTGGTTTTTAGTATTGCCATGTGGTTGTTAGGGTGTTTTAGAAGGTTATTAGCTGGTTGTTTTCTGGCTCAAGTAAAATATCTCAAGTCTTTCCTTTGTTTTAGTTTTTTGCCATTCAAAAAATGTGGGATTAAAAAAAGATTTTTTTTTTCTTTATGTATTTTGTTTAAGTTTCCATCGACTCCATTGATGGCCATTCAAACATAGTCATATTCTGTTAAAATAACAAATATTTTTTTCTAGCAGAACGCATTACTTTTAAAATTTTGAGGCCTTTTATAAACTTTGAGGAGATCTTTTATAATGTGTTTGAAATAAGTCTCTTGTTTCCACCAAGGCTGCATGTATTTGATCAAAAGTACAGAAAGAAAAACAATAATATTGTGAAGAATTATTACAATTTAAAATAACTCTTTCTTATTTAAAATATATTGTAAAATGGGTAACACTTTGCAATAAGGTTTACTAGTTAACATTAGTTAACTACTTTAGTTAACATGAATTAAGAATGAACAATACTTCTACAGCATTTATTACAGCATTTATTAATGCAGTATTAAAATCAAAAGTTAATGCACTTTGAATGATCAGGATCTAACAATGAACGACTATATTTTCATTAACATTTAAATAAATACTGTAATGTATTGTTCATTGTTTGTTCATGCTAGTTGAACTAACAATAACGAATGGAACCTTATTGTAAATTTTTACTGTAAAATGTAATTTATTTCAGTGATGCAAAGCTGAATTTTCAGCATCATTACTCAAGTCTTCAGTGTCACATTAGACTTCAGAAATCAGACATATTTCTTATGATTATTAATGTTGAAAACAGTTGTATTGCTTAGTCTATAGTTTAAGGGTTTTTGCTGAATTGAAAGTTCAAAAGAACAGCATGTATTTGTGTAACCATATAAATATTTAAAATCAATTTAATGCAAGCTAATGCATCCTTGCTTAATAAAAGTATGTGGTTGATTACCTGTGCTCTAAAATAGACATGTTTTTGTTTGCTGCAACAGGTTCATATAGAGTCACAAGTACTACTATAATTAGCCTGTTTTTGCTCTAGTCGACTGCCTGGTGTTATTCATCTTAGATGTTTTCATCTGCTGATTTCAGTTCTGTGTGTCTCTGTATTTTTAATCTCTCATACTTTCAGTTCTCTCTCATTTTTTGGATGTATTTGTAATGAGTTACATTAAATATAGCAGCCCTTTTGAAAACGTTTCCCCACATGAACCAGCACCTATTTTTTCTAAAGCTCATTTGAAACCATATTCATTGTTAAAAGTGCTATACAAATAAACTATAAACATAAAAAATGAATGTTTAACAGCGTTGGCTGTGTTGTACAGTATACTGCACAATTGTGGGTAATCTGCATATTCTTGCCAACCAAAAAAAACTTTTGCACATTTTCACTTTGAAATATATCAGATTGCAGCAATAATATGGGTTGCTAATTTTGTGTTGTACATAATCTGGAATATTCCTTCCATTTGACACACCCACGCTGAACATGATACGAGATCAGACAAGATGATGAATGGGACAAAATCTAATGAAATCTAATAACTGAAGCTCATAGAATCAAAGGAAGTCAGGAGGAGGAGTTTGATGGTACAGCCAAAATATAATGAGCATGCACAAGCGATTATTAGTCTCCCTCTGATGTAATCATCTCATTGTCTAATGCAAGAATCGTTTTAGCACAGCAAAGAGGAAAAACTAAGTGCTTTGTTTACAACCGTGTGAAACTCCTTTAATGGGTGCAAGAAACATTGCTATACTGACCTCTTTCAAATGTAAATCATGTTGAAATCTAGCCGATTTAAACCTGAAAGATGTAAATGCACACATTGGAGGGCGTGCGTTTTATGAACCTAAGATCTTCCACAACATGCCTCTTCTCGCTTTCAAGTTGTTCCCTGCAGCACTTGAAAGCCTGACGCGTCCATTAGTGTGTTTCAGCTACAATGACTCGAGCTGTGCTTGATTTGAAGCGCTGCATCAGTCTACCATAAACGCAGTCTGTTTTAGACTCCCAGTATCTTCCTTTTCCTGGATATATTGTATTTTTGCAAATGGCCCCATTCAAAAGCTTACTTATGCTTGATTCTTAATATTGTGTGTCGTTACCTGGGTGAATCATGAAATGTATTTATTTTTGGTGATGGTTGTTCATGAGTCCCTTGTTGGTCCTGAACAGATTGACGGCCTGCTGTTCTTCAGAAAAGAGGGGACAACAACTGAGGGACTCCCATGCAACTATAAAAAAAAAAAAAAAGTTTAAATGTTCACTGATGCTTACTGTTGCACTGATGCAATTACACTGATGTTTTGGTATTTTATTTAGTCCTTTAGAAGCTACAGGAGATACTTGTTTCCCAGAAGGCAAAATAAGCACACTCTTAATGCATTGTGTTTCTTTCTGGAGCATCAGTAAACATTTGGAATAGATGCGTATGAGTGCATCAGTTTTCGTCAGTGTGAAAAGATGGATCTCAAAATCATACAGCCACTGCTGGATAGAGTTTAATTACACAAAAGATGCTAGAAAACCAAAGTATTTGGTTTTGGTCTTACGAACAACAATTTCAAAATGAACAAAAGTCAGTTGTTGATCATCCAGGTAACACACACACATAAACTGTATATCATTTAACATGTTAATTTAGTGTTATTAATTCTGTAAAAAAAAATAATGTAATTTTAATCAAATGCAGAAATTTGGAGTGAATGGAATACTATGACATTTCAGAAGTGTTTATAATTAGCTGAATGAGATTGAGATTGTAGGTGGGTGGTCAGGTGATAATAAACATGCATTTCCAGCTATATACATTGGAGACAAATGACTAGATGTGTGCGTGGACTGAAAGAACTGGCATTGATTAGCCTTCAGCCTCTTTAGGAGAGAGGAAGTGAGGACAGGGCTAAAGACACCAGATCTCCACCTCGCTGTCTTAACACCAGACACTCCCCAGAGATGCTATTTTTATCTGCTCTGCTTATCACAGGCCTGTCATGCACTTCAATCTAATTTCTACCGAGCTCCCCGAAGATAAAATAATTTTTTTTTTTTTTTTTTTTTTTTTTTAGCAGGATGCTCATCTTAATTTAGCTCTGATCACCAGATGCGCAGCGTTCGAAGTTCACAGTTTCATTTCACACATAAACACATTCTGGATTTAGCATAAGCATTTAACATTTCACTCCTGCAAGGAACAATAAGCTGTATTTTATGTCTTTTTTTTCTTCACTTTTTTTCTTCACAGATTCATTTAATTTATCTAGTTGATCTAGATATGAGGGTCGGAAATCGGTTTCAAACAAGCTTAAAATCAACATGAGATAAAAACTGGCCTTTAGTATCGACTTGATTAATTAATAT
This sequence comes from Carassius carassius, assembly GCF_963082965.1. Classification (NCBI taxonomy): domain Eukaryota; kingdom Metazoa; phylum Chordata; class Actinopteri; order Cypriniformes; family Cyprinidae; genus Carassius; species Carassius carassius. The sequence goes on from NC_081778.1 coordinate 29,122,142, forward strand.
CCAGTTATCCGATTTGTTTTTATTCCAGGTTTATGTTAAAATGTTCTTAACTCTTGGCAATTCTATCTAAAAAAGCAGATTTTATATGCAATGCATTTGTCAAACAGGAAATGGAAAGTTGTGAATTGTGCATTACATTGTGGTTATACAGTATTTGATTCAGTTTTTGATTAATATTAGTAAAATGCATTCAGAAAAATTGCATACTATGCATACTTTGCAGAAATAGTAATGTATTATTATAGAGACCTGCTAAAATTGCTAAAATGTTTCTGGTGTTTATTATATTACATTACATTATATAGTATGATTCATCAATTCACATTATAGCAAAGGAAACTTTATTCTAGTATTTAATGCCCACCTTTCAACTTCCAATCAATTTTTGAGTAATCAGATACTTCTGTTTTACTTATTAGTACAACATACTGCAGTAGTAAAACACCATTCCATGTTGACCTTAAATCTTCAGTCCTCTTTATATGTTATACTTGTTTTCTGGCACTTTCTGCCATATTACTTCGGTTTGATACTCATCGTCCTGGAACTTATGAGCTATTGAGATGGCAGACCTCAATTATGAATTTTTCACCCACTGTGCTCAGTTTCAGTGTTTGACATGAATTTCTTGCACCATGGCCCTCTGTTTATTCTCTTACTGATGCTCTTCAGAATAGCAAACCCTGTGCAGTTTGGGGTTTGGTTTATTTCTCCTCGTGATGTGAGAGATCATAGTAAACAAACATGCAGTTATAATATGTTTGCAGTATGCAAACTCGCATACTGCAGATTTTACACGTAATGCATTGACCTATATTTACCAAAATATTTAGTATACATGGTTCATATCTTGCAATTCTGAGGAATAAAAAGTCACACTAACCTTTAAAAAGAAATGTATTACATGGTGGAAACAGACTTCCATACATGACTTTGCATGCATGGTCAAATCAGCAATTGACATCATGATTTCATATTGAATATACTTTATTATAAGCATTTAAAAATGCCTCAATTTGGCCAATTAATATGATGAATCAAGAAGTGGAAACAGAAAGGCACATTTATTGATTCCACACAGTGTGCTCTAAGTAAGGAATTTTTTTGAGGATTAATAGATCATTTAGCAGATGCATACATAAATTTGTGATCCACGCACTGCATATTGCAGTAGGAGTATGAGTACAATGGGCAGTTATTTTTCATAAAATTAGTTTAAAATGCCAAATATCTGTTTTTATATGCAAGACACAACTAATAAATCAGTATGCTACATTTGTATTTATTTTTTCATACTGTGTATACTTTCACAAATTATTATTTAAAAATAATATGCAGGATAAAATATATGCTTTAAAATTTGCTTTGGATAAAGGCATCTGCTAAATGATTAAATGTAGGTGTAAAGTAAGCACTATGCAGTATTTCATGGCGATCATAATCTATTTGGATGAGAAGAAACTGCTTTCAAAATATTTTCAGTTTTTTCTTTTTTTTTTCTTGAAAGCAAATTTGACAAATGATTGCACTAATCCAAGAAGACATGGTCTATATCACAGTATGAATATATAAGCAGTTAGTATATGGATGATGAACTGGCATTCATTGGTATAATCATATTCACGTGAGGCCCATCTGACATGAGATTTTGTTTTTAATATTATGTACTGTATATGTAAATTTAGACACAGACTGAAATGCATGACCTTTAAAAAGATCTGAATGAATGTGCTGTTAATGGAAGTAAGTTGTCATAAAAGTTTTATTAACTTTTTAAAGTTTTAAAGTGTACATATTGTTGTTGTCTTGTGGCTATAGTACTATTGAAACCCACATTTTTTAGAAGAACATAAACATCAAAGTCACCGTTGTTCCACACATGCTGTTGATTAAGCTTAACTTATATTAAACCCAGAATATTTCTTAAATATACTGTTACCCAAGTATTTGGAAATAATTCATGAGCAGCCCAGAAATATCTCTGTGTGTTATAATAACAGCAACGCTGCGTATTAAATTGCCCAAAAACATATTTGGACAGTTGAATCACACTTAAAATGCCACTGTATTAGAATAACAACACATTAAAGGAAGTGACATTTGCACACAATCTTCAAGAAAAAAAAAACATTTCATAAAATCTATTTTTGGGATACACTGTGTGTAAAGTTGACATTTCTGTGCTGGTTTATGAATGATCTTCCCTCGAAATGTCATGTTACATCCACACTGAAAATCAAACGGCGGCTGATATGAAGTGTCAGTTGATCAGAGAAGTTCAGCCCAGAGCTGTGATTGTTTTGCTCTAATCGGATGTGATCAGCACCTCCATCTTGACCCACATTGCGCCTCTGGCTTTCTGTCCCGGTAGTCCTGGGGTGAGTTTCTCCACTTCCATCCATTCTCACGTCCCTGTCGGTGGTTCTGCATTCAGCCGAGCAGATTTCCCCGCTGCCTGCAGCACAAACCCTGCGAGTCTCATTCTTAGTCAGCAGTGCCCTGTTTACACACACACTGTCACCGAGGAGGTTGTTTGTATTTTTCTGGTTTATTTCGGTGTGCTGTGTTGTTACAGAAAAAAATGGTTGGATTAGGAATATTTTTGCAAATGCCATGGAATGTATTACACGTAGATTACTACTTACTTTTATTGCTCTGTAATAAAAATGGCAGCGTTATACAAGATTATTTGCAAATGCCAGGGTGTGTGCGTTTATGTGTGTATGCATATATTGAAACCAAATCAACAACGTGTTATGCTGAAAAGGGAATCACGTTAACTTCTGTGTGAATTATGCAATCTTTTGTCATAGACCAGAAAAATACTTTCCACAAATGCACCACTAGAAATAGACCAATATTTGTTTTGACCAATATTTTTTACAAATATTTTCATGTGTAATTGTTTTTTAATTTCTAAATATGTTTAAATAGTGTAACCTGGTAGAAAAACTAACCTTGTGTAAAGTTTTATTAAAATGTACAACTTTGCACTATTTACAGCATAACGCTAATTAATTTCTTAAAAATGTATTTTGATAAATATAAATTAACCCTTTAAATATAAAATAATGTATTACAATATTTTGATAAAAATAATAAAAGTATTATATATAATTAAGAATTTATAAATAATTGTTTTCATAATTATTGCATTTTTACTCGTCCACAATATAGTACAATATTAACAATTTATTGATTTGTTGCCTACAGTTTGCAAACAAATTATAAATTGCAAATATTTCATCATATTATAGTAAATGTGAAAATATTAGTTTTTAGACTTTCATTCAGTGTTCTTGTAGTATCATTGATATATTATGTATTTTGTTATACACTGAACTAAATTATAAATACAGTAAAACTGCACATTTTGGAGTGGGCAGATTTGTGAACAATATTTGAGGGAAATAGACTTAGAAAAAGTGTACATAGAAAAAGTCTTAGATCTTTGAGTTCAGCTCATGAAAAATGGGGGCAAAAACAAAAGTGTATAATTTTGTTCAGTGTATTTTATACTTTCTGGGTTTTTTTTTGTCAGTTTAAAAAAAGTTATATATATATATTATTTTTTATTTTTTAAGGATTTCATTCTATAGTAAATGAAAACAAGAAATATTAGCAGCGATCTGAAATAAAAGAATGTTAATTTTTCTGAATGTTTTAGTTTAACAGTAATAACCATGTTTGCATTGTGGTTTCTGATCTAAAACGTTTTTGCATGCAGTCAAATCTAGTGTTTGTGTGGATGAGCTTGTGTTTAGTGTGTTTTGGACCTTTTTTCCCAGAGGATGTTGTGATATGTATATACAGTAGACCCCTCTGACCTTGTTGTTTGTGTCGGCTCTAATTATAGTCTTGTGTGACATTTGATAAGGTGTTAGACCTCAGCATTTCAGCATTATAGTGGAATGTCAGGAGTTTTAATGAAGAGAGGTTTCCTTACATCTGTCAGATATGCTCTGTAAGTACACTGAAGGACCCAAAAGTTTGTGTTATGGTTGTCCTTAAGAGGTCTATGGGAATGTCTCCTGAGGGAATTCTCATTGGCAAACCCAAAGCTGCTCTTACCAGCTCTCACGGGGTCTTTGAGGTGAATATCATGAGCAGACAGGAGACCACCATATGCTTGACTGCATGCCTTATCCTTACTTTAACCCCTTAAAGGCACTTCAGGAACACGTAAATCAGGCTAGCAGGTGAAACTGAATCTTTTAGAAGAGCTAGTGGTGATCTTTTGGTTTTATTGTATGTTTTATGTCAAGTGCATATATATATATATATATATATATATATATATATATATGCACTTGATCATAGTTAGTCGGTTTAGTTTTTCTGAATGCCTCATCAGCGCTTACAGCCGTCACTTCTTTTATTTAGATGTAACATTCTCCCCCAGAGCATCTTCTCACTGTTTATGAGCCAAAGCCACACATGCTCCAGACCCGAGACTGGCTCTTCTGTGGTGATACAACCTCTTTTTGCTTCCCAGCCGCCCCAAGGGAGGCTTCTCGTGAAGCTGGCGTGTCAGATCGCCATCAAGCTCCGTACTCATATTTACTTCTGTATGGAGAGGCACTGGTGGTCCTGCTGTGACTTCTGATCCCTGCCTGTGGGGAGCATAAATAAAACCAGCATTAAAATGTTTATTCCTGAAACAATTTTTTTTTTTGCTGTTAATGTTTTCTTTTTCCACAAGCTAAGCTGCAATTGATTCATGTTCATCATGAGTCATGCTTCAATTGCACTGCTCATGTTCTTCCATATAGATCTACAGCCTCAAGTTCAGAGGTTTTCTTTTGTGTTGTTTAAATGTTTCTTTTTATCGAACATTTCTACTCATCAAAGAGCAAAAATGAGCGTTGATTTTCACCTGCTGAGTGTGGATTCGTAACCATGCTGAATAAATGTATTTTCCTCCAAACGCTTTGGCAGAGCCAGAAGGAACTGATCTCCTCTCAGCCAACTTTCCCACATCCACACAATGCTCTTGCTTCATCTGCTTTCTCCTTTTGTAATTTCATTTTAGGCTGTAGCTGAGTGAATAAAGAAAGAAATGAGATGTATCTCTGTTTTACTGCAAATCTAGTCTTGCATCTAGTCTTGCACTCTTTGACTGCAAGCATGCAGCAAGAAGTCTGGTTCACTTTACTTTACTTTACTTGGTAATTCAGCTGATTTAACCCATTTAATCCCAAATTTTTCACAGACATGAAAATATCCAAATGATGTGCAATATTTTGTCACTGAAACATTTTATTGTCATTTTCACTAGCAACTGCATTTAGATTTATATTGTATATCTAAGTTCACTGTTATCCCACTGGTCACTATTGTGACCATAAAATATTGAAATAAATATAGCTTTATAAATGAAAACCTTTTTTACAGTCACTATTGTGACCGGTGGGATTAAACGGGTTAAATGATAACACCTAAAACATAATTAAGATTTTTTTAATAGTTTTGAAAGAATTCATTTGCTCACCTATTATATTGTATTAATTAAAAATACAGTATAAAACTAATATCGTGATATATTACTACAATTTAACTGTTTGAACATACTTTAAAATGTAATTTATTAATGTGCTGCAAAGCTGAATTTTTAGCATTATTACTCCAGTCTGCATTATAGTATGCTAATATGCTCATCACAACATGTGCTGTACACTTTGGCTTTAATAAATCTCTCATTGAGACTGGAGAGATGTGGTGAAGGTTGGTGCTGCTCAGTGTTTATCAGATAAATCAATGAAGCATATTATAGTGTAGGCTGTCAAAACAGAATGATTTGCTTGTTGCCCGGAGTAGTACAATCTGATCATGAATACTGAGGAAAGCACTTAATATGTTGAGTACTTGGGGTTCATTGACAATTTAAGAGAAAATAAAGGTTTAACACATGGTGTTTTAAAAGATTAGTTACACCCTGATGCACCTAGGTGAGCATCAGAGACTTTTTTTTGTTAATTAAAACATTCAAACAACACTTGGTTGTATAATATTATTGTAAAGTTTACTGTTTTCCCATTACAACCCTGCTGAGCACACAGATGACAATTTAAGCACTGACCTTTTGATATTTCACTGTTGGAGTGCTGATCAGGAAATATTGGATGTTAAAGTGTGAAAAAAAATACAGACTTCCTATTGTAAATTCTCAGTCCCGCCCCTAAGCTTTGTCTATGCTTTTTCTAGCAGGTGAGTTTTTTTTTTTTTTTAGGTTTTTAGTTTTGGGTACACCGTCTCCTAACCAGGAGTGATGCAACTGCTTTCATGTGACTAGTAATTTTCATCAAAAAATCAGACCTCACTGAAAACAAAAATAAGTGTATTTGATGTTTAATGAGGTTATGGTATGGATGGGCATGAAGTGACAGACCAGAAGTATAAAATGTTGCTCTTTGTGGCTATTAGGACAAAAACTCATGGTAAATGAACATGGAAGAGAAGGCTTTTATATAAGGTCACATTATGTGTGGGTTTGCCATTGGAACATCACTATTGGACTGCTTTGATGGAGATAAACTTTGAAATCTGCAAAAGCAGGGATGTTGAAAGGCTGAAGGCACATGGTTGACTGTATTTATCTTTAGAATGTCTTAAGTTCACTGTTTTCTAATGAATTTAATGGTCTTTGCCTGGGGTCAGATTTCTTGCATATGATTTACTCAATTTGAAGCCGACTGCAACAGGGAAGAATAAACGTACCTATGTATCTTTTTCACTTCGACATGCAAAGTTTAGCAGATCTGGGGAATGTATTCATGCAAAGTGACCTGAAAGACATTATCAGAGAAGTCTAGTGCAAGTTCAGTGCATTATACAAATTGTGTGTTGTTGTTTTTTTTGCATTTTGACTAACGCTACTCATGCAGTGGATTACTGCACTCAGACACACATTGTCTTCTGAATGCTTCAGACAAAAGCATCACATCACAGAGCTTGCTCTTACTCAATTGACTGATCAGAGAACAATTGATCAGAGATTCAGAGCTCAGGAGGTTTCATGAAGTTCTCAGTTGTTCTACATTTATGCATCAACTTCATCTCAGTTGTTTCTTCTAACATTTGTTTTTAAAGGAGGAATGAAATTGAAAACAAATGTATGAATTGTTGATAGAGCAGGAGTATAAAACTATAAAAGAAATGTGAATTGCATATCTATCTATCTAATTATCTGTCTGTCATTCTGTTGTACTGTCTTTCCTCCTGTGGATGAACGTGGATTTGCGCAGCTTCTCAGTTTTCAATGGCTCTGTGTAGTAACAGCTGCTCTATGTGAAATCACTCACCTGATGGAATTTACCGGTGATTAGAGAACCGGCTTTACTGACGAGATGCGCATAACGATGGGCCGATCGTGATCGGTAAAGTTGATCGGTTTCTTACTGGTAAAGAGGAATCTGTTGAATTGTCAGAAAATAAAAAATCACATTTTCACATTACAAAATTTTTGTATTTCACCATTAACTATGCATAATATTGTAAAAAGATTCAGGGAATCCAGAGAAATCTAAGTATGTGTGTTTAGTGCCTTGGGCCCTTATCATACACCCGGCGCAGCGCAAGTGTGTTTGCTAGTTTCAGTCCGGCGTCGTTCGCATTTTCCCGTCCAGCGCCATGTCGTTTAATTAGCAAATGCATGTTTAATTACCCATGGGCGTGCTGGCCCAATTTTATAGCAGAAAAAAACATGTTTACAGCCTGGTGCAAAAAATGATTTTGGTCTAAATAGCTAATTTTGCCCTTCAACTGTGAGGGGGGTGAATTTTTTTTAACAGTAACAGTTTTTTAAATTATATTAAGACTTAAAGTTCTGCATAATTAAGGGGTGTGGCCAATTGAGTGACAGGTGGTTTGCCACTGCTGACACTGCCGTCGCCCTAGGTGGGCATGGCTTCAGCAACTAGCTCCCGCCTTTTTGCCCATTTTTAATTGTCCGGGAGAGTCCCACGGTGACGCGCTGCCAAGATGGAGATGGTCCGCTCTGCACACTAAGCTTCAAAAACAGACTTTAGGAGTCTACGGGTGATGTCACGGACACTACATCCATGTTTTTATACAGTCTATGATTCATGCGCATTGCTGGCGCATTGCTTTTTTAAGGAGCTGAAAATAGACTGCGCCTAAGTCTAAAGTCTAAAGTCAATGGTGCAATATTTTTTTTGGTTATTTAAAGAGCGCGTTGGTAGAAAATGCGCCTCTGGGCGGGTCCACAGTGCATGTTGACTTTGCTTATTACACACAGGGAGGCGCATCACACAAACATGCCAAATATTAAAAACAAAAGGATTAAAGTGTAAAAGAATATTATTGTGTAGGCTACATAAATATAAAAATTTAATGATGGATAGTCATTGCATGTATTAGAAATAGGCTACCTGTTTGCAATTCGGCCTATTACCACTTATGATGATGAATGAAATTGGCGAATTAATTGAACAATCGTGCCAATACACACACACATATATATTAACGGACTCATCCCGTGGAGCTTTGGTGGATTCCTGCTTGTCCCGTGGATGATCTTCTTTAACTTCGCGCACGAGCAGATCAGTTTCTTCGATTGAGAAGCGTTCAGCTTTTCCGCCAACAAATTCTGCCATATAAATAGTGATCCACACTGGCGCGAGTGCATCTTGCTCTTAAAGGGAATGGGAGATGACACTCTGATTGGTGTATTGATCGTTACTCCCATTACTCATTAAGAGAATGGGGACAACCCATTCCAAAAATGAGCCCCAGCACACAAACCGTTTTTCCGTCGTTAAAATAGCAAAAGTGGATTTGGACACGCCCTGAGTGCACCTGCACCGTGCACTTTACACATTGCGTTTAGATGGTTAAAATAGGGCTCCTTAGTTGAATGTGTGTGACCTTTGAGTCCTCAGATTACATTACATAAGAAACCGTCATGCAGCTGTATTAAATATAGCCACATGGGCTTGGGAGTACTGTGGAAAACTGTTGTCACTTAACAGACTGCCGCTGCATCAAGAAATGCAACTTGAATCTCTTTTTACATAAGGAGAAATCTATATATCCATTCTAGGTAGAGACGCTAGTGAGTTCTCTAGGTCTGAACTTATCTCATTTGGTTCAAAAGTCAGTGGAAATGTGTGCCGTGGTCAGATAAATCAATATTTCAGCTTGTTTTGGGGATCGTTGGAAATCTGATGGAAAATCGTTGGAAATCTGTTCTTTGTACTTTTGTCAATTAGATAAAGGTAACGAATTAAATAAAGAGGATGAACAAATCACATATTCCTGTTTTTATGGCATTTTGCAAAACATACCAACTTTTTGGAATTGGGGTTGTGTGTTGATGGCGCTGGAAGTGATTTCTTCAAAACCCAGGCCTCCTAAACCCAAACACGCACAATGATTGACAAGCAGAGAGTGTTTCTGATTGGCTTAAACCTAGGTTATTTTGATGTTTTTTCATCCTTAACCCATCTATCTCTAATACATCACATGCATATTATTAATTAGGGCTGCATGATAAATCGCATTATTAATGGTAAAGCGGTGATGTATTTCCATTGAATGTTTCTTTCTGTGAACTGGACTCTCACTGACAGTCTGAATTGTCTGCACACACACCTGTCAGATGCTGATGGACCAGCACTTTGTCAGCCAGAATTACCTTTTATCATGACAGCTGGCGTCTCCTCCAAGCATAGGAGATAATGATGTGTGAGATACCGATCAATCCAGACCCGCTGCAGGCCTGATCCTCTTAACAATGACCCCAGTGTGGGCAGATGGAAGTATCACCAAAATATTACATCATGGTACCGCTATATATCACAAATTAGATAGATTAGCTTCTCTGGAAATTCACAGAATCCGTTTTTTTTTAGAAAATTATTTATTTACATTTTTAAGGTATATGGAGTCTAAAATCAAGGTGTAATTTCTCAAGACACCTTTTTCAGGTAGTATAGGCATTTTATATGTGTGCAATTATAACCTTTAATTTTGCATGTTTTGGAGCATTTTATGTCAGGGCTCTTCACGTTCACAGACCCACCACAGTGTCGAAATCCTCTTTCTAAACCTATGGGGGAGTAGGGAGACATAAAGACTTTTTTCTTTCTTTTTTTTTTAATGAAACCATTGTGTAGGGTTTGTGTTTATTCTTGCTTTCCCCAAAGATGATTAGCCTTGGGAAGCAACAGCAGCTCTCCTCCCCACCATTGGAGGAAGCACATCACCAGTCTGTGACATAAATGGAGAACTGTGAAAAAAATTCAATAAATGTTCATTTTGAGCTAGCAGACACCACTGTAGTTCTCTTCCTAGTGAGCTACCTTTATGTTTGGTGCTTACATAGACGACTGTCTTACCTGACTGCATCCTAACTGAAGTAGGAATTGCAGAGTGACTGATTTGAAACACTCTTCATGAATAAAGAAACTTCAGATGTTGCACAAATAACACTGAGAAACTCATTTCACAGTTGATTGCAATAGACATAACAGTGACTGCCCAGGTTTCTTTTTTCCACACAGACCTGGTAAATCACCTCTGAGCTTATGATTGGTGTTTCTTGAAAAGTTTTGTTTCAGTAATTTTCATTCTTCAACTGCTTTATTTCTTATTTATCATTTGTATATAATTTAAAGCATTGGGGTCAGTAAGATTAATTTTTTCTAGGTTTTTGAAACAAAACTGTTGTGAAGTAGATATATTTTGGCATAATTTATATGTTATATTATTTATTAATATTTTGAATTAGCCTTTTTTTCTTTCAGTTTTAATTTTAGTTTTGCTTATTTTACTATGAACTTTTGTTTTCATGTATGTATGTATGTATGTATGTATGTATGTATGCATGTGTGTGTATACACACACACACACACACACACACACAAGACAAAAGTATTACCTTTTTATTTTAGTTTTAGTAATTGTCATATTACAACTGATTTATTTTGTATAATTTGTGGCCCGGTTGAGTTTTATTGTATTGTTATTTACACACTGTTATAATATTATATTATTGATATTTTAAATTAGTTTTTATCAGTATACATTATCAATTTTCATTTTAATTTAAAATGAAGACATTTTGCTATGTGCTTTTCTCATCTTTTAGTATTTCTATATAGATTTAATATATTATAGTTTTGTCATTTTAGTAATTTCACTTAGTTGCCAAAACAATATTTATGTTTTTTTATTTGTTATATATATATATATATTCCCCTTTTTTATTTTTAGTTTCGGTTTACAGTAACAACACTGTTGTGATATTCTCTTTGCCTTTTAAATCCGTAATGAAACTAGTGACCTGCAGGGTAAACACAGCCTGGCCGCCCACCGTCTTCATCAGATGATATCAGTTGGATCTAGTGAATGGATGGAATGAGTGCTCGATCAATTGGTCTTATGATATAATGTTATTGGTGGAGTTTGTGAAGCCACAACATCATTTTTGAAATGGAAACTAATAATACTTCAAATTGTGTTGAAGAGAGGTGTGCTGTTACTTCTGTTGATATATTGATATTTTATCTGACAGATGACAAAACTGAAAAAATAAAAATAAAAAAGTCCAGAATATCTTTGACTTAGGTCAGTAAGTAACCACCAACACTGACTCAACCACCAAATGCATATCAGTAAACTGGCATCAGAAATGTAAAAATCTTTTTGAATACTTTTTTATACTGTGCTACACAAAACTCTATTTCCCCTGCTCTCGTTTAACACGATGAGGCCCAATGGGCCACGTTTGCAGCAAAAACTTTCTGAGATGGATTATTATTAGGCCTCATTACAGGAATGACTATTTATCATGCAGGAGGTGCTGAATGTGGGGAATGAGAGATGAAAACTCAGTTATGGTGACACAGCTAATGTAATACAGTGAAAATTAATGGTAATAAAGCCTCATTTTCTAATGTGACTGTGAGATCGAGCCCCTGAAGCACAATCACAGTCCTTGTTGTCTGTACAGATCTCTATTTGGCACGCTTTGCTGTCGCTGGATTCTCAGTTTAAGCTGCTTTTGTTAAACCCCTGATTCTTGAGGCTGTACAATGTGATATTTGCTTGCATTTCATTTATTATTAACACAGTAAAACTGGTAATTAGTCACAGCTGTCACAAAAGGACAAGAAAAAAGCTTTTGGAGGTGAAATTAATTTAACGACCCTTTAATTGAGGTATGACAAACTATGTTTGTTTTCTGTCTTTTTTCACAGAAATTTAGTTACTATGATAAAATAAAGGGAATCATTGTAGAAAAAAAAACTGATTTATTCAGAAACTCACTAACAGACATACCTACTTTTACTGATACATCAGTTCTTAGCTATTTTTTAAAAGAAGGTTAAATAAAGTTATTAGTCAATAGATTAACATTGTATAATTGTATTTTTCAGCTCTGTAATTGTAATTGGTCCTATATTTCCAATATTTTGCCTGCTGTTTAGCATTTATTCATACTCTGCTTAGTATGTTTGGTAACCGTTTCTTTCATGTGACATGATCCCAGATTTAGAGCCCATGAGATTCTTGTTGATTCTTCTGTTCCCGCTCTCTGTTTAGAGTTTGATGCTGCCAGTAGAACAAAGCAGCAGGTACTGAGCGGTGATTAACTCATTTTGACTGGATAATTGCTTCACAGCCAAATAGAACAACACTCAGATTATCACTTTAAGGATCAGTCAGGTACGAAAGTGAACCTATTCAAATTTCTAAATGTGTAAACCTGACACCTTGGCTCTGTTCCAACACTTAGTGGGCTGCCTGCTGTCTGCATCCAAACTGAGTTAGGTAATGTTGCACATAGGCAGCAACTCACACATAGCACTTTACTAAAGAGTTTGGTTTTAGCATGCTGCAGTTTAATTAGCTTATTAGACATTAAACATAAATAGTCAATTTTAATTAGATTTGACGTTTTAGTTTTCTCATTTTAAAATGATTTGTTTGTTTGTGTGTTATTAATTTAAACATGTAAAATCTAAATCTGTTTAATTAGCTAATTTTTGGGGCCCATGAAGCTTATTACTTCCAAGGAATAAATAAATAACTAAAAAAGTTAATTGCATCATTTCACAGTTTTAATTGTGCATTTATATCTCAGAATTGTCAGAATTAAGAGAAAAAAAACTCCTTTTTTTGTTCCACAGAGGTCAGTAAAAGTTGTTTTAAAGAAGTTATTTTTTTCAGCAAGGATGCATTAAATTATTCAAAAGTTATTTTATATTAAAAGTAATTTATGTTGCTGCAAAAATTCTATTTCAAACAAACAAAAATTCCCATTTCATCAAAAAATCCTGAAAAAAATAAATAAAAAAAAATCAGTTTCCACAAACATTATAAAGCAGTACAACTTTTTTAACATCAACAACAATAACATGTTTCTTGAGCACTAAATCAGCATATTCTAATGATTTCTGAAGGGTCAGAAGACTGGAGTAACATTTTAAAATTGAGCATGAAAGACTTCTTTCAGTAACATGGTTACTAAAAAAATCAGTGCATTATGTCATTATCTTCTGAAGGCATCTTATTAGGCAGCATCATTTCCTCTGAGACTTTGCACTAACTTGTGTGTTTTTCCAGGTCCATGGGGCAGATGTATGGGCAGCGAGTGTGGTCCAGGAGGCAGTCAGAGTCGGGCGGTGTGGTGCGCTCATGTGGAAGGCTGGACGACCCTTCACACCAACTGCCTTCAGTCCACACGGCCGACCAACCAACAGAGCTGTTTCCGCATCTGCGACTGGCACAAGGACCTTTACGACTGGCAGCTAGGCGAGTGGAACCAGTGTGTTCCCGTATCGCTGCGGACCGGCCGCACAGGCATTTGCCTGCAGGGTGAAGAGGGTATCCAGATGCGAGAGGTGAGCTGTGTGCTCAAGGCGGACAGCTCAGCTGCCGACGATGCCATCTGTGAGTACTTTGAGCCCAAACCCCGGCAGGAACAGGCCTGTTTAATTCCTTGCCCTCAAGACTGTGTGGTGACCGAGTTCACCCCATGGACCACGTGCTCCAAGACCTGCGGGCTGGGCCTGCAGAACCGCGTCCGCTCTGTTGTTGCACCGCCGCTTTTTGGCGGGCTTCCTTGCCCCAATCTGACGGAGTTCCAGACATGTGTACCGAGGGCCTGCGAGGGCAGAGAGACGGTGTTCAGTCTGAAAGTGGGCGGATGGAGCGAGTGCAAGATGCTGTCTTTACAGCCACCTCTGAGCTCCTCTGCCGCCCCCTTGCGCAATGCCCGCCAAGCCCGCCGGCGGAAAAGTAAAGAGAGGAAAGGGAACCGGGACCCGGAGATGCAAGAGCTTATCAAGAGCAAAAGGAACCGCAACAAGCTGAATCGACTAGAGGACAACCTCTGGAATATGGAAATAGGCTACCAGTCTCGGCAAGTGGTTTGTGTGCATCGAAACGGAAGCACAGTGTCACTCAGGTTAGTGGCTTTTCCCATTAGAACCATATTAATTTTACATTAATAAAAATGAGGTTGTGAGAGGTGGAAAAACTTTTTTTAAGTGTACTGCATAGTAAATCATTTTCACAAACTTTGTTTCTGGATTTTTGTAAAGTACATTGTTTTGTACGAGTTAAACAGTGAATGTGGTTAACGTCACAGATTTGTTCAAAAATACATTACAGTGCAGTTTGTACAGTGATTTGAATGCATGGTTTTTTATTTCAGAATAATTTATATAATTTTTTTTTCTGATATTCATTTTATGTTTTGATGTGCCCCCCACCCAAAAAACCTTATATTTAACAATAATAATTATAAATAGTAATAATTAATAATAAAATAGTTTATTAACATTAATATTATTTTATTCAAAGATACTTGAACAATGAAATTTGTACAGTGACTTAGATAAATTTTTTCTATGATGAGCATGTTTTTCATTTCTGTATTATAAATATTTCTTTTGATATTTCTTTATTTTATAGATTAGTATAGGTTGTAAAATGTTTCATGGTGCAACTCCCCAAAAATATAATGGCATTTCTAATTTAATAAATACCATTTCTTAATTTTAATGATAATTATTATTAATTAATTATAATGATTTAATTACTTCAGGTTGTAAAATATCGTTTGGTGTGACTCACCCAAAACTAAAATATATTTATGAATGAATATATATCATAACATTATTATAATTAATATTAATAATAATTAACATTCATATCATTTATTCAAAAGTACATTAAAATTCAATTTGTGCAGTAAATTTTTGATACACCTTTTTGACCATGTTTATAATTTCTGAATGATTAATATTAATTTAGATATTTTCTATAAAGTTGTAAAATGTGATGTGGATCAACTGCCCAAATACAAACACTTATGTATTAGGTAATATCATTAAGTTTATATAAATTCATATTAATTAATTGTTTATCTTTATTAATTATTACTATAGATTGCAACTTCCCAAATACTTTTTTCTTCACTTTTTAACTTTTTAAAAAAAAAATCTTTAAAAAATTTTTTTTAGAAATAATAATTAATTGATTATTTGATGTGAACGCTAGTTTGCATTAAAAAAAAAAATTCTACTACGCATGACTTTCTCTTGAGCAGCATCTGTTTTGTTATAGCACTAATGGTTCTCAGGCTAATAGCAGTTAAATGAATCTAAGGGATTAAAGGAAACTAGGGATCCCGGCGTATTTCTGCACTCCGTCAGCCGCTGACAGTAAGAGGATGACAGCTGTGTGACTCGTCTGGGTCTCCGCTGTGCTGTCAAAGCACTCCCACGCTTGAAGTCTATTTTCAACTGTAGAAATGACAACTGTATATTCCCCAGCAGCAGACTGTATGACACGGCAGGAGTCTATGCATGCCCCTTCCATAGAGTATTAAATGTTCAATATTTTTCAAAAGTTTTATAGTTACTTAAAAAGTTTTGGCACTGCCTTATAGTTTGTCTATCTCAGGCGTACAGTGTTTGGCTTTTGATATTCATTCAAGCTCAGGAACATGGGAAAAGTTGAAAGGAAAACATTCCGAGTATTTTAGCTGGAGGGATCTGCAGGAAATGTTAAGTTCATGAAAACAGTTGAATAGCCAACATCAAGGTTAAAGCAATCCAGCAAAGGCACATATAATATACAAAGTCACATACACCATTCAACAGTTTGGGATCATTTTTAAGACATTTGTGCTCATCAAGGCTGCATTCATTTGATTAAAAATGAAGTAAAACATTAATTATTTTTTTATTATTTATAATAGCTGTTTTCTTTTTGAATATATTTTAAAATATGATTTATTCATGTGATCAAAGCTGAATTTTAAGCATCATTACTCCAGTCTTCAGTATCACATGATCTTTAAGAAATCATTCTGATATTCCGATTTGCTGCTCAAGAAACATTTATTTATTAATTAATTAATCATGGTTTCCACAAAAAAGCAAGCAAAACAACCGTTTTCAACAGTGATAATAATAATAAATAAATGATTAATAAATAAATAAAATTACTTATTTACTTATTTATTTATGAATAAATTAAGGAATTAATTAATTCATTTGATTCTTTGATGAATAGAAAGTTCAAAAGAACCGCGTTTATTTGAAATCTTTTGTAACATCATAAATGTCACCTTTTTACAGTTCAGTGCATCCTTGCTAAATAAAAATATTATTATTATTTTTTTTTTAAAGTGCTTACCCCAAACTTTTGAACGGTAATGTATATTTAAATGGAATCACAAAAACAACCATTATACCTCCGGGAGAATAAATATTAATCTTTGACTTGTTTCTCTTTGCTCCTGAAATATTCATAGCTGTTTTACTTCTTCAAGAAAGTGGAAAAAAGTACTTTCTCTGTGATCAGCCAATAGACCATCACAAACAAACCATTCACACCATTCTTATTCGGTTTCATTACTATGCTTTTGTCAATATCGTAAACCCAACAGTTCTTAGTGTAATATTCTGCCAGACTGTGGCTTTACACATGCACTCGAAAACCAAAGTCTGTAAATCATTTAACTTTGCTCAGATGTCTTCATAATGCTCCTGCTGCTACAACGGGGTTCTCCTGAACTGCCACAATTGAGTTATTCTTACATTAAAGGAGAAACATCATTCTCATTTAAATGGAAACGATGGTGTCCTCATTCCATCAACAAGCTGTAAACAACAGCTCAAAAATGTGCAGCACAGTGCATAAAAACAATGCATCTTGGTAATATGTATTTTTATTTAATTAATTGTATTTAATTAATTTAATTTTGCCCATCACGTCACAATTTTGTTAGAAGCCCCATTTGTTTTATAGGATACAATCTTAAATCCAGCAACAGACTGGCATACTTTCCACCTCAGGAAGAGTTATTGTGCTGCAATATATCATTATTTTGCCAGATTTTAAATGGTTTCAAGACATCTTAATCTGGGTTTAAAGTGTGTGGAAAAGTTTATGTATTTAAGAGTCCGTGCTGCCCTGAGGGGAGTTTGGCAGCCACGGCACCTAAATGAACGTTTGCTAAATGAAGCTCCGCTGGAAAGGAAGCAGCCTGTAATTAGCTGTAATAGCTCATCAGCTGCATTGCCTACAGAGAAAATAAGACATTAAGAGAAACTGCTGCATTCACACTGCTCAGCATTACGATACCGGCCACTGAAACAATTACAAAATCTGTTGCTCCGCTGCAGATTGAGTTTAAGTTACCGTGTTATTAAAGTATTAAAAGAGAAAATATTGCAGGGGTTCACACCATTTTATTTGTTCACTGAACCCCTGAACTTTTTTATTTTCTTTATTTATTTTTTCTTCATTTTTATATATATATATATATATTTTATTCTATTTTATTAATTATATTAAATTTTATATTTAATTGTTATATTGTATTTTAATTCTTATTTTTTGTTTTATCTTATTTTAATTTATTTTAAATAAAATGGACATTTGCTCAGACATTTCAAGTAATGCTCTAATGTTGAAAATTATGAAAAAAGTTATTGATCATATTTAATTAATAATGACTTAAATAATTTTTTTTTTATATGTCTGTAGTTTTTATTAAAAAAAAAAAAAAAATATATATATATATATATATATATATATATATGTGTATATATATGTATATTTATTTTGTTTTAGTTTTATTTATATAAGTATTTCAACTTAAACCAAACAAAAACTTTTTAGTTATATGTTTGTATTTTATTTCACTAATTTTTTTTCTTGTTTCAGGTACTGAAAATATTTTTAATGGTTTTAGTTTTAGTTTAAGTAATAATAATCCTGGTTTTTTTTTTCTACCATCGAAATATGTTCTTGATTACTGTAGGAGAATTATCTTGTCATGTTGAGTGACCAGTACTTCTACTCGTCTGTCCTGTATCAGCCAGTGTCCCCACTGGAGTCTTCCGGAGACGTTCCAGTCCTGTCTGATGACTAAAGACTGTGTGGTCAGTGAATGGAGCGTGTGGGGCTCCTGCTCAAAGACCTGCTCAGACCCCAGTGTTCCTCAGGGCACACGCTCCCACAGCAGACAGCTGATACGGCTTGCTACCGGAGGAGGGTCTGAGTGTCCCCAGCTGGAGGAAAGCCAGGCCTGTGAGCCTGAAGGGGACGAGGTGCCACCCTGCACCATGTAAGTACCATGAATTGCTGTGTTCTCACTACATTTTACATTTGTTGATAATGTACATGTTTCCAAGCCTGCCTGCATCTCATGCTATACTAGATTGAAAAGTGAAGTGTGATCATCTTTGTGCTGAATTTTCAGTACAGGTCAAAGTAAAGTCAAATCAATGAATGTCAAATAGACACTGCAGGAATAATTTCTACTATTACATGTATACTATATCTGATACATACAGTAAAGTTAAAAAAAATTGGGTAAGTAAAATGTAAACGAAATAATAATTAATACTTTTATTTAGCAAAGATGCATTACATTTATCCAAAGTGGCAGCAAAGATGTTTATAATTTTTGAGCTTTCAATTCATCAAAAAATCCTGACAAAAAGTATTACAGTTTCCACAAAATATGGACTGTTTTCAGTAGTCAGAAATGTTTATTGAGCAGAAAATCAGTATATTAGAATGATCTCTGAAGGGTCGTGTGACACTAAAGACTGGAGGAATTATGCTGGAAATTCAGCTTTGCATCACAGAAAGACAACAACTTATTAGTGTTTGCTAGAAACTGATGGCAAATGCTGAGATGGACTGGTGTAAAAATATTTATGTTATTTTATTTTTACATTTTGCCATAGGGCCAGTAGCTTGGCAGGGTCAGAATAAAAAAAAAATACATTTAAAAAATCCATCTGTATGCATGATTGCATACAGTCAGTATGAGTGAGTGCTTCTGAATTGCAGATGTACCACTTTTCTTATATAATCATGACAGCCAGTCCCATCTCTGTTTGGGATCAAAGGTTTTCAGTTCATGGTTTTATGTGTAAAAATGCAGCACATTATTGGAGTGATGATACTATGAAATATACGCCAACAAATTGATGTCACCTTGTCATATTTTAATATGTGTCAACCTAGAGGAAACTGCTGCTCAGAAGTGGCTCTTTTGTAGAACTCAAATGATTAAATGTGGTTCCTAACAAGCTTGTCATTGAAGTGTCAGAAGTTTCTTCATCAGAGAAATGAGACATACATATAGTTGTTGACATACAGTAAAAGTACAGAGAAAAACTGGAAAATTGTGCATTTGTGTACATTTTTCAGAAAATATAATTATACATACAGTTCACTGCAGTTTCCAGCTGAAATCAACATGGCAGTAAAACACCAACAACTTTTGTTCCTTTCCAAAAAAAACGTATGTTTGCGAGATATAAAATATCGAGTTTAGAGAGCATTTCAGTGACACTAAAATAACAATGCTGTAGAATTGTCACCACCATTTTCCTGCCTGGGTTGAAAATGAATGTAAATAGAATCTCAGACCATTTGGTTTGATAGAATTTGAATTCATATGGAGGTCTCTCACTGTTATCTTGGCAAATCTCAGCACGGTTGGAGACATTGTCGAGATCTCTTCTGAATCTCTAAAGGAGATGCGTGCAGTGGACTTTTTCTCTGGAGGTCAATCTAAGAAGCAGGAGAACTGTGAAACTTAAAAACACTAAGCTAATTTGCGATTGATTTAGTCTTACTGCTGTCAAGGAGAAGCAATTTAGAAGTTAACGATATCTAATTTGAGGATTTTCCTATCTTGCAGACATGCACATGAAACAAGCACAAAAAAAAGTCACTTCTCAGCATGATGCACTGTAATGCTTTCTGCTCTTCATGGAGAAATGGCAGCGTGGACCGGGAGCCGCTTGACCCCTGCTCTGCGTGAGCGGTGGTGCCAGTGAGAGTCAGTACATGAGCATATGGAGACGGGGTGAGACGGATCGGGCTGCTTTGTTCTCCCGAGCCAAGAGAGATGCACAGACAAATGGAAGTGATCTTAAGAGCTCTGTGACGCTGCTTTTAATCTCATTCTCTCACAGATGGCCCACGCTGGCTCGCCGTCACAGGGCACACAGTGCTTTCTGAGTCTCCCACGTACTATGAACCAGCAGCTCGAGAAGATAATGGATTTTTGCACTTCTGTTTCGCACTATTGCCAAAGTGGGAAAGAGAAATCACAAATGACATCTCTTTAATATCGTTATTTTTTTTCCAGGACAGAAATGGGGTTAAATGGAGGTTGAATAGAGATTCTGAAGTCTTTTCAGACTATAAAAGACCACAGTAATCAAATGTGTCTTAAGGTTTAAGAGATCTATCCATCCACCCATCCACCTACCTATTATACTATACATCCATCCATCCACAAACCTTTTAACCTTACAGTTTAATTAACCACCTACTTATCTACCTTCCTATCCATTCACCAGTTCACCTGTTCATCCATCTATCCATCCAACCATCCTACCCATTGACTTATCTGCCTACCTATCCATCAACCCATTCATCTATACCATCCGTCTATCCATCCGTCCATATTCCAATTAAATACCTGAATTTTAATATAGGTAGCAAACAGTAATTTAACATAATTGTTCTTTGAGTTGCAGTTTTAATTAGAAGAATTTAAATGCAATTAAGTTAACATTATTGTTATTTTTAAATAGAAACATTTGTAAAGCAAAATGCTTGAAGTTTGAAGGTTTGTAGTCTTTACAGATTGTGAGAACGAAATATACTGTAGATAGACTTTTGTAGACCAACTTGGAAAAAATAAAAACAAAAATTTATTTGAATTGCTATTCAGTTAATTTCCTTTACTGTCATTCAAGTTCAACTTTCTATGGGATGTGGCTATTGTTGTTTAAATATTTACATATGACTATTATTTATTATTATTATCAGTTTTATTATTTATTATATATTGTATTTATTAATATTTTAATTTAGCCTGTATTTTATTAGGTTTTGTTTTATACTGTATGTATATATATATATATATATATATATATATATAGAAATTAAATTAAATTAAAATGTATGCATTTAGCAGACGCTTATATCCAAAGCGACTTACATTGCATTCAGGCTAACAATTTTCTACTATCATGTGTTCCCCGGGATTCGGACCCCCAATCACTTTTAGTAGTGGTACTTTTCACTTTCTGTACTACAAAATATATTATTGAAATATTTTAATAGTAAAAATATTTGGTTTTAGTTAACAATAGCACTGCCTGTCAGGTCAGAAGTCTTAATATTATTTCAGACATTTATTGTCAAATTCTTCCAAGATCTGTTTTATTGTTTTTTTTTTTTTTTTTTTTTAAAGCATTCATCCAAACATTTGTTTGGATATGTACATGACAGTGACATATGGATTGATGTCGCTGTCTGGAAATGTTTAAAAAGATGCATTACAGCAACAGCACAGATAGCCTGTATTTCATGTTGATTTCAGTTATGCCTGGCGGTCCACTGAATGGAGTGAGTGCCGTGTTGATGTGCTGCTCAGCCAGCAGGACCGGCGGCGTGGGAATCAGACGGGTTTGTGTGGTGGAGGTGTGCAGAGCAGAGAAGTGTACTGCGTCCAGGCCAATGCAGAACTTCTCAGCTACATCTATAACAACAAAGACAAACAAGCTACAGGTATCTGTTCAGCATCTAGTTAACATAAGTATGGCATTTTTACCAACAGATATTCAATTCTAGACACACAGTTTTTTTACTGTTGTTGTTGAGCAAGTCACCTGAACAAAACCATGATTGGCTGATAGTACAACACATATGTGTTCAGTCCCAAACCCTTCACTATAGTGACTCTCCTGAGCTGTGATCAATTATTTATTTTTAAGAGTCCTCCAAATCCTCAAAATGTCAAAAGCAAATCCTGTTAAGTTCCATAAGAGAATCTTTAAAAAAGTGTAATGTATATTTTCCTTTTTTAGATGTATATTTTTTAAATTGCATTTGATTCCATAAGAGAATCTTTATAAATTTCATATGATGCCATAATCAAATCTTTGCTTCATAGGACTCCTTAAGAGAATCTTTAAGTTTAATATAATGTCAGTGAGAAACCTTTATAAGGAAAAAAACACATTGAATTAATTATTTATTTATTTACTTAATGCAAAACATCTACTATTATAACATATAATAACATAGCATGTTGGTTTGCAAAAAAAAAAAAATCTCAGAACAATGTGAATCCTAGTTTACATGGATCTGTCCCTCGTGATTTTCCTCTTTCCCTGCTTTCTCTGTCCCCCGCCCACGTGCATGTGTGTGTAAACCTCTTACTCTACTGTATATATTGCATCAGCATTTCTTTGCATGCTTTACACACCATCACTCGATTAATGGCCCACCCATCTTCATGGAATATTTATTTATTTTTAATCTCTCTCTTTCCTGCTCGCGCGTTTGATGCTCAGAACTGTGTGGTGAGCACATTGAAACATACAGTATCTTAACTCGGTATATTAGAGCAGATGAGCGCTGACTACATGAAAAGCTCCGATTAAAGAAGAGTTATTAGAACAGGCCACTGGTGGAGCTGTGTATGCTGGGAAATCTGTGTCCTTATCAGCACGGTGCAGGACGCCATGCTTCAGTCGGGGGAAATCTGCTCCGCCGACAGCAGATACATGAACGCAGACAGTGCAGAAAGTTAAAGAGAAAATGTGCTGGAGCATCAGTCAACTGATGGAGTCGTGATTTTCTCGCCCTGGGAGGATGTTGTCAGCTTCAAGATTCTTTGATGTGATGAAACCTTCATCAAATCTATCTGGAAGTGATGCTCATTTGCATTTCCTTCTAAGAACACAACATTGCACTCACAACACAAACAGAACGTTATTTCCCACAGGTGGCTTCACTGTTTTAAAATCATAAGTTTCTAAATGGATTTTAAAGCCTGATGACATGGGAGAAATTCCAATTTGATTTCATAAAGGAATCTTTATGAAAATTTCATATGATGCCATAAGCAACTCTTTATGTTCCATTGGTTCCAAAATAATCTTCGTAGGTTTCCTATGATGCCATAAAAGCTAACCAGCTTATACCTCACATTATCACATTACTGTCTGAATGAAATTCAATGGAGACGATGTACACTGAATAAACTGCAGTGACATTTGATTGGACAGAGCTAAATTTGGAGTCTACTATGGAAAAAACTAATGCTTTATAGGGGACCAAATGTGATGGATGTGATTCATATATGGCATTAAAAACCAATGGGTTTGGCCCTGCTGGTAAATGACTGGTTGCCTTAACTGAACATTTTTCTGTCACTTACTAAATTGTAATAAACATTGACTGACAGATAACTGAAAATGCTTTCTGTTGTTTTGACAGATATAGAAATAAGTTGTCCGTTCTATTGCATTTGGTGAAGAAAACTTGAGAAAAAAAAATACGAAAGTAAAGATTTAAGTAGAGAAACAAGAGTTTTTCATATTCTACTGACAGGTAATAGTAGAGCATACTAGAAATGTACAACCCAGTCCATCAGAATGACAGAAAATGATTTTATATCAAACGTCCCTGTGCATTGTTATTAAATGGATGTTATTTAATTTTCTGAAGGACTCTTAAAAGGTCAAATGGATATATTTTCCCTTGCCTGCTGTGTTTGACGTCACAGCTCAGGAAACCTAAAGCTAATATTTCAGAAGTAGTCACAGTATAGAGCTCATAGTGACAGTATTTGTATTTGTCCCTCGAGTGATGTTTTATTAGCAGTAGTTTGTGTGTTTTATAGAAGGTCAGTCTCCAAACAGCCAGATGCCTAGTGTCCCTCCCCTCCTGTCTGTCACCTATGAGATCTCAGGTAAGATGTTTAACCCCTTAAAATTCATATTTTGTTTACTTTTCAACTGAATGTAAACACACCAATATTGCATTGAAAGTAAAAAGTTATTTTATTTATTTATTTTTAGTATTTGTATTGTGTACAGTATTTAATTTGTAAGTTAATTTAATCATTTCAATTATATTTCATATTTTATTTTGTTTTATTCTACTCTCCTTTCCTTTTTGTGTCTGAATTGTCTTTGTTTGATCAAATCTCTTTGCTTAAAGCATGTTTACATATGTTGTTTGCTTAGTCTGTTTACTCTCTGTATCTCTGTGAGTGTTTTTGTCCATGGAGAGCTCATTATAAGGGCACACACACTGATGCAACACATAATATTTTTTTCTTGAGCACCAAAGCAGCATGCTTTAATGATTTCTGATTTCTTTTAAAATTCTGCTGAAAATTCAGCTTTGCAATCACAGAAATAAACTACCTTTTAAAATAAATTAAAATAGAAAACAGTTATTTAAAATTTAACAATGTTATATATATATATATATATTCTTTTTTTTAGGTGAATAGGGTAAAAAATGTAGCTAATATGATACCGTAATTCACCATTTATTTAATATTATTATTTAATACCATTCACATTTATTTACTACTTTTTGAAACTTGATATATCAGAAAATACTGTCAAGAGCCAGAGTTAAAATACATTTTCACCATGTTTTGAGTGAATAAAAAGTCAGGTTTTCTATCTTGGTACAGGAGAAAAAAATCCCATTTTGAGAAAACAAACTTTAAATGAATGTATTGTAATTAAAATTGGCAAACAAAAATATAGATTTTGGACGTATTATTATTATTATTATTATTATTGTTATCACTAGTTCTTCTGAAAGTTCCCAGAATCTCAAAATTGACCAGTACATGAAAAATACATTGATATTGCCTTAATTTTATAATTATATAATTTCTAATTTATTTATAAACATTTTCTTTTTTAAGTATTTTATTTATTATTTGATTACATTTTTCATGTTTTTTTTTTCTTTTATTAGTGTCATTATTTTATATGTAATGTTTTAGATTATTGATAACTGGGAACATTATGAAATTAGTACAGATATGTAAAACACAAACACATTGGGTCGGGACTGGGTACAGTACATTCAAATTATGCAGAAATCTGTGGAGATTCCAGTTTGAACTTTGCTGTGATGCCGCAGGGAATCAGGATTCTTCGGTGCATGTTTAATGTTACCATTTGTTGTTTCCTGCAGTTACATAAACCTAATTGTCCGTTATGTGTCATGCTCATGTGGGAGTCTTATTGCAGGGTTTTAATGCATGTTTTTTTTTTTTTTTCATTATAGCATCGAAACCCGTAGACGTTCAGCTCTGCAAGGGCATGACTCCAAGTACCACGCAGCTGTGTCACATCCCGTGCCCTGTGGAGTGTGAAGTGTCCCTGTGGGGCGCCTGGGGGCCCTGCACCTTTGAGAATTGCGATGAACGTGTCGTGAAGAAAGGTAAACATGGCTGAAACCAATAATATATTCACTGAAAAGGAAGTGTCAAATACTGAGACACAATATTTTACTGAGGCACAGAGATGTTTTACTGCCAGAATAGAATATTTCCTTTTGATTTAACTATTATCAATTTAACTAATTATAAATAATTAGTCCAAGATGCTGCTATACTGAATATCAGCAGAAATCACGTTTCAATCATGTCAATTGAATTATAATTTTTAAATACTTTTTATATATTAATATATTCTTATTTTTGGGTATTACTGTTTTGAACAGTAGTTTTTATTTTTATTGCCTTACATTTGCTTAATTGTAATAAAAAAATGTCATAATGCAAACAGATTTTTTAAATGAGTTATTTAATGAATTTTGAATTATTTGTTTGTTTGTTTTAAACTTTCCTTTGCTTTGGACTGAAATGTGAGTTGGGCATGTTTTCGAAAGATTTGTAAGATCCATCCTAAAAATCGATTCAATGTAAGGTCACACACTTCCACTAATCAGCAAGTTGGTTAAAAGTAACTGGGTGAAATGCCTTTGAAAATGACATCAAGTGCCACTTAGTTTAATATTTTGTCCTACTCCAGTGACATTTTAAGTCTGACTTACAGTAAATGTTCACTCTGTGTATGTACCTAACTAATAAACCTTTTCTGGCATGTTTATTTGCAGGTTTCAAGTTCAGACGACGCATGATCACTAATTACCCCACGGGTGGTGAAGGGAACTGTCCTCATCTGGTGGAGGCCATCCCGTGTGATGATCCCAGCTGTTTTAGCTGGCAGCTGGTCAAACTAGAGGAGTGTATCCCTGAAGAAGACATGGACTGTGGAGAGGGAACACAGACTCCACAGGTCCGCTGCGTCAACAGCCAAGGTATAAAACACTGCTCAGATCAGGTTTACACTGGGAAAAAGATCCATATTTTACTATTAAAGACTGTAAAATTGCTACAGTAAAAAACAATTGGTTAACGATAAGTTCCTTTACTGTATATGGTGAACTGTAACAGGACGTTTAATGTCATTTTAAGGTAAAATAATGCTAAATGTAATTTAAAAAAAAGTCATTTTATAATTAACAGCGGAAAAAATGTACATTGGTATTTCAAGAATGTACTGTTTCTGCTATGCACATTAGTACAATAAATTTTTCATATGTTTATTTTATTCTATTCTTTATTTAAATCATATGTTTATGTATTTAATTTAACCTAATTCTTTTATTTTCAGTTCAATTCAATACACTTTATTGATTTATTTATTTTAACCCAATTTTTACATATTTTATTCAAGTTTTTATTTATTTTTTAACATTTATTTTACTGTAAATTTAAACCCACTCTGTAAAACGTATTGCTGCTGCTATATTTTTTTATACAGCTGCTATTCATTTTACCATAAAGTTTACTTCTTTTGTTTGTTTGTTTTTTAAGGGTATTGTTTTTAAATGTGTTGATTCAGATGGGTTAGTGATCTCAGTTTTGATGCTGTTATCATTATGAATGGTGTTTAATTCAAACTGGATTACAATCACGTACCTATCTATGTATCTATGAAACTGTCAAACCCCTCAGGAAAAGCTGGTCCAATCCGAAAAGGGCTTAAGAAAACTGCAACTGGAGCATGTGGTCTTTTTCCAAAAATGCAATCTCTTGTGAGAAGCATGCGAGATGATTATACCACAAAACCAGGCCAGTAGATTCTCACTTGTATTCTGAAGGCTTCTGTGGTGGATGTCTTAAAAAAGCAGGATTGATTTTAAATCCGGTAATTAGCCTGGCGGAAGGCAGCCGTATCTCGTCTCTCAGCTGGTGTGTCCGGAACATTTCCCTTCTCAGCTGGATCTCTTTGGGTTAATGCTGCAGAGAGCAGATGAGTGTAAACCTGCTGCTAATGGTGATCGTGTCCTCCTACAGCACAGCTCCTCAATAAAGACGATCTCAGCCGTGCCTGGAGAGACACTTGGATATTTGACCGGCTAAAGACTTGCACTAGCTGGTAAATTGTCCTCTTCAACAACAACATGTTGATGTGGTGCCTTTCTGTCAGTGTATTCTGCAGCGCTATTTAGGCAAGGCAAGGCAAGTTTATTTATATAGCACATTTCGTACACAATGGTAATTCAAAGTGCTTTACATAAAAGAAAGTAAAAATCATGAAGAAAAATATTTTTTTAAAACTAAAACAAGCAATTTAAACACTTTGAAAATGATTCAAAACATACTTATTTAAAATTAATTTAAAACATTTAAAAATATAAAATGATTTGACATAAAATATAGTGAATATATGAAATACATTGCAGTCAGTTTGGAATATACACTGCCATTCAAGAGTTTGCTAAGTTTTTTAAAAGAAATCTCTCATGTTCCCAAAGCCTGCATTTATTTAATTTATTGATCACAGGAATAAATTACATATTACAAAATATTCAAATAGAAAACAGGAACTTTAAATTTTAATGATATTTCACACACACACACACACACACACACACACACACACACACACACACACACACACACACACACACACACACACACACACACACACACACACACACACACACACACACACATATTTATGGGGGTGGTGTTGGCGCAGTGGATAAGACGCATTCCTTTGGTATGAGAGACCCGGGTTCGACTCCACTGTGCGACACCAATGTGTCTCTGAGCAAGACACTTAACCCCTAGTTGCTCCAGAGGCGTGCGACCTCTGACATATATAGCAATTGTAAGTCACTTTGGATAAAAGCGTCAGCTAAATGAATAAATGTAATGTAAATGTAATATATATATAGAGAGAGAGAGTATTGCATTTTAAAGTACATTTTTTCTATTCATACATATTGTAATATGTAATTTATTCCTGTGATCAAAGCTCATCATTACTTCAGTATGCAGAAATCTTTTACAAATCAATCTAATAAGCTGATCACAGTAGTGCTGTTTAATATTTTGGATTCTTTTTTTAATATTCAGATTATTTGATGAATAGAAAGTTCAAAAGATCAGCATTTATTTGAAATTAAAATCTGTTGTAACATTATACAGTAAATATCTTTACTGTTACTTTGGATCAACCGAATCTGTCCCTGCTGAATAAAAACAATGTGCATAATTTCTTTCAAAAAAATAAAAAATAAATAAAAATCTCACTGACCACAAACTTTTAAAGGTAGTCTATGTAGGCAAACTGACACTTAAAATCAGCTTGATGTAATAATTGCAAAAAGTGTCTTTAAAAGGTCACTCGTTCTGAGAAAAGGTCTAGTGTTTGGTTTGGTATTTTATTATGTCATGAAATTCACAATGTGCTGTCAGATTTGATTGTTGTGGTTCTTTTTCATGGATTGTTTGAATCGAATGTAGGAGTAGGAATTAGATGACTCACTTCCTCACTGAAATGAATTTAATGACTCAGTTGAACGCTGAATCACAGGTTATTATGCCCAAATCAAAAACAGAGAAATCAGTGTTATATTGTTGAAAATAATAAAAAAATTGCTACTTTGTAAGTTTGGTGAAACTTAAATCATCATCTTATTACTTACTGACAGCATGTACAGTAGTTGAAGTTGACATACAGTATGTATTTCTGCACCACAGCAGAGACTTCACATGAAATAGTGATTGTTTTCAAACAGGTTTCACACTGTCTGCCATTGGCTGAGTAAACAGATGAGCTCACAACCATTGGCTGCTGTGTCAGGATGCTAAAGCAAACAGAGCAGTGTTTTGACAGACACAAGGTCACAGCGTTCTGACAGTCTTCTGAAACGTCTGACAACTTGTCACCCCTGTTTCTCAAGTCTAAAACACCTTGTTAGACCTGCTAAATACTCCATGTTCTTAAAGTTGACAGCTTCTTGCATTATTTTTGTGCAACTAATCTGGGAAAACTGTCATAAATTTGGAAAAAAGTAATGCTTGATGGTCAGTTTTCATATCTTAAAATGCATGAGATCTCAAAGTAAACACTTCTCAGTTTTTTCTGGCCCCGAATTGTATGACTTATATGACCATATTTTTTTATGAACAGGTTTATCTGCAATAGTGTAGCTGATACCAAAGCAATAGACATAACTCAAAATATTCACATCTTTCAAACATTCATTGTTGAAAAATTTGGCTAATCCTTTAAAGTGCTCATTGTAGTGTAGAGTTTTTTTTTTTTTGTCAGACTTGTCTAAAAATACCTGAGGACCAAAATGCACATTGAAGTTAATAACAGTGGATGCTTCCAGAAATTGAAATTCCTCGCAGTTTTGCCACATGTGGGCTCAGTGTACTTACAGTATAGAGAGTCTGAAAAAGATAAACCATTGCAGCCTCTTCAAGGAAACATCTGCCGTTTTCAAGAAATCTGATTCTAGATGAAGTCTATGAAATAATAATAACGTGCAATAATGTCCTCTAGCATCTGCGGCGTGAGCAATCGATGTCCCTCATCTCGCCATGACCTGCCTCTCTATAGCCGCACACTGTGGCAGATTGATTCCATCACGCAACGATTAAAATTGAACTGCTAGTTGTTTTTTTACAGCCAGACTTGGCATCTGCCTCACTCCGACTGTCTCGGTGAGTGACACATACAGTTTTGCTTCACAAATGGCCACGGTTCTGACACAGATCGATGTAAATATTGTATCGCTGTTTGCTATAAGGAAAACTTGGAGTGTCCCTGCTTTTGATGGAAATATTTATTGGGTGTTAGTGGCTCAGTACTCAAGCAGAGAGTTTTTTTTTTTCTCTCCACAGCGTGTCACTGAGCTAAAGCCAAAACCAAGCTTATACTCATCAGATTTGGCTCAAAGTAAAAGATATAAAACCCCTGAGAGAAGCTGTGCATGGTAATGAACGCTGCCAAACACAGACACGCTGACAACAATTGCATGTTTTATTTTTGCCTGTCCTTCAGAACCATCTGTATGATTGCTTTCTACTGTTTTTAGGATGGCACTGTTTCAAAATAGGAGTGGCTTGAAATTCATAAAAAGCTTGTCTGGGTGAATCATATTTTGCATAAAGAAATATTTGCCTCATTTTAAGGCCATTAACATAATTTGCATTGTGAAATTTATTTTTAAGGACAGTTAATAACATTTTACGCTCTAATTTTCATTACCATTATGAATGTGTTTTGTAGCTCCCTTTACTCTCAATGGTGATTTTTTTTAATTTTTGAGAATATTTTATGCGTATATAAAGTAATACTTTTTTAATTAATTAATGTTTAGTTTATTTTATATTTTCTTAATGTTCACTTTAAT
Organism: Carassius carassius; assembly: GCF_963082965.1. NCBI lineage: Eukaryota > Metazoa > Chordata > Actinopteri > Cypriniformes > Cyprinidae > Carassius > Carassius carassius. The sequence continues at coordinate 29,153,210 of NC_081778.1, forward strand.
CTTATGTTTTAAAATGCTTGATTTAATAATTAATGTTATTATTTTATATATTTAATGTCAATTTAATTTAATATTTATAATTGTGACATTTAATATTTGTAATAATCAAAAATCAAAAGCACTACAATAAATTCTAAATTGGTGTATGAATAAATAAGAGTTAAGTGATTCTTTTTTTTGCTTTAAAGAGATTTTATTGCATTACAGTATTATTGCAAGAACTATGGGAGAAAACTTTACATAAGTGTTATGCAATTACTGCATGCAAAATATTTTTTTTAATATGCTTGATAGATTTTAAAATTTGAATTATATATATATAGAAACATGAATGATGTGCTTGACATGTTACGTCTTCTGCCTGCTGTACAGTATATACAGTAAACTACTATACATGTGCGATCAAATACACTTACACCAGATGATGTTATTACATTATAAATTGTACTTTATGTGGATGTTGGCCAAGACCCCCTGTGGAACTGTATGGTTTAACAATTTAGCTTAAATAACTTCATAGTTATAAATATTTTAATCAGCTCAAACTTCAGATGCATCAAAAAATCAGTTTTCCAGCATGTACAGTAAAAATAATCATGCAAATGGTGCTTAATGTATTTGAAACACGTTTTGTGCTTCAGGTACAGAGGTGGAGAAGGAGATGTGTGTGGATGAGGTCTACCCTTCATCTGTGCCCTGTGTGGTTCCCTGCCCTAAAGACTGCGCTCTCAGTCTCTGGACCGAATGGTCCACCTGCTCTCAGACCTGCTCCAGCAAAACCACCGAGGGCAAGCAGATGAGAACCCGAGCCATACTGGCTTACAATGCAGGAGAAGGTACAAATGATTAAACTCAGATAGCTAAACACATTTCTAAAATCACACAATACTAAACAGTAAAAATAGATACACATTTTAGGTAAAAATAAATTCCAATTGTAATATATATATATATATATATATATATATATATATATATATATATATATATATATATATATATGGGTAACACTTTAGATAAGGCAACCCTATTCACTATTAACTATTTGCTTATTACTAGCATATTGGCTGTTTATTAGTACTTATAAAGCACATATTAATTCCTTATTCTGCATGACCATATTCTGGATCCCTTAACCCTACCTCATACCTAAGCATTATTCAAACATAACTACTACAAATGACTACCTTACTTATTATCAATAAGCAGTAATTAGGAGTTAATTGATGAAAAACGCTTAGTTAATAGTGATTATGTGTTACCAAATACTGTATGTATTATTTTTAATGTTTTTTTTTTTTAAAGAAGTCTCTTATGCTCATCAAGGCTGCATTTGTTTGAATAATAAAGAAAAATACAGAAAAAAAAATATTGTAAAATGTTAATTCAATTTAAAATTGTTTTCTATTTTAATATAGTTTAAAATATTTATTCCTGTGATAAAAGCATCATTACTCCAGTCTTCAGTGTCACATGATCTTTCAGAAATCCTTCTAATAAGCTGATTTATTGTCAGTGTTGGAAACAGTGGAACAGTGCTGAACAATATTTTTTGGAACCTCTTTCATGATTCTTTGATTAATAAAAAGTTAAAAAGAACAGCAATATACAAAATAGAAATTTTGAATGAAAAAATAATTAATTAAATAAATCCAAGAATCCTGAAAAATGTTCCGAATAATATTAAACAGCATAAATATTTCCAACATCTATAATAAATTAGCATATTAGAATGATTTCTGAAGGATCTTTTGACACTGGAGGCTGGAGTAACGATGCTGAAGATTCAGCTTTTTAATTTATTCCATAAGAATAAATTATATTTTAAAACAGAACAAAATAGAAAACCTCTATTTTAAGTCGCAATAATATTCCACAATTTTACCTTTTCCCCCCTTGTGTTTTCAATAAAACAAATGCAGCATTAATGATTATAAGAGAATTCACTTAAAAAAAAAAAATTGTACTGATCCTAAACTTTTGATGAGCAGTGTATATATTAGTTCTGAGTAAAGATCTAGCATCATTGATCTGTGAATGCCATTTGCTGTGATATTTTGTATCTACTACAATGACCTTCATACATTTTATACAATTAGTTTTTGGGGACACTGTAACAAGCTGACATGCAAAAACCTTGCAATTTTCCATGGTCTGTAGTGCATAAGATTAGCCTGAAAAAGCTGATAGGAAGCTGTCAAGGAAAGAGGGTGGAATTTCTCAACCTAAAACTGTCTGAGGTTCTGATGGATGACTCCGGTGCTGTGACATCACTGACAGCCAGTGTTCCGAGACTCTCGTCTGTTCCAGCGAGGCTCAAGTGTCAGTTTACATGAGTGGGCTACTGAGTGTTCAAGACAAAGTGAAACACGGTTCACAGACTACTTTACTTCTGTAATCAGATTTAATTCAGAATAAAATTCAACAAATGTGATTATTATCCATAAAGTGCGTCTTACATGCCAGAATTAAAGGGATGGGTTTAAAAATAAGCATCTGAATAAAATTTTTTATCTTCCTTTACTCATTTTCATGTGTGCATATGTTTTTATGAGCATCATATTTGATGCATCAGGCTTTTATAGGTCATAGAATATATAAAAAAAAAAATTAAAATAATCAGAGCAAAATATGCAATTTGGTGCATGTTTTTTTTTTTTTTTGCAAAGTTTTGATAATGTTGAGCCCTTAGAAATTTTTTGATCTGTTTTCAAAATCATTTATGTGTCATATTCTCTTCAGAGAAGTCTATATTCAGTGACTGCTGTGCTTTCTCCACAGTGACGTCAATGGTAGTGGCGTGGATTACAGTTATGGAGGGTGACACGTCAAAACATCTCATGCTTTTATGGCCTGTAGAGTAGTTTTCCTGTTGAAGTCCTCTTAGATTTGTTTGGATGGTTTGAAGTAGCCGCTAAGTCCTGTCCTTTCTTCCTCTAGATTCTTTTATCGTTACTCAAAAGTGTGTAAATGTTAAAACATTTACTTGGTACTAGTCGAGTGGATCCTGAAATATTTATTCTCTAACCACTGTTTCTTTGAAGTTAAATGCAAAGACGCTCATAACTTTTTTTTTTCTCAAGGTCTTACGAGGGTTCCAAAGTTTCCTGAGCTCTATGGTACAGTTGTTTTCTTTTCATCTATTGCATGCAGTTTAGATTTAGGCTACTTAGATTAAATAAATATCGTGTTTGATTATGTATAGGGCTAGAAAGTGTTAATGGAGTCTTTTATTCTTAGTCTTGTTTTCACAAGTTTAATGTAGCATCCGTGAAGAATATAAATGAAGAAAGAGAGATATTACACTTGAATGCAGTTGCTTTAAGCACCGTTTTCCTGTTACTGGCTTTTTGAGCGATGAGTTGAGCGATTCCCTTTGGGAGGCGGATAGATTTATGTGACAATGAGTCTATGCACCATGCTTTTTGTGCGAAACATCTGCCTGACATCTGACGTAAGATGTCGAATGCATATATAATGCATGTCCTTGAGAGTCCTTTTGTGAACAAGTCAGCAGAATGTAGAAACTCATACAGTAAACAAGGAAAAATTATAGTCCTTTGGGTCTCTTATGAAACTGCTGTTGCACATTGCAAAAAGCCAGAAATGTACTTGTACATACAGTACATACCTAACACAAACAGTTGCATTCAGAAAGCAGATTGCTTTCTCAGTGTTGCAGCATGAGTCACTATTGCGCACATTAATGTAATCTCTTTTCTTCTGTGGTTGGTTTTTTTCTTTCAGGTCAAAAAATGTCATGGTGGAGCAATAGATTGATCTTAAGTTTGTTGAAGTTTACATGTTTTTATCTAGCTACTTGAATAATTATATATCAATTTTAATGGCCCAGGTATTTTAAATTAGTGATGTAAGATTTATTACTAAACAACATTTATATTAAATTTTTTATTGACCTTTAGACAGGCTTCCAGAGATTTTAGATATACTTTGTACAGTATTATACTTATATATTAATACCATATTATTATATTAATACCATGTCCCACCTATACAAACTCAGATTAATAAGGCATCACATTTTTGAGTATTTTGTCACTTTTTTGGGGCCATTATTCAAAACCTAAATATTGATTTATTTCTGTTCTGAAGTTTCTTTGCTGTTACCCTAAAAGTAGCAAAATAATGCATATTATGTGCCTGCATCCCCATATATGTTTGCATACTTTGCGTTTTGAATGTTTCTGGCTTAAACCTAATCATGAGCTGTCATTTCATGAAATCAATTTATTAGAAAGACTCAGTGAACGTGCTTTCTTTTATTGCAGAACATCTTCTGAAAAGCTCAGTGTCAAGATTCTGTGGAGGCGTTCATAATGCTGCAGTTAAGCTTCATAGAAACATGTTCTTGTGGGAAAACCGCAAATACTCATTTGGGCTTTTCACAATTCAGTTTGTTAATTCTTTTTTGTTTTTCAGTGTTTTACTTTACCCTAGGTTAGTAATTTATGATTGTGGTCAATGAGGTTTCCCACTGTTCATTTGTAAACCCTGGCTTGCTTTCTTATTTGCATATTTAGGACTTTAATAACATTGATTTAGGAGTTTACTTCAGATGCTGAACAGTTTTACTCACTGCAGTTATGCAAAGTGCATGAATATTTAATGAAATAAGCAATGCGGTGGTTTATGATTGGTTGTCTGTTGTTAAACTCTATTGTTTCCTTCCTGTATATGGATGATTCTTCTTTTACAGAAAAAAAACATGCATTCTAGTTTTAAAATATAGATTATTACAGCAGCTTTAAAGCTGTGAAGTTTTACTGACTCAATTTTATTTAATTAAAGTTAAATTTGGCAGAAAATCTTTATCGTTATACTTTTTTCTGAACATTTTTATAAGAAAAAAATGTGCTTTCAAATTCATTTGTCTTTTTATTTATTTGATGTACTTGCCTTTACCATCATTGAAAAACATTTTTTTCCCCCAAAAATGTTTATGTTTGGTTCTGATGAAAATGAGAAGTGACAGCGGAGCTCATCTCTGCCATCAGTGTCTGTATTTGTAAGATTTTTTGTAGCATGAAAATCAAAATGTCAAAAGTGCCTTGAATCACCATTAAACCTTTTGAGAATACAAATCAGGGCACACAATTCTAAGAAAGAGCCTTGGTTACCCAAGGTTTAAAGTTAAACAAAGTGCAAAAAGCCCTTTTATTATCCTCATATGCCCAGCATAAACACAATAATCTGCTGTTTAATGGATCTGACAGTCAGATCCAATAACTATAATAGTGTGTGTGTTATAAAGTTAAAGCAGGCAGACGTATTCACTCATTTCCTCTCATCAAGCTCTTGCTTTCCTCTGAGAATGAGAGCGCTTTGATTCACAGGCCCACTGGGCTGCTCTGTCATCTGCAAACCTGTAAATGTCAGCAGTTATTTAGACACACGCGCTACTCTCCGCCGGCTGCATCGACTACCTGCCACTTGTGAGGAATTAGGAGGCGGCAATTATGTGAAGTGTTTCATCTTAATCAATATTAGAACAAGTTTAAGCGACTGGAGATAACAGCATTAGTTTGAGATTTGAGAACATGAACACTTGACCTGCCTTGAACAAAGAATACGAGCAAGAAAAAAAAAACATGGAAGAGACGTTTCCGTATGCATTTAATGGCTTATGGAAAATCATTTTTAATTTCAGTACATTTTGAAGTTTTCAGTTGTACTTTTGAACATTTTATTCATCAAATTTTCCTGAAAAACATATTGCAGGTTCCAAAATAATATTAAGCAGCATAACATTTTCTACCGTTAATAATAAATAATCATATTAGAATGATTTCTGAAAGATCGTGTGACACTGAGGAATGAGGACCTCGAGTAGGCTAATGATGCTGAAAATCTTGCCCTCATTGGAAATAAATGAGATTTTAAAGGATATAAAAAATTGAAAACAGTTATTTTGAATTGTAATAATATTACAGTTTTTTTCTGTATTTGAAATCAAATAAATGCAGCCTTGGTGAGCAAAAGAGACTTTAAAAAACATTAGCGGCAGTCGATGTTCATAAATAAACACTTTTATTCAACAAGGATGTAATAAATTGATGGAAATGACAGTACACTATTTATGTTTCAGAAGATTTCAAATAAGCACAAATATAAGTTCTTTTGAATATTTTGTTCATCAAAGAATCCTGACATTCATGAGCAGCATATCAGCATATAAGAATGATTTCTGAATGATCATATGCCACTGAAGACTGGAGGAATGATGCTGGAAATTCAGCTTTGGACCACAGAAATAAATTACATTTTCAATTATAGAGACTTTTATCAAGTAAATGCAACCTTGATGACTTCTTATACAACATGAATGAAATAAAGTTTTCCGATGCATAGTGAATTTCTAGTTATTTATAATTTTCTCGTGGACTTTACTTTGATTTTACTGTAGCTGAATTCTTCTCCTGAGTTGACATGTCTTAAACACTATCAGTGTGGAGAAGCTCAAGCTGTGGTGACGTGTCGTGACCTGATGCAGGACGCTCTAGTGTAGACACGTGTCAATCCTAATGCATGTCTTCACACTCTTGCAGGAGGTTCCAGCTGTCCGAACACCAGCGCCCTGCAGGAGGTGCGGAACTGTAATGAGCATCCTTGCATTGTGTATCACTGGCAGACGGGCCTGTGGGGACAGTGTGTGGAGGACACCACAACATCCACCCTAAATTCCTCCTCCAACGCAGAAAAATCCACTTGCACCATGGGTGTGCAAACGCGCAAGGTCATCTGTGTAAAAGTCAACGTTGGGCAGGTTCCGCCCAAAAAGTAAGTCTACATGCAAGAATAAATTACCGTATTTTCCGGACTATAAGTCGCACTTTTTTTCATAGTTTGGCTGGTCTTGCGACTTATAGTCAGGTGCGACTTATTTATCAAAATTAATTTGACATGAACCAAGAGAAATGAACTAAGAGAAATGAACCAATAGAAAACATTACCGTCTACAGCCGCGAGATTTACATATATAAATCTTATATATGTTTTTTTCCTCATCATGACGTATTTTTGGACTGATGCGACTTATAGTCTGAAAAATACGGTAGTGTTTTTTCTTCTCTGAAGAATTCTGTATGTATATGAATATTGAATGTAAATGACCTCCTATATGATTGGCCAGCCTATTTGCGTGTGAAATTAGTAATGATCTTCCGGATGTGGATTTGCTGTTTAGTCCAATATAATTGGCATTGCACCATCCTTCAACAACTTCCTTTTTGCAGTTGTTGTTAATTGAAATTCCAAGTTTCAAAACACTGAACAGCTGTTGATATGTTAACTTGGGCAGTCATAGATGGTTGAAGTTCCATAATATGGCAGAGCATCTATTCTTTAGATTGTCAAAACTACATAAGAAATAAAATGTTAAATTACATATATAAAATAAAGTATACATATAAAAAGTAAGTATGCTATATATATATAGTGCTGCTTTTTTCGCATATGTCATGAAAGTAGACAGAGAGAGCTGGAGATGTTGAAGAAGGACCTGAAGCAAGCAGTTCATAGGAGAAAACCCACAAATTTCACAGGGTTGAAGTGGTTCTGTGCCGAGGAATGGGCTAAAACTCTTACAAGTCATGTGCAGGACTGATCAGCATTTACAAGTAACATTTAGCTTTCAAGCAGCACTGTATGCAGTATGTATATATATATATATATATATATACATATATATATATATATATATATATATATATATAATATATAATATATATATATAATTTTTTTTTTAAGTATATTGCTATGCCACCATATACTGTATTATTTATTTATTTATTTATTTAACTTTTTAGGTTTTAGTTTATTGATTGATTTTTTTAATCTAATTCATTTTAGCATTTTAATCATTTTAAATTAAAGGCGGTGCAATACAATAATATTCTGTACCATAAAACTGTACTGCATTTTTTCTGCTTTACAGTAATGAGAATGCAGGTTTTTATTTATTTATTTATTTATTGCATTACGACAATGGGATGCTGATTTGTCACGTTGCAAAAAAAAATGGTAAAAATGGCCTAAATTGGTCCTAAAATAGTCTTTATTCATCTTTATACAAAATATAATTTCTACTTTTGTAGTTTGGGAAATATTCTAGACATATTCACGGCAGAATTAATGACATGAATGTAATCTTAATGTTTTGCCATTTCATGTCACAATATTACCATGTGTTATGATGATGTTATTACATATGGCGTGAATCATACCTCAACTCAAGTTCCTCGATAAGTGGTGATGGAGAATTGTTCAGAAGAAGATGGATTGCTTGTGTTGTGTGGCAGATTGTAATTGCTCTACAGATGTCTGCATGCTCACAAACTCTATCATTCCACTGCAGGCAAGCTGCTGAAAGCCCAATAAACATGGAGTCAGAAAAAGGCTAATTAGCACAGTCATTTTCAGACTGCCTAATTTACTATTGATGATAATAGTGGTAATTAAGAGGGTTTGATTCGTTAATGTAATTTAATCACCACTAGATGACGGACCTCTTGAGTCTAAGCACAAACAAACCCCCTAAAAATACATCATTGATCCACTTAGACGTTGTCCTCCTGACAATCCTTTGTGGAAACAACAGCATATGTTTTTTTTTTTGGCACAGACAAATTGAGGCTTAGTTATTATATTGCATTTTCCACTCGCTTTTTACCACTTCAAGGGGCAGAAAGTTGTGTTTTAGTCTAGACGGCGTAGGTTGCGAAAGTGCAGTTAGATTAATGGTCATATTTTAGGATTACAAAATAAAGAAATAATAATAATTAAAAAAACTGTTTTACTTCTGTAATGTGTGGAAGCCCTTTTTTTTTTTTTAGCCCTTTTTTTTCTCAGAATTATAAGTTTATTTTATAAGTTCCATTTTTATATCTAAAAATTCTGAATGTATATCTTGCAATCACATTTTTTAGCTACCACCATGAAATAAAAATATAATTTTCTTTGTTCTTGTTATTGTGTGTTTAAATTTCAATTCTGCATTAATATCTTGCATTTCTGACTTTTTTTAAAAATGCAAATTCTGAGAATTGAATTCTGCAAAATATGTCAAGAATAAAGTCAGAATTGTGAGACATGAACTCAGAATTATGAGGGGAAAAAATTTGAAATAAAAGTTGTTTAAAAGCAATTATCTATTTTATTTTTTTGATGTATTTTGGAAGTTGATTGGATTGTGAAAAATCAGCATTATACTGGATACCAGAATGTTATCATGTGGTTGGACACAGGGTTGAAACTCTAGAGATTCTGATTCTGTGGAGTTGCTGATGAATGAATACAATGACAATCATGTCTACTCTATGGAATAGTGTGTGATAGCATGAACAGTAAGATCAGAAAAACTAAAGTGGTGAATTTAGACTTCATTTATAAGCAGTCATCACTCCCAAAATGTTGTATTGTTTATGTGGCTTCAGAGGCATTTGATGTGACCCAAAACAAATTCGAAATTCACATCCTCTCTCAGACCTGCATTTCATCTTGAATATCTGATCTAGGCCTGCTCGCAGTAAATCTTAAATCATGTGTTTGCCTGGGTCTGTGTCTTATGCAGGTTTTCCTGCCCTGAGCCACTTTGTGTCACTCACAGAATCAGACTGAGAGAAAACTCACAATCACACAGACAGCCATGCTAAAGCTCCGAGCCTTGATGTGCCTCACAGTACCTGACAACTGCTGCTGCCCTTCATGTTTTATCTCTCGCTCTGACAGCTTTGAGAAGCTAGTTGTTTTTAAAGATACTTTTACAGACAATATAGTGAATAAAGAGCAAGAAACAAATGTCAAGGGCATGTGCACTGCCACTCTGTCACAACAGAGACGCGTACAAGGAGAAGATGCAATAGCACTCAATAATTACTCATGCAAGGTTTTCACACACTATTCGACAGACAGACTCTCAGCAGCAAGATGAGATGTTGCATTTTTATAAAATTGCATTTCATTTGTTTTTATTGTCAACTATAACTAAAACCTATTTTTCAGTAGAAAGGGGAAGTAGAATTAAATATGAAAAATAAATGAAAAACAAAAATGATAGATGCTGCCTTGGCTAACTGAAATAAATAAATGTACTGTATGCTGAACTTAAACCGAAATAAATAAAAAACATTATATTAAAAAAATTAATAATAATAAAAATTACGAAAGCACATAAAAATGACCTTAAATTAAAACTGAAATTATAAATATAAAACCTAACTCAGAATTTTAATAGTTATATTTGTGTATAATAATAATTTAGAAATTATACTAAAATAACACTAATGAACAGTATTAAGTATTAACTGCTTGCTCATCTGAAGATGCTAGATGCTATACCTTTAATGTCAAATATTACTACTGATTCGACATGTGGCACCATGTTTGAATATTTTGTTTATTTCTCCATTTAAGCAGACAGGAGCTGTTCTTGCATGACTTGTTTCCAATGGATGTTTTAGTCTGTCCACACTGCTTATCAGGTCAAAAAAAAGTTATACTTTAAAGGAATATTCTATTAGGGGTGATTTAACAATGTGCAAACAGAGTTACAATAGCATTTCCAGAAACTCTAATGAGCTACTTCAATAAAACCTTCAAGAAAAACGTGATCCCGAAATACACGCTGCTAGTTATGACAGTTAATCATAATTGAAAAATAAGGACTACTTAGAGAGGGCAAGGGAACGATTCATTTGTTCTTCCTCATGGTTAAATGTATGATTTAATGACGCTGTTGGAACATTACCAAGCCTTATTCCTTTTTAATCCTTTCTGTTCACAACAATAATAATTTTTTTTTTTTTATGAGTCATTTCCTTATGTGATTAACCTGTTGTAGCAGGTTAGACATTAAATAGTTGAGCTAGTACCTGTCTTGAAATGTTGCTAATGCGCTGTCAGAAATTTACCCAATCTCCGGGAGAGCCCTGCGCACCCAAACCGGATTTGTTTCTCTGGTAGGATTTACTGCTTCTGCTATTGGTATTACGAATGAATCAGCCTTACGTATCTGTTGCTTTATTATACTGTAGCAGATTTTCAACCCTCATGAAACATGGAGCACACAGTGACTTGCATCCCATCGTGCCGGAGCCCAGAGGATTTGATCAAAGATCAGATTACAGAATGTCCTTCTGCTGGACTGCTGCATTCCTGTTTATCTTTATCCAGGGGAATTCAACTGAGTTGGAGCGGTGCTTAAAATACAGAGTGGATTAAACCAACCCCTGATCTTAAATTGAGGAGCTGTAGCAGTGATAAAACAAGAGTATTACCCAGTGACTGACTACTGTAAAAGGATGTGAGGCCTTATCTGCCTCACCCGGCTGGTACATGATGCAACTGTGGAGCAGGGAAAATACAACTGGAAAAAAAAAAAGCATTGTTGTGATACAGATGCTGCTGAACCATGTCCTGCAAGGATTCTGATGTAATGCATTGTGGAGTTGGGCTGGGCATTATAGCTTTATTGACTTAAAGGGAAAGTTCACAAAAAATGAACACCATTAACATTAATATTTTATAATTGAATAAAACAAGACAGGTCAAAAATAATGAGAAAGACCATCAGTTTTTTTGCAGGGTGATCAGAAAGAACAATAAATAAATAATTTATATATATATAGTAGGGATCAGGAGCATTTGTGAAATTTGTGAAGGAGATGTATTTTAGCAACATTTAGTGTTGCTAATACAAGACATTTACTTTTTATCCATGGCTGGACTGGCCATTGGGCATACCGGGCATTTGCCCGGTGGGCCGACGTGCTTTTTGGGCCGATATCTCATACTCATACTTTTTTTTTTTTTTTTTTTTTTTTTTTTTAATGGCCCATAAAATTTGTACATCGGCAGCCCATTCGTTTTGTTTTGTTTTGCTTAATTGGCGGCGCTGGGTTTGTAACGGTGTAATGCATTGGTCAAAGTCAGTGTTAGTTTTTTTTTCTGACAGACCAGCCCATGAAACACGTAGATCAGCGGCCCATTGGCTCTTTTCTTGATTGACACTGGGCTGGCCCAATCACAACTTTAAACGAGTGAGCGAGCGGCAGCAGTGTCAGTGTGTATCTGTAAAAAAAGATGGAGAAGAAACGCAAGGAATGTGCAGATAAATAGCGTGAAAAAATAGAACCAGGCCCTTAAAGCAGACACTGTAAACTGTGTCAAAATATATGTTTTCTGACCTTCATCAGCTCCTGTGGCAGATGATGATAGTGAGGACGGAGGATCAGGAGAGAGATGAGAAAGTGTAGAGCCTGGGGTAAGCATAACTACTTTCAAAACACTTAGGCCATGTCATTAGTGTAGATTATTTCCACATCTGCATAGTTGACGATTACCGCAATTCACTAGAAATTCACTAGAGGCGTTTGTAAACCATGTTTTCTGCCAAAATAAAAGCTTGATGCAGTTTGCGTCAAAATAAAAGATCATGTGCTTATCTCTTTCAAGTATAGAAATTGGTACAACTAATTAAGAAAGTTTCCTTTATTTTTTTGTGCATTTGTTTTACAAAATATGGCTATTACTGTCATTGGATTAATATTATAACTATTATTATGTATAGGTGTAATGTAAATAGACACTGTAACTAAAAGAGGTTTGAATTTATCTTTGTTTCATTTGCACACTGAATATGGGTTGGAGCTTTTAATTTTGAACTCTCAAAGTGCACCATATTAATGAATTTAACATTAAAATGCACAAAATTTTCTCATGGGGGGCATGCCCCCGAACCCCCCTAGAAGGACCGAGGACACACCACCATAGTTTTAACAAAGATCCTGTAAGAAACACTGGTATTGCTATGCCAGAGCCGCTTATAGCTTGTTTTAGGATTCACCGCTGTGGAGTATAGTTCAACTGTATTAATAAATATAAAATTTTGACTTATTTCATCTGTTAACTCTCACTCATTCCTATACTCACTCATTACATGGCATTAGTGGTTTTAACGAATAGGAGTTGGTATGCATATAATTAAGGGCGTGCAAAGATGGGTGGTGTTTATGATCATATAGTGGGCCGGTCTGGGCAAAAATGCCCAAGCCGATTTTTTGTCCCAGTCCAGCCCTGTTTTTATCTGTTTTATTCCAATTTACTTGGTCTTAAAAAGGTCTTTAAAACATGAATAAATGCCACGTGGAGACTAAATCTGAGAGTTGATTTGATGCACTAAAGTGGACAGATTGACAGATTAATTTATTTTGTTAACCAGTGAATGTAATGCTTTACAGAAAAGTTGTTATTGAAGGATGGCGCAGTTAAAGACTATACTGGATTTGTGCAACACAACCCTCATACGCATTTCATGTGAAGATAGTGTTTTTCAAAAGTCTTACAGGCCCAAGCACAGCAGTAATGGCCTGTTTCATTTGAAGGTTAGAGAGGAAGAGCAGTAAAATGGTGTGAAAACCTCGACTAAAACAGCTGGTGCTACTCAGAGGAAAAATACAATTCTAGAAAACATCCATTGGAAGTGCAACACAGGGCTTTCTTTATCCACCTGCTTCCTGTGATCAAAACAAATGTGCATCACACATTCTTGCGTTGAGTGTCCTGGTGATCTTTCAGTGTATCTGATGTTTTAGATGTCCTGAAGCCCCTCGGCCAGAATCTGTACGACCCTGTCTGCTGTCCTGCAAGAGAGACTGTATCATCACACCCTTCAGTGAATGGACAGAGTGTCCCACATCCTGTGAAACTGGTACACCACATTTGTTTATCTGTCCATCCATCCATCCAAAGTATTTAACCACAAAAACCATGACTGCAACAGCAAAAATAAAGTATTATGCACTATACAATGCAGTATAATACATCATGACATGAACTGGGTATTTGAAATGACAGGTGCAAATGGGCAGAAGAATAAACAGTTTCGCTATCGAATGATCATCCAGATGTCAGCTAATGGAGGTCAGGAGTGTCCAGATGTCCTCTATGAAGAGAAAGACTGTGCGACTCCATCTGTCTGTCCAGGATACAGGTACACCTTCACCCACAAGAGCTGCCTCTGCACTCATCAGTGCTGTATTTCACATTTATTGACATTCAGTATAGATTTTTTGCTAAAACTGACCTTCTCAAGTAAATAAATATATGTACACTTGCAGGAAAATATGCACAAATTCTTCATTCAAAACTTGTATTTTTTTTCTCTTGGTAGCTAAATGGTTAATCCTGATGAAAAGAGTGAATTTAAGTTTTTAAAAAATTCTGATTGTGGGCAGCTTAATTCAAATGAGTTAATTTTCCAAGACAGTGGGTTTCCTGATATTCTTTTCAAGTTAAGGCAGCTAATTAGGATTTCCAGTGCACTAACTGATCAACCTCTACCGATAATTAAAATGCTTTGAAACTGCAGGTGGAAAATGCACAAGTGGCGTAAATGTCAGCTGGTGCCATGGAGCATCCGCAGAGACAGTAAAGGAGCTCAGGAGAACTGTGGAGCTGGAGTCCAAACTAGAGGTACATCGGCTGTCATGTACATCATGAATCTCCTTTCACCTTCTTACACACTCATATTCAATAAACACACAGTATTCATGTATGACAACCTGGGTCTTATTCACTGACCACCCGCAATGGAGAATTACTGTGTGCAAAATGCATTCAAAACAAAATTTGTGCATATTTGCATAATTCCTTTAATCGGATACTAAAGCAGCTCGGGTAGAGTGTACATAATTTATTCTAAGTGATTTCCCACCACACTGTCCAAATACTGTTTTTGTAGCTGTGAAACCTTATGGAATAGTCATAAATGTGGTAAAATATCTGATCTAAAATCTCCTCTTGAATCTGTGAATTGCTTTCTCTCATTTGCATTCTGTGTCTGTCACTTTCAAAAATCTATTATTATTTTCACTTTTCCAGTTAAAGTCAGTGAAGTGTTTTCATAATTGTTTTATCCACAGTTGTTTTAGGTGCCTTTTTGTTAGAAGTTCTTTTAGACATTCCTGTCTCTGGTGAGGCAGTGGAAGACTTTATTATGTATTCTCCTGGTATAGATTTTGGTCTGACAATGGTTTCCATCACACTACACTTCACATTTGCCCTTCAGTGCATGTCAGGAGCAGAAGCAATCTTTCAAATCTCTGTCGACAGTACAGAAGAGCTTGTTTTGTTGGCATCATCACTGTATTGAACTCTATAGTGGTGTTTTATTGTATATTATCATTTTTTTTATTTTACATACATGTACATAATGTGTAAAATAATTGTACTGTATATTTGACAATTTTAAAATTCAATTTTAAAAAAGCATATATATATATATATATATATATATATATATATATATATATATATATATATATTATAAATTCTACAGTGAAAATAAATAGTTTTTAGTTATGTTTTGGTGTATAATATTTAATGTTTTTTTTAGATACTAATAAATATAATTACACACTTAAGCAATAATATTTTTTTATTTTGTTGTATATTTTTATTTTACATATGTGTACATAATGTGTCAAATAATTTTATGTATTTGACATAATTTTAAATAGTAATTAAAATTAATACAATTAAATAGGAATTTTTACACCTGAAAAAAAAATATGGAAATTAATAAAATGTTAAAAGTAATGAAAACTCTTCTAATAACTATGAATGTTTTTATGCTCTGCTATGTAATATTTCAGATATTGTCTTATTGGACATTAATAAGCATAATTACATAAAGTATTTAAAAAATAATCACTATACAATTTTGTAATCATTGTAATTCACACAAATTCTTTTTAAGCATTTTATATATATATATATATATATATATATATATATATATATATATATATATATATATATATATATATATATATATATTAGTACAGACCAAAAGATTTGGACACACCTTCTCATTCAAAGAGTTTTCTTTATTTTCATGACTATGAAAATTGTAGAGTCACACTGAAGGCATCAAGGGCTATTTGACCAAGAAGGAGAGTGATGGGGTGCTGCGCCAGATGACCTGGCCTCCACAGTCACCGGACCTGAACCCAATCGAGATGGTTTAGGGGTGAGCTGGACCGCAGACTGAAGGCAAAAGGGCCAACAAGTGCTAAGCATCTCTCGGGGAACTCCTTCAAGACTGTTGGAAGACCATTTCAGGTGACTACCTCTTGAAGCTCATCAAGAGAATGCCAAGAGTGTGCAAAGCAGTAATCAAAGCAAAAGGTGGCTACTTTGAAGAACCTAGAATATGACATATTTTCAGTTGTTTCACACTTTTTTGTTATGTATATAATTCCATATATAATTCCACATCTGTTAATTCATAGTTTTGATGCCTTCAGTGTGAATCTACAATTTTCATAGTCATGAAAATAAAGAAAACTCTTTGAATGAGAAGGTGTGTACAAACATTTGGTCTGTACTATATATATATATATATATATATATATGTGTGTGTGTGTGTAATGTGTGTGTGTGGATTAAAGTTATGTTTTGCCATCTAATATTTAAGATACAGTATGGCCAGATATTGTCTTATTGGATGTAAACAAGTAGAATTACATTTGTAGTATATTATTATTATTATTATTATTATTATCTATAACATCTGATGAACAAAACTGGATTTTATAAAAACTACAAAAATGTAATGCATAATTTAAACTGGTTTCTGATCAAAGGGAACAGCATGATTCTCTCTCTCTCTCTCTCTCTCTCTTGCTTGTCATTTCTATAAATAAGCATCTTCTGTTCACCTGCACCTTTTCTCTGATGTCTGGTGCTGTGGCACATCCTCTCTGCAATCAGCAGGAGTCTCAGCGCTGTGTTTGTGTGTGTGATCTGCAGCTATCTCGTGTAGGCAGCTGGATGGTATGGTGGCTGATGTGGTTCAGTGTCTGAAGTTTGCCAGCAGCATGCCGGTTATGAGCCAGCCCTGCCAGTTACTGTGCCGAGATGACTGCCAGCTTTCCAACTGGTCCAAGTTCTCTCCTTGCACCTCAGACTGTGTAGGGGTCCGTACACGGAGGAGAGCTCTTGTGGGTAATTAGGACATATACATCATTAACACTGTGGTCTGAACTCAGAAGGTTGCTGGTTCCATCCCAGAATGTCCAAAAATGATGGTAATATGATTATATTTGTATGTAAGTATTAGTCCAGCCAGTCGTGCAGCTGCAAGACACGGCGAGTCTGAGGCAGGCATGAGGTTTAGAGGTGACCTCAGCGCTCATGACTCATTCATTAGTAAGTTTAATTAGTGCCATAATCAAAGCTCACTTCCTCTGATTACAGGAAGAAGTAAGAAGAAGGATAAGTGTAAGAACGGCCAGATGTACCCACTGAGCGAGACCCAGTACTGCCCCTGTGACAAGTACAACGCCCAGCCGGTGGGAAACTGGTCTGACTGCATCCTGCCCGAGGGCCGTGTGGAGAGCGCTGTGGGCATGAAGGTGCAGGGAGACGTTAAAGAGTGCGGACAGGGCTACCGATATCAGGCCATGGTGTGCTACGACCAGGACAACAAGCTCGTGGAGACTTCACGCTGTAACAGTCACGGTAAGATGTTCATCATGTGACTCTCCTGTAGAGTTGACATAATTATAATTAGCTGGCAGTGCTTAGTAACCTTCCTGGACTGCACTGAACTAATTTATATTAATAAGCCAAGCTGTGGTATAAATTCCCATCCTGTGAAGATTTTGCACAGACATACTAAGCCTCTTCCCCCCTTAGATTTTTTAGTCAAGTAGATTCTTAAACAGCTGCTTGAAAAATCTTGGAAATATGTACATTTTAAATATAGTTTTTGAAAATGTATATGAAAAATAAAAAGTAATTGTTTCATTTTATTATTTATTTATTTATTTATTATTATTATTATTATTATTACAGACAGTCTTAATATAGCTTTTAATGATTTTTTACATATATTTTCAACATGAAATAAATACTTTTTAATTTTTTTCCATTTTATTATTTAAATATAGTATTAAATGTTTTATTTAGATCAGCGGGGGATCATTACGGGGAAGTCGTGGACTAATGGTTAGAGAGTCGGACTCCCAATTGAAAGGTTGTGAGTTCGAGTCTCGGGCCGGCAGGAATTGTGGGTGGGGGGAGTGCATGTACAGTTCTCTCACCACCCTCAGTACCATGACTTAGGTGCCCTTGAGCAAGGCACTGAACCCCCAACTGCTCCCTGGGCGCCGCAGCATAAATGGCTGCCCACTGCTCCGGGTGTGTGCTCACAGTGTGTGTGTGTGTGTGTTCACTGCTCTGTGTGTGTGCACTTCGGATGGGTTAAATGCAGAGCATGAATTCTGAGTATGGGTCACCATACTTGGCTGAATGTCACATCACTTTTACTTTTTTTTTTTTTTTACACTTTTTTTTTTTTTTTAATTAAAGTTGATAATGTAACTGCATTTAGGATTTAAAACTGGAGCTTCGTAAATAATTATTTTATTTTTGTTTTATACAGAAATTTCAGTCATTCACAATTCATTTTTAAATGCAAATTACAGATAATTCTTGCTATGAAGCGTGACATTTAAGGACAGATAAATCACTTTTTGATCTCTGTTAATTGTTCTCTGTCTACTGCTTCCTCTCACTCGTGACCTTTCCTCAACTCTGTCTTTAGCTAATCTCCTCTCTCTGTTCATCAATCTTTTGCTGCATTGCTCACTTAATCTTGTTATTTGGATGACGAGTGGACTGGTACGAGTGCCAGGTGATGCTCGGATGACTTTGTCCTCTGCCCGAGTGGTTGTTGCTCCCTGCTGATCTGCAGGTATAAATCCCCGGTTCTCATTAAAGACCACATGCTGTCCTGGGACCGGCCTCATCAGAGCTGACATTAACCACTGACAGATACTCTCGCTTGTACAGCACACAGTCCATGCAGGCTTAGGAATCAAAAACGGGTTCTTATTCAGCCCAAATACATTTCAAAAAATGCTTTTTATTTTTTGTTTATATATTTAGTATTCATATTTATGATATAAATGTTTTTTAAAATGTTTTTGTTTATAAATCTTTATATTTATAATTTGTTTTATTTTTTATAACTTATTTAAATTTATCTATTTATTTTTATCCTTTATAATATAATTTCAATTATTTATTAATTAAACATTTGATGTATATATTATTCACTGTATTTATAAAGGATGAATGTTAATACATTAAAATGGCTATATAAAACACTTGCCAGGTAACTAGTAACTGTTAGTTGGAAATGCAACATAAATATATGGTTTAATTTGAACTGCAACAATGACCGTCTGACCCTAACACAAGTAATGATTTATTTTTAAGACATAAATTGCAATAGAATCTCTTTACTAGATGAGTTAGATGATACTATGAGCTACTGTATGTTAATAGTAACGCTTGACTGGGCACGCATCAGTAATGAATACTAATAATAATGAGGATTTGATGTTATTCAGGCTGATCAGCAGATGAGAGTTGTCAAATGAAAATGAAGTAAGAGTTGCAATGAGAAATGTGATTAGGCTTAAAATAAACTTGGCAAAAGCCTGAGATGTTTTGTTACTTCCTCTACATTATTTTCCAGGAGTTCTCCTCAACTCGACAATTGATTTAAGTCAAATTATTTTCCAGACATCAAGACATCAGAAATCTCACTTGAATCTGATCTATACTTCCGTCACTGGCATCACGAATGCCCTCCCGGGGACGTTCACATGAAATCACACGGAGATTTGAAGTTTCACCAGCCTCTCCACGCAGCGTCTCCTGATGCTTTTCAGAGTGATGATGTCATCAGCAAATCCCTCATCATCTTCCTTTATCTTTTTTCCCCTCAATCTGATTACTCTCTCTGTCAAAAGCTTGGTTCCAGTGAGCTGCCTACGTAGGCTGCATTTTAAGCTATCACCAAAGGCAGCCATGCATATATCTTTCACAGAAAAGACAATTCTATAATACCTTAAGACAACCTTGATGGAAAAAAAATCCAAGATGTGGATCATACAATTAAGTGTTCATTCTAAATATAGTGAAGCAATTCGCAAAACACTGCACAAGTATTGATAAAGAGAATGAAGATAATTCTGTGTTTTCATGCTAATTAGAATAGCTAGTCATGTAGAACGTTTCACTTACTGTATGACGTTCCATCTAGGTTAAGATGCTGTCTTAGAAGGCAGCTCACAGGGTTTGGAACGAAGCCATTCTCTCTCTCTCTCTCTCTCTCTCTCTCTCTCTCGCTCGCTCACTCGCTCTCTCGCTGGGTTAATCACTAGATTTCTTCTTAACAGAAATGCTGCCTTAGGCTACATAGTCAATCATTAAATACTCATATTTCTCTTTTTTTCCTTCTCTAAACGCTTATTTATTTCTGAATTTTTCTGACGTTTAATTTGAAGGCA
This sequence comes from Carassius carassius, assembly GCF_963082965.1. NCBI lineage: Eukaryota > Metazoa > Chordata > Actinopteri > Cypriniformes > Cyprinidae > Carassius > Carassius carassius. The sequence continues at coordinate 29,173,594 of NC_081778.1, forward strand.
GCACTTGTATATAGCAGTAAGTGTGAGTGTCCTATTTACTTCGGATTGTATGTAGCTTTGGGGTCAGTCAAGTTTTAATTTTGCTCTTTATATTTAAAATATCATTTTATGTTTTTAAATGTACACATTTATTAATTTTATTTATAAAGAATTAATGTAAATATTTCTATGAATATGATTGTGTAAAATAAATGGTAAAACTCTTTAAAGAATCAGCATATTAGAATGATTTCTGGAGGATCATGTGATACTGAAGACTGGAGTAATGATGCTGAAAATTCAGCTTTATTCACTGGAATAAATTACATTTTAAAATAAATTCAAATACAAAATATCTGTTTAAAATAATAATATTTCACGATTTTATCATTTTTTACAGTTCAAATAAATGCAGCCTTGGTGAGCATAAGAAAATGAATATGAATGAAATGTTAACATGTTTTGAACATGAATGTTTAATGCTGTTTGCAAGCTTCAAAGACTGGTGTGTCTCATAGGTTTCTGATATTCACACAGTTTGCTCTTCAGAGCCTGATTCAAAAGACTAGATCACCGGAAAAATGAACATACATTCATTTACTCACCCTCATGGCTAATTATTTACTGTCAAACCCAAAAACCTTCAATACAGTGAAAGCATAGAGCATGGTTAGTTATTTATCTGAACTGAACCAACACTGAACTTACTTTAGCTAAATAATGACACTACAGTCTTTTAGAGCAGAATCTGTATAATTGAGTTACATCATTGATTCTGCTCTACTGTGAAGCTGCTTCAACTCAATCTGTATTGTATAAAGTACTACAGAAATAAAGGTGACTTGACATAAAACTAGTCCATACTGTGTGGCTTGTGTACTACAACCCGAATTCCGGAAAAGTTGGGACGTTTTTTAAATTTTAATAAAATGAAAACTAAAGGAATTTCAAATCACATGAGCCAATATTTTATTCACAATAGAACATAGATAACGTAGCAAATGTTTAAACTGAGAAATTTTACACTTTTATCCACTTAATTAGCTCATTTAAAATTTAATGCCTGCTACAGGTCTCAAAAAAGTTGGCACGGGGGCAACAAATGGCTAAAAAAGCAAGCAGTTTTGAAAAGATTCAGCTGGGAGAACATCTAGTGATTAATTAAGTTAATTGATATCAGGTCTGTAACATGATTAGCTATAAAAGCTTTGTCTTAGAGAAGCAGAGTCTCTCAGAAGTAAAGATGGGCAGAGGCTCTCCAATCTGTGAAAGACTGCGTAAAAAAATTGTGGAAAACTTTAAAAACAATGTTCCTCAACGTCAAATTGCAAAGGCTTTGCAAATCTCATCATCTACAGTGCATAACATCATCAAAAGATTCAGAGAAACTGGAGAAATCTCTGTGCGTAAGGGACAAGGCCGGAGACCTTTATTGGATGCCCGTGGTCTTCGGGCTCTCAGACGACACTGCATCACTCATCGGCATGATTGTGTCAATGACATTACTAAATGGGCCCAGGAATACTTTCAGAAACCACTGTCGGTAAACACAATCCACCGTGCCATCAGCAGATGCCAACTAAAGCTCTATCATGCAAAAAGGAAGCCATATGTGAACATGGTCCAGAAGCGCCGTCGTGTCCTGTGGGCCAAGGCTCATTTAAAATGGACTATTTCAAAGTGGAATAGTGTTTTATGGTCAGACGAGTCCAAATTTGACATTCTTGTTGGAAATCACGGACGCCGTGTCCTCCGGGCTAAAGAGGAGGGAGACCTTCCAGCATGAAAGTGAAAAAAAAGTGAAGTGACATTCAGCCAAGTACGGTGACCCATACTCAGAATTTGTGCTCTGCATTTAACCCATCCGAAATGCACACACACAGAGCAGTGAACACACACACACACTGTGAGCACACACCCGGAGCAGTGGGCAGCCATTTATGCTGCGGCGCCCGGGGAGCAGTTGGGGGTTCGATGCCTTGCTCAAGGGCACCTAAGTCGTGGTATTGAAGGTGGAGAGAGAACTGTACATGCACTCCCCCCACCCACAATTCCTGCCGGCCCGGGACTCGAACTCACAACCTTTCGATTGGGAGTCCGACTCTCTAACCATTAGTCCACGACTTCCCATGTTATCAGCGTTCAGTTCAAAAGCCAGCATCTCTGATGGTATGGGGGTGCATAAGAGCATACGGTATGGGCAGCTTGCATGTTTTGGAAGGCTCTGTGAATGCTGTAAGGTATATAAAGCTTTTAGAGCAACATATGCTTCCCTCCAAACAACGTCTATTTCAGGGAAGGCCTTGTTTATTTCAGCAGGACAATGCAAAACCACATACTGCAGCTAAAACAACAGCATGGCTTCTTTGTAGAAGTGTCCGGGTGCTAACCTGGCCTGCCTGCAGTCCAGATCTTTCACCTATAGAGGACATTTGGCGCATCATTAAACGAAAAATACGTCAAAGACGACCACGAACTCTTCAGCAGCTGGAAATCTATATAAGGCAAGAATGGGACCAAATTCCAACAGCAAAACTCCAGCAACTCATAGCCTCAATGCCCAGACGTCTTCAAACTGTTTTGAAAAGAAAAGGAGATGCTACACCTTGGTAAACATGCCCTGTCCCAACTTTTTTGAGACCTGTAGCAGAAATCAAAATTGAAATGAGCTCATTTTGTGCATAAAATTGTAAACTTTCTCAGTTTAAACATTTGCTATGTTATCTATGTTCTATTGTGAATAAAATATTGGCTCATGTGATTTGAAAGTCTTTTAGTTTTCATTTTATTAAAATTTAAAAAACGTCCCAACTTTTCCGGAATTCGGGTTGTATATTTCAAGTGAACAGGAACAGTTTTTTTTTTTTGTAGAATTTAAACTATTCCCTCATGCTTTCAGAGTAAGAAACTGTGCAACTAACTCGTTTTTCTCTGATGACTCGCTCTTTAGTGTGCATCTTTGTGTGTTGCCATTTCAGGGGTCAGAACATTTCAGATTTGATGTGGATGTATTGAAGGAATGGGGTCACTATGGGCACAGAAGAGTAACACGAGATCTGCCGTGTTTGGTGAAGGCCAGTAGCTGACCATTTGACCCAACACACAACGGGCTCTGTCCCTATAACCAAATCAGAAGTGGCAGGGCCACTGTAGGGAGAGAAGCCGTTGTGTGTTGGGTCAGATGGTCAGTGCATGGCCAACAGGGATTTTTTTCTTGTCCTAGAGGGAGTTTACTCTGTTAGCAGTGTAACAGGCCTGCCATGTCTTAACACTGAGGGGCAGAGGGGATTGGAGAGCTGTTTCATACAGATGCATTCTGACTGTGCAGGGTATTTTGAGCCGCTGCAGTATCTCTTTCCTCTGGCCCATCATGGCCATGTCGGATCCTGATTTATCTTTCGGGCATGCATCCACGAGGGAAAAGAGGCTGTGAAATTCACCCTAGACGTCACTGATTAATTGTGTTGATTTTTCGATCAGAAGCCCCTCTAGGTACATGTTTCATAGCTTGTGTTCAAATTGTTTGTTAGTAGCACAAGATGTGCCAAGTTCTGAATGTCAGGAAGAGTTTGCGTTGTTCTTTTTTCTAGTATATACTGTAGCTAAATTAGGACTAAGGATGAATCTCTGTCGAGAATATGTCTGGGTTATTCTTTCAAAAATAAAAAGAAATAAGAAGTTATAATATGTACAGTATAAGAAGCTGATAGCTATTTTAGGACTTTTAGGTTCAAAAAGGTTTTTCCTTGTGACATAATTTTAGTTTAAAAAGGCTCATTTTAATCCATAATAAAAATGTACATAATTTAAATGATTACTTTTATGAGATTGTATCAATTCATTTTATCATGTTATTAATATTTCAATATTTTATTTTATGTATTTATTATACATTTTATTAAATTAATTACATTATTTTATTAATATTTGTAACAAATAAAAAATGCATTTCTTTTTCTTTTTTTTGGCATTTTTATTTGTCACAGTTTTCCTCCAGTAACAAAAGTGAAAAACTAATATTTGTAATTTTTTTTATTATGTATATGTATCAGAAGCAGCTCCGTTTCATCTCGGAGACACGTTCTGTCTTTGCGCTTGCCAAATTCCGCTGTGTAAATAGCAAATCCGTCATTGCATGAGCGCAACTGACTCTTAAAGGGAATGTAAGATGATCTCTGATTTGTTTATTGCACGTTACACCCAAAAAACACCCATTACTCATTAAGAGAATAGGCACAATCATGTAGACCATGCGCCCAGGCGGGCCAACCGTTTTTCTGTCGTTAAAATAGCAAAAGTGGATTTGGACACGCCCTGAGTGCACCCGCGCCATGCGCTTTACACTTTGCATTGAGATGGTTAAAATAGGGCCCCTAGTCTCCTTGTTAAACTGTTCTGATGCATGATACTCATGTTGTCATTAGCACTGTAGTTTCACACAGTTGCATGCAGAGTTGGAGTTTGGCAAGAACTAAAACAAATAAAACTGTCCAGTTGGCTGAAAACAGTCAGTCTTTATCAAAACAAGCTGTGTGAAGCAATCAAAACTAGAGGAGCAAAATTGCATTATTATACTGGTATATGCATGCATATCTGTGACTGTATAACAATACAGCATGGTTAGAGGATGAGTACAGTATTAAAGAAACAAATGTTCATTTCAACATTATTTTATTAGACACATAATTGAAAAAAGATTCAGCACTTGTCATGTAAGCTGGTGAGCATATTTTTGACATCATAGCTGTTTTAATTGTGTGCACAGTGCTTTTGAATGCTTCTAGAACCATCCATTTTATAATGCATTATTTACCACAGTATTTTGGAAGCAGTGATTTCTACATTTGATCCAAGTGTTGGCCGCTCTTGAAAGGCTGCTGTGAAGAATATGCTGTTCACAGACAACATTGTGTGTGTGTGTGTGTGTGTGTGTGTGTGTGTGTGTGTGTGTGTGTGTGTCTGTGTCTGTGTGTGTGTGTGTGTGTGTGTGTGTTGGCCTCCAGTATGAGAGGCAGATCCTCTTGAGCCAAATGAGTACGAAGTACACATGGCTTGAGCAACAGTGGTAATACAATTCAGCATTAGCTGCTAAAGCATATCACATTCTCTGACCCTGCAGCCAACTCTCCACACAAGTACTGCAGCTCCAAACATGCCTATTTATACCAATTGCATATACATTTTTATGCACCTCATAATGTTCTCTGCAAGGTACAAACTTGCTTTTAATTTTTAATTAAGATTAAAAACACTTCAAAGCAGCATGTTTTATCAGTAAGTCTGTTAAATCTATCATTACCCTGCAGAAGATCCAGCTAAATCTAATGCTAGTTTGTTTTGCATGGTTTCTGGATGGTTATTTACAGTCATTGGTGTGTTCCATTCGACCATAAGTGGACTGCGAAGTGGACTTCAATTTAAGTGAGATTCCATTCCGAAGGGAGCGAACATGTTCAGTTCGAAGGCCACTGAGAATGGCATAGGGAATAAGGGAACACCGATACATCACTTCACAGGAAGTGGAAAGGGAAAATCACCCATCAAGGGTTGAAATAAATGTAGTTATTATACAAATTAGAGTATTTATGAATGGTTATGGCGATGAATGTTACATTTGCACGTATTATATGAATAGGTGAAAATAAGTAAAACCAGGGAGAAAGAGCTGAGGCGCTGTAATTTTTTATTTTACTTTATATACTTTACTTCAGGAGAACTTAACTTTGACGCTGCTTTTTTGGAAAGAAAGCGCACGAGATGAGATCACAACTGTTAACAGTCTAAAAATATACATTTTGACTATATTTATTAGATGCATAATTGTAAATGTATTTATATGTATTTAAATTTGAAATAAAGTAAATTACTATGTTTATTTATGTTATATAACAATCTGCGTGACCCCATCGTTGCCTTTCTTTGGTGAAGATCCAGGGTGTCCCAAATGAGCGATTATTGTCAGTGAAGTCCACTTCAACGGATATCCCGTGCTTAGGGAGTAGGGAGCAGAGAACACTGCATAGGGACCCTGTCAATTGGAATGCACCTCATCACTTGCTTTGTTTCTAGTTGAATCAGCCATTTTGAATGAATCATTTAAGTCAGTGATTCAAGGATCCATTCACAAAGACCGTCACTTGCTTTGTTTCTAAATGAATCAGCCGTTTTGAATGAATCATTTGAGTCAGTGATTCAAGGATCCATTCACAAAGACCGTCACTTGCTTTGTTTCTAAATAAATCAGCCATTTGGAATGAAACGTTTGAGTAAATGATTCAATGATCCATTCATAAAGACTGTCACTTGCTTTGTTTCTAAATGAATCAGAAACGTCTGAGTAAATGATTCAATGATTCACTCGTTAAGGCAAGGGCTTGCTGCCACCTCCTGTCAGTTTTAGTTTCATATTTATTTATCCTTGACAGGCCTAAACCAGCAAAGGTAGCAAAAAACACACACAGCAATATCATTAAATTATCGCCATCAAAAAAATCAAAAATAATTATAAAGATATAATTTTTTTGTCAATATTGCTCACCCCTAAGCCTAACTGCCAACTTGAACAGTAAGAGACCAATTGACCAACTGCAGGTTTAGTATTCATGTTCCCATTTTCACATATTTTGACCACCCATACTGTTTTTTTCAGGGTATATAGAGGAGGCTTGCATCGTCCCCTGTCCGTCTGATTGTAAACTCAGTGAATGGTCCAACTGGTCGCGCTGCAGTAAATCCTGTGGCAGTGGGGTCAAAGTTCGCTCAAAATGGCTCAGAGAAAAGCCTTACAATGGAGGAAGACCCTGTCCAAAACTGGATCACCTTAACCAGGTAAACATCATGCTTTCATATGCATGGAGGAATCAGTTTAGTAGGTATAAAATGTTAAATGGCATTGTTTCATAAAGTTATACTGTAGTCCATGACATGAAGGTGCAGGGGTTTCAATTAATTTTTAAATTCAAGTACATTGTTATAGCCCTTGACATAAAGCAGCAGGGGTTTCAGATAAAAAAAATTGCTTTATAAAATAATAAAAGAAAAGAATTTTGAAGGTATTAGATGTTAATGTACATTGTTTGATATCTTACACATTGAGTACCTTTTATATTTTACTACCTTGAGTAGCATACTAACTGTAATGGAACCTACAATATAGATTTGCATTACAATTTTGGATAACAAACATTGAATATACCAGTGTTATTATAGTTAACTAAAGCTAAAACCATTAAAAAAAATTGCTACTTGAAATAAATTGTTGATTGTTTCACTTGCACGTTAACTAAAACTAAATAAACTAACATTAATAAACAAAATGTATAATAAAAAACCTTTAAAAATACTAACACCAAAACACACATATCATGTGCAAATACTGCATTAAATAGTACCATTTTATTTGGATTAAACTATTTTATTGCTGCTTTTTGATGTAGAATTAATTATAAGTATGCTTAAAATCATTTATCTTTCCTCATCCCCCATATTAAATGGGTCTATAGAGCGTATTGTAGTGCATTGTGGGATTGCCAAAGGATACATGAAGTGCTACATTAAAATTTGTCCAAAAGAATGTATAAAGCGACTGATTTGTCATTTCTTAAGGCATAGAAGTACACCTATGAGATCTTAAAATACTGCCTACATAGGGAGTTCACTAGACTAGGAGCAGAGTTCAAAGTTTTCCTCAATTTCTGGAACCGCTGGCTTTGATTATACAGTGAAAATCCCAAAATAGGTTCACAAGTGAAACTCAAATTATTCAGAAATGCTTGTCTTTTCATCTCTATTCTTTATTGAGAATTACCAGAAATAGATGACTCCACATCAAAGCGTTTCTGAGATCTTTGCTCCTAACAAATATGCACTCTTGGATTTGGTTTAATTGAAATCTAGAGAAAGAAATTACACAAGCTAATTAAACCTAAAGTATTTATTTTCTTAACAGACATTTCTGGTCTGGTAAACTGTACGTATTTCATATTGAGTTTAAGCAGTGGCGTGTTTTAAAGATACAATAATAAGAAGTGCATTCTTAACTAAAAATGATGTTTTGTGGTGCTTTGATCTCTAGATGCAGAAGTTCTAATGACTAATGATTTTTCTATAACTCTCCAATAATGCTGCTCGGCCACAGGCACAGGTAAAAACACTTTCTTCTCTTAAATGGGAGTTTTTCTTTCTTTCTTACATTTCTCATTCCTGAGTTAATTTAAATTCCTCTTATGGATTTTATTTTGTTGTGTTTGTCACTGTGGTGCGCAATTACAATTTTTAAAGCATTAGAGGCACAGAACCCATGCTTTTGTTGTGAGAACTACTAGATATGTCAGATAAACTATTAACCTACCATGAAAAAGTTGCCTCCCTTACAAAAATGGTTTGTCCCTCCTTAAAACTGTCACCCTGGTGCACTTGAAGCTAAATTATTATTTTGACATAATCTGTTGAATTAATATCCTGATTGGTTGATTGATTAATTGATTTTATTTAATTTATATATTTTAATTTAATAGTTTATGAATAATTAATTGATTGATTTTTAAATGAATAATTTTTAAGTTTTAAGTAAATTTATTTTGTGCATTTAATTTTGCTTTTTATTATGTGTGTCTTTATTTAATAATTTATGCCATAATTTTGAATTAATATTCTGATGGGTGTATGTATTAATTAATTTATTTTCTTTTATTTATATTAATTTTATAATTAATTATTATAATGATTATAATTTTTTGTTGGTTTGTTTTTATATAGGTATTAATCTAATTATGACATATGTTGAATTAACACAGATATTTATTAATTAATTAATTTATTGTTTATTTATTGTACGTAATTTATTTATTTATTGAAATACATTTTAATTGAGTTATTTTATGTATTTCCTTTTTTTTTACTTAATATGTGTTTATTTTTCTTTCTAGAAAAAAACACACACAGAAAAACACACTTTTAACTGCTTTTAGATATGTAGACAAGTACCTTTATGTTGAATAGAAAATACAGTAATATTTAGATCTTTGACCTGAAGATTTCATTGTTCTGGTATTATTCAGACCAGTCCAGTTGCTTGTATTGGATTTTGTATGATTGTAATGTGTGGACGGTGGTCTCGTGTCTCAGGTCTATGAGGTGGTCCCGTGCGTCAGTGACTGCAGTCAGTATATTTGGGTAGCTGAACCATGGAGTGTGTGGAAAGTCAGTAACGTGGATCTGAAGGAGAACTGTGGCGAGGGCATTCAGACCAGAAGAGTCAGGTGAGAGTCTTTCCTCATGTCTATTTGACTCTTACTCCATCCATAAGACTCTGCCGTTATACTGTGCTCATCTCTGATGGTCCTGCAGGTGTATGTTGAACACAGTGGACGGTCCCTCTGATGCGGTGGAGGACTATCTGTGTGATCCAGAGGAGATGCCACAAGGCACGAGGGAGAGCCGCCTGCCCTGTCCCGAGGACTGTGTGCTGTCCGACTGGAGCTCCTGGACGCCATGTGACCTGGTCAGGATTATCACTAATCCATTAAAACCCTGTTCACACTAGGGTTGCATCTCGCCATTCATTTTATCTCTGTATTATTTCACTTCTTCTCAGAAATCAGCCTATTAATATCACAATTTCAGAGGAGTTCTCAGCAATGTCTCAGATGCTGCATCTTGCGTTGCCAAGAAAGCAAAGTCTGCAATCAAAAGATCTCAATTTAAACACGAACATTTCTCAGAACAAATAAATGTTGCTGCTTTCCACAATGTTTTTTTTTTTAGTATTATGTGCAATATTTTGAAATGGTGTTTATTTTTCTATTTTCAATAGTCACATTTTTTACGTTTTAGTATTTTTGTTACGTGCTTCTGTCATTTTTATTAGTTTATTATTTTATGTTTGTTTAGATTTATTTTTATTTCAGTTTTAGTTTTAGGAATTGTAACACTTAGTTTTTTTAAGTTTGTTTTTCATTTGATATTTATATTTTATTTCAGCTTTTAATAATGTATTAGTTTTTTTTATAATTATATTTAACATTAATTTCATTTTTATTTTTTGTAATTTTAGAACTTAGTTATTTCAGTTAGTTGCCAAGGCAACATTTCTAATTTTCTAATTTAAGATTTGTAAGTTTTATATAGTTTTAATATTTATTCTTTATTCCAACTCTATTTAAATCCCTAAAATATTAGCAACACTGATTAACAATAACAACACTGTTTTTTTTATCCTACACATCTGAGACATGTCTAAGATATCCCTTAAATCTGAGCAATAGCATTTCTGGCTAATGCTAAAAGGGATATCATTTTATTCTGTGTTTTATGATTTCAGTCAGAGCCAACTGACATTGAGGCATAAATAGTGGCATAAAAAAATCAGAGCAGGTCACTTGTTAGACAGTTAATAAACGGCTTGGAGAGAAATATGAGAGAATTATGAGCTCATTAACATAAATAAACAGCAGTCTATTTTACTGGCCTCTTTAAGCCGTGTTCTGGAAGAGGAGATCGAGAGAGGACAGCGTTTGCCCTGCGTCTGCCGAAAGAGGGAGAGGACTGTCCAGTTAGCATGCAGACCGAGCCCTGCCTCCTGAACCGCAACTGCTTTCACTACAGCTACAACATCACCGGTGAGGAGACCAAAACTGAAAAAAAAGGGTTTCCCCAAACTGGTTTTCTAGCTATGGTTGCTCGATTTGGAGCAAAAATCTTATTGAAAGCAAATAATTAAAAAAAATGTTTAATTAATTAGTTTTAAAAATTTCAGATTTTATAACACTTTATGAAAATATTGCTATTATTATTGAAATCTTTTTATTATTCATATTTATAATGTTACATTACTTCAAATAATAATTTAAAATGTGTTTGTTATTGTTTTTTTAGTTAAAAGGCCCTTGTTTGTAAGGCTGCATTTCTATACATTTTTCTATACAATTCTATATAAAAACAAAATAAGAAATATTGGTAATGTAATATTTCACAGTAAAAAAAAAATTAAATTAAAAAAACAAGTATTTAAGAAAAATAACAATAATGATTTAATATTTAACATCAAAGTGATAAATCTTAATTTCCCAAATGGTTTGCCAAATTGTGTTCTTTCTAAAGTTAATGTGACATTAATGATCCAAATCAATAAATAAAATCAATATTCTTTTCTCATAAAACAATCTCTTTTTCTCTCTAAAAGTACACCACAGTACTGCAGTAATATTGCTTATGAATGTTGTTTCTTGCTGACTTTAACACATTTGTCTGCTCTTTGTCTGCCTGCGGTTTTTAAGTCCTTCTGGTCTGGGCATTATCCACACAGCACTTCCTTTACTCTTATTGTTTTGAATTGCCGTTCATATGAATGAGTCATTGAAGAGTTGGGATCATTACTGGAGCTGCTTGCTCCATCTGCTCAGACTTCATTCACGATTCCCCTCCAAGAGTGTCCGAGTGAAGCACAGCGGTCCTCAAGCCATCTGCTCTGGTGGACACAAGCAACCTCTGACCTAGACATGTAGTTTAATGAGAACCTGCAGGGTGACATCTGTGTGTGTGTGTCTGTGTGTGTGTATGTTCACTTAGACTGGAGCACGTGCCAATTAAGTGCCAACGCTGTGTGTGGAATCGGTCTCAAGACGAGGATGCTGGACTGCGTTAGAAGTGATGGCAAATCTGTTGACCTCAAGTACTGCGAAGAGGTTTGTGCATTAATTTACAGATGCTGCCGCTTGTGAATTTCTTTGTTTTATTCTCAGTAGAAGTAAGTATTAATGTATTGTGAAAAAAAAGAATAATTTACTGACCCCAAACTTTTAAACAGTATATTCCACAAAGAAAATGCATTTGCAAACGCCACTAAAACACGAATAAAATATATATATTTGCAATACAATTTTTAAGTCTCTAAATCTACACTTATGATGTTTTAACTATTACTATGATGTTGAGATCCAGTGGAAAAGAAACAAGGTTAGTTGGTGGCATTTTAAATAGTGGGTTAATGTGAAAAGAAATGGCAAAAGATCAGTCAAAACCGACAGCTCTTGGACCCTGTGGGTGATAAATCATATGCATGGCATATTAACCATATAACCCAGTTTTCAGCCAGCTGTCTTTGTAACAGGGTAAAAAAAAAGAAAATACAGTTCTTTAGCTTCTCAGATGTTTCTCTTTTGGAATGACCTTTTTTTCACACAAATGCTTAAGAAACGGTCTTATTTCCACCGCAGCTACACTTAGAGAAGAAATGGCAGATGAATGCTTCCTGTACGGTGGAGTGTCCAGTCAACTGTCTGCTCTCTGATTGGTCAGCATGGTCAGACTGCTCACAGACCTGTGGCCTTGAAGGTAAAGCCAAATACTCAAGCCAAAGACTTCTTACTGCTGTGTTAAATGTGTTTGTCATAAACACTTCCATTAAAAAGTTTGGGCTCAGTTAGATTTTGTAATGCTTTTAATTGAAGTCTCAAATGCTCATTAAAGTTGCATTTATTTGATAAAAATACATTAAAACAGCAATTATTGCTGCTATAGTAATTATTGCTATTTACAATAACTGTTTTCTAATTTAATATATTTTAAAATATTTTAAAAAGTAATTTTACTTTTGATCAGCATCATTACTTCAGTATTCAGTGTCACATGATCCTTCAGAAATCATTCTAATATGCGGATTTGCTGCTCAAGAAACATTCCTGATTATTATCAATGTTCAAAACAGTTGTGCTGCTTCATATTTTTTCTGGAAACCGTGATTTTTTAAATAGATGAATAGAATGAATATGAATGAATAGAAATTTGAAAGATCAAAATAACAACATTTATTTGAAGTAGAAATATTTTGTAATCTAAAAACCTTTACTGTCACTTTTGATGAATTTAATGAATCATTGACGAATACAGTTTTTCATTTCTTAAAAAAAATAAATAAATAATGATATAATAATGGTATAAGTCTCAGCCAAATATGCTGTACACAATACTGAAAAAAACATCAAAATAGCAGGCTCAGATCAAATGTTCTGCCTGAAGTGCAACTTTAAAGTAAAGAAAAATAAAGCAATGATCTTGGTGTGGCTATAGAGCCATGCTCACCTGTTTGAGACTAGGCAAGTATGTAGGCTGTACAATTGAGCTTGTAGAAAAAAGACAGCATAGGAGAATGGAGCTAGAATTCGATGAAATGGTGAACTTTGTGAAAGTACTGTTCAACGAAAACAGAGGGAAGCAGCGCTAGATAGAAAGTGACAGTTTGCCTGCCAAACACTTCCAAGATAAGGCTGAATAAAGCAGAGCGAGACAGAAGGTGGTGCATTGTATGCAGTTTTATGCTAAACACATGTGGGATGAGCTAGAGAGTTATCTGAGTCTGCTGTGAGTGTGTGGAGATGTGTGTGCATGCCAAATCTGTCAAAAACAGGTCCAGCTCATATTTCACTCTGAAAAGTCTAAACTTTTGGGATTTTTTTTTTTACTCTTCTCATAATGTTCACTATCATTCAGAAGTTTTTTTTTTGTTTTTTTTTTAAAGAAATTAGTTATTTGATTCTGCAATTTATCAAAAGTGACATTAATACATTAATATGATTTATAATGTTAAAAACTATTTATATTTCAAATAGATGCAGTTCTTGAGAAAATCTCTTTTAAATGTATTGCACACACACACACACACACACACACACACACACAAACTATCATATAATTGAATCATATAATCATATTTTTAAAAAGTACATAAAACGTTGTATTACCATATTTTTGCTCTGATACAGAACAGATCAGGTTTTGAGGTCAGCAGTTTCTTTAAAGTGTGTTGTTCTCTGTGGAACTTGAGCTTAAACTCATTTCTCTGTCTTGTGTGTCAATTCCTCAGGGAAGATGTGGCGGAGACGGACGGTGGTTGAGGCGTCTCAGGGGGACGGCAGGCCGTGTCCGTCTCAGATGGAGCAGTGGAAGCCGTGTCCTGTACGACCCTGTTACAGATGGCAGTACGGCCCGTGGTCCGAGTGCCGTGTTGAGGTCTTTTGCAATTCTTGATCATCAAATTGAACTTAAACACTGAAATACATTCACATAAGAAAAAATGAACTTCAACTTGCAAAGGTTCCAGGTCAAGTCTATATTTCACAAATCATGTTTTTGTGCATTTTTTTCACTGAAAATTTTTAGATTGAATGTCAAATTATTCACTCTAAGGTTCACAGTAGTACCACATTCAAATATTTGGGGCTGGTAAGATTTTTTTTTTAAATTCTGCTCACCAAGTCTGCGTATAATACACTAAAAACAGTAATATTTTGATATATTATTACAATTTAAAATAAATGATTTCTATCTGAATATATTTTAAAATATAATTTATTCCTGTGATCAAAGCTGTATTTTTATCATCATTACTCCAGGCTTCAATGTCACATGATCCTCAAGAACTCATTCTAATATGCTGATTTGCTGCTGAATAAACATTTCTTATTATCAATGTTAAAAAACAGTTGTGCTGTTTAATATTTTTGTGAAAATTATGCTTTTTTTTCTGGATTCGATTAATATAAGGTTAAAAAATTGTCCTCTACTGATCTATTTTTGTGACTCATGAAATTCAGACTTGTTTATTGAACTGTGTTGTACAACAGAGCAATAGCTGAAGCTAAACACCTCAGTCGCCCAGCGGCACACGCTCTGAATGCGTTAACGACCTACGCTGGAACTCCTCGCTCTCCCAATACCTTGTTTTCCAATCTTGCTGTCAACCTTGTCTCCTCTTCTATTATTCTGTCTGATCCTCCTCCATTTCAATCCTGCTTTTGATCTTTGGATTTAGGAAGTGTTGATGACTCACACCTGAACCTGTGTGTGTGTGTGTGTTGTAGGAGGTGGTGTGCGGGGTGGGCCTGCGTTTCCGGAACCTGTCATGCTTTGTATCAGACGGCTCTGGCGATGGGAAGAGCAGCACTGTAGAGGAAGAGCTCTGTGCTGGATTGGAGCAGGCCGTCGATGGAGATAAAAATATTATTCTGGAGGAGTCCTGCACTTTACCCTGCCCTGGTAACAGACAAAAATCACACAGGATTCTTGATCTGTGAGGCCATCATTGCATGCAAACTTATTGTGAAAAACTAGATAGATATAGATAGATAGATAGATAGATAGATAGATAGATAGATAGATAGATAGATAGATAGATAGATAGATAGATAGATAGATAGATAGATAGATAGATACTAGATAGATAGATAGATACTAGATAGATAGATAGATACTAGATAGATAGATAGATACTAGATAGATAGATACTAGATAGATAGATACTAGATAGATGATAGATAGATAGATAGATAGATAGATAGATAGATAGATAGATAGATAGATAGATAGATAGATAGATAGATAGATAGATAGATAGATAGATAGATACTAGATACTAGATACTAGATAGATAGAAGATAGATAGATAGATAGATAGATAGATAGATAGATAGATACTAGATAGATAGATACTAGATAGATAGATAGATACTAGATACTAGATAGATAGATAGATAGATAGATAGATAGATAGATAGATAGATAGATAGATAGATAGATAGATAGATAGATAGATACTAGATAGTAGATAGATAGATAGATACTAGATAGATAGATACTAGATAGTAGATAGATAGATAGATACTAGATAGATAGATAGATACTAGATAGATAGATAGATACTAGATACTAGATAGATAGATAGATAGATAGATACTAGATAGATAGATACTAGATACTAGATAGATAGATAGATAGATACTAGATAGATAGATACTAGATAGATAGATACTAGATAGATGATAGATAGATAGATAGATAGATAGATAGATAGATAGATAGATAGATAGATAGATAGATAGATAGATACTAGATACTAGATACTAGATACTAGATACTAGATAGATAGATAGATAGATAGATAGATAGATAGATAGATAGATAGATAGATAGATAGATACTAGATAGATAGATACTAGATAGATAGATAGATAGATAGATAGATAGATACTAGATACTAGATACTAGATACTAGATAGATAGATAGATAGATAGATAGATACTAGATAGATAGATAGATAGATAGATACTAGATACTAGATACTAGATACTAGATAGATAGATAGATAGATAGATAGAAGATAGATAGATAGATAGATAGATAGATAGATAGATAGATAGATAGATACTAGATAGATAGATACTAGATAGATAGATACTAGATAGATAGATAGATAGATAGATAGATAGATACTAGATAGATAGATAGATAGATAGATAGATAGATAGATAGATAGATAGATAGATAGATAGATAGATAGATAGATAGATAGATACTAGATAGATAGATAGATAGATACTAGATAGATAGATAGATAGATAGATAGATAGATAGATAGATAGATAGATAGATAGATAGATACTAGATAGATAGATAGATAGATAGATACTAGATAGATAGATAGATAGATAGATACTAGATAGATAGATAGATAGATAGATACTAGATAGATAGATAGATAGATAGATAGATAGATAGATAGATACTAGATAGATAGATAGATAGATAGATAGATAGATAGATAGATAGATAGATAGATAGATAGATAGATACTAGATAGATAGATACTAGATAGATAGATACTAGATAGATAGATAGATAGATACTAGATAGATAGATAGATAGATAGATACTAGATAGATAGATAGATAGATACTAGATAGATAGATAGATAGATAGATAGATAGATAGATAGATAGATAGATAGATAGATAGATAGATACTAGATACTAGATACTAGATACTAGATACTAGATAGATAGATAGATAGATAGATAGATAGATAGATAGATACTAGATAGATAGATAGATAGATAGATAGATAGATAGATAGATAGATAGATAGATACTAGATACTAGATACTAGATACTAGATAGATAGATAGATAGATAGATAGAAGATAGATAGATAGATAGATAGATAGATAGATAGATAGATAGATAGATAGATAGATAGATAGATAGATAGATACTAGATAGATAGATAGATAGATAGATAGATAGATAGATAGATAGATAGATAGATAGATAGATACTAGATAGATAGATACTAGATACTAGATACTAGATAGATAGATAGATAGATAGATAGATAGATAGATAGATAGATAGATAGATAGATAGATAGATAGATAGATAGATAGATAGATAGATACTAGATAGTAGATAGATAGATAGATAGTAGATAGATAGATAGATACTAGATAGATAGATAGATAGATACTAGATAGATAGATAGATAGATAGATAGATAGATAGATAGATAGATAGATAGATAGATAGATAGATAGATAGATAGATAGATAGATAGATAGATACTAGATAGTAGATAGATAGATAGATAGTAGATAGATAGATAGATACTAGATAGATAGATAGATAGATAGATAGATAGATAGATAGATAGATAGATAGATAGATAGATAGATAGATAGATAGATAGATAGATAGATAGATAGATAGATAGATACTAGATAGATACTAGATAGATACTAGATAGATAGATAGATACTAGATAGATAGATACTAGATACTAGATACTAGATAGATAGATAGATAGATAGATAGATAGATAGATAGATTGATAGATAGATAGATAGATAGATAGATAGATAGATACTAGATACTAGATACTAGATAGATAGATAGATAGATACTAGATAGATAGATAGATAGATACTAGATAGATAGATAGATAGATAGATACTAGATAGATAGATAGATAGATAGATAGATACTAGATAGATAGATAGATAGATACTAGATAGATAGATAGATAGATAGATAGATAGATAGATAGATACTAGATAGATAGATAGATAGATAGATAGATAGATAGATAGATAGATAGATAGATAGATAGATAGATAGATAGATAGATAGATAGATAGATAGATACTAGATAGATAGATAGATACTAGATAGATAGATACTAGATAGATAGATACTAGATAGATAGATAGATAGATACTAGATAGATAGATAGATAGATAGATAGATAGATACTAGATAGATAGATAGATAGATAGATAGATAGATAGATAGATAGATAGATACTAGATAGATAGATACTAGATAGATAGATACTAGATAGATAGATACTAGATAGATACTAGATAGATAGATACTAGATAGATACTAGATAGATACTAGATAGATAGATACTAGATAGATAGATAGATAGATAGATAGATAGATAGATAGATAGATAGATAGATAGATAGATAGATACTAGATAGATACTAGATAGATAGATAGATACAGTAGATAGATATCTATTTATCTAACTTTGCACCCTTAAATAGCTTCAATGTAATTCTCTGCTTTTTATATATTTTATAATGTAGTTAACTTCCCTAGAAGAGCAGGCTCATTACATTTGAACTAATAAAAAAAAAAAAAAGTTGTTGCACAGCAGACTGCAGTTTACAGGAACCTCCTCTTCTGCTGTTATAAGTGTTGTGAATGAAATGGAAAGCTATTTAGATGAGTCTGTTGATCTGTTCAGGTGACTGTTACCTGATGGAGTGGTCCGACTGGAGCCCGTGTCAGAGTGTGTGTGTGAAGGGTCAGCGTTTGGACTTCACTCCGGTGCAGGTCCGCTCGCGTGCCGTCATCGCACAGGAACCGGAGAACATCGCTCAGTGCCCCGATCAGGAGTGGCAGACCCGGCCCTGCAGCAGTGAGAAAACATGCTCCTCCTCTCTCATTTGAATAAAGACTGATGTTATTCAACATGAATCATTTTAAGAATTTAACATTTTATAACACATAGGCTATCGTTTGTTTTTATAATGACATCACCTTAGACCAGGGCTCCGAACCGGTTCAAGGAACGAAAACGAAAACCGGAAAAGAACGAAATTTTGACAGGAACAGAACCAGAAACAGAAACGAAATCAAATTTTATAGTTCCGAACAGAATCGAAAATTTGAAATGGCTGATAACCGGTTAATAACGTCATTTTATCGTTCCATTTAATATTTGAAATTTGCTGTCAACCAATCACGAATTCCATGTGAAGCTGAAGCCAGCGAGTGAAATGTCTGCTCAGCTGTGAACTCATCATAGGCAAGTCTCAATGAACTGCCTTCAGGGCAGGATTAAGACCAAATTAGGCCTGATGACGCAGCGCAAAAAGGGCTTTTTTTTGCATGTGCATTCGACACTCAAGCGCCAGCATGCTTAGCCTTTCCTGTCCAACTGAGGACCGCAGATCTCCTTTGATTATTCCAAACTTTTAGAAGCTCCACTCGCCGGGTGCATTGGACATAATCATGCACAGATAGATGCGCTAACCAATTTCGACATTTGGAAACGTCTGAGAAAGATTCAGCGATGACAAAAGCTCATTCAAGCTCTGCTGATTCGTTCACAGTCACCGGTTTCTGAGTGTGCATGAATGCAGCAAACTGAATCAGCTAATTCTGACGGATTAATAATCAGTTAAACAGTTTAAAAAGTCATTTATTTATTTTCAGTAAATTATCAAAAAATGTTAAAAGGTTTGCTGCATGGTTAAAATACACTATGCGTATATATATTGAATGAGAGACCCGCTGGTTTCAGTTTCGTTTTAGCCTAAATTAGTTAGTTTTAGTTTGTCGTAATATTGCTATAGATTCTTATATTTTTAATTCTTATTTTCTAAATACTGTTAATTTGAAGGATTTATTGTGGAGTGAGGGGAACTAAAATAGCCTAGCGGAGCTTCTCAAATTTCCCGGAAGCTGAACAGTTTTCATTTGCTATATTAACCTCAAAATAATTCTTAGAATAAAATTTGGAGTCCAACTTTCGGACGCATATACAGCGTTACTTATTATATATTTACCATTATTCTATATTCTTTATATTAAATAGGGATGCACCGAATCCAGGATTCAGATTCAGCCGAATACTGGGCTTTTTGACGGGGTTCGGTTTCGGCCGAACCTTAGGGTTTTTTTTTCACTGAACCAAACCCTAGGCTTGCGCTACGCTGGTCGATGTCACGCGGCCTTGATTGCGTGAAGGTGTTTACATGAGGAGGAACAAGGCCCGACAGTTCGCTCTAAACTAAACTGTTCAGGAATCTTGAGTGGATGGAACAATATATACCGTAGCAATACAGAGCCAGCCAGTCACATCGGGTGCTGACGTGGAGATAAGCGTTTTTTTCGGTGAGCCTTTGATTCCTCTTAGAGAGGATCCTCTTCAGTGGTGGAAGACAAACCAACAGCGATTTCCACTGCTGGCAAAAATGTAAAAAATCTACCTCTGTGTGCCAGTAAACCTCTGTGCCCAGGGAAAGACTTTTCAGTACTGCTGAACATTCGTTCCCACACTCGCAACCGGCTGTCACCTGTTAATGCAGAGCGTCTTTTTTTTTTTTAAATGAAACTCTCATTTCATGTGAAAGATTAGAGATTTTAAGTTAATTTAATTATGATGCAGGAGATGTGATCTTCCGTAATATTTTTCGTAATATTTGGCTACTGTAATCATCGTCTATCCTACTGTTATAAACGAAAACTAAACAGCCTTCTATCCATGTTTATTGAGTTAATGTTCAATAACATTCATTTCAGTTAAGTCACCAAACATATTCTGATTTTTAAAAAGAAAAGAAAAACACTTTTCTTTGCATTGCTGCACTTTTATTGAAAGGTTTTGGTTGTTTACTTGGGGAAGCATATGCTTGGTAATTGTCAAAAAAGTTTTTCTCACTTGTCATCCTGGCATAATGTTGCCTACTCTTTTTTTTTTTTTTTTTTTTTTTTTTACAGATAAAATAAAATGAAAAATACATTGCTGTGGACATTGTTTACTTCTTTAATGTGTTTTACTGTTTTAATGGAATAAGGATGCGAGTAGGATTCGGTATTCGGTTTCGGATTCACAAAAATCTGGATTCGGTGCATCCCTAATATTAAATACTATTTTTGTCACACACCACTAAAGCACAGTTCACTGAATTTTAATGAAGAGGAAACACTCAGAGGTGAAATTACGTAAATGCCCAGCGTCCGAGAGACTTCACTTCCAAAACATAAGTCCTGGCGTACTTCAGGGAGGAAGAGGATCGTTAACCACTGACCAACGGCCGATGAGGACAAAGATGATGATGAAGGTGATCTGCGGGCTGGAGGTCGGGAGTCGGGTGAGTCTTACACAAACATGCGATAGACGAGACCAGATGGTTAGGTGTCTGTGAGTGCGGGTTTATATGCCAGTCTTGATTGGTCAGCAGCAGGTGCAATGATTTAATACTCGGGTGAGCAGGAACGGGAAGGTTGAGCTGTAGGGTCTGACGCTGCTTGGTTAGTTCGATCCGTGACAGTACCCCCTCCTCAACGGGCAGCTCCTGAAGCCCGATGATGGTGGCGACGAGGACGGCCTCTCCCTCTGTGTGCAGGACGATCTGGTTGATTGATATGGAACTCCTGGAGTAAGGTAGGGTCTAGAACATCCTCATGCGGAATCCAGGACACTTTCTTCAGGACCGAAACCCTCCCAGTCAATGAGATATTCCAGTTGGCCTCCTCTTCGCTGTGAATCCAGGATGGCACGTACAGTGTAGATGGGGTCTTCCTCCAGTTCGATTGGAGGAGGAGGTACCTCAGCCATGTCAGACCATGTGGGAGAAGGGAGAAGAGAAGGTCGGTGAGGTTTTAACAGAGATACATGGAAGGTAGGAGCAATTCTGCAATTTGGGGGGTAATTTTAGATGATAAGTGACAGGATTGATCTGCCTTAAAATCGTGAATGGCCCTATGTATTTGGGACTCAGCTTGCGGCAGGGCAGCCGGAGGCGTATATCCCTAGTAGAGAGCCAGACCTTCTGAACAGGGAGGTAAGTAGGGGTTACTGCTCTGTGAACGTCTGCCTGCTTCTTGTGCCTCCTAACTGCCCTTTGCAGATGGACATGTGCAGAGTCCCAAACCCTCTCGCTTTCCTGAAACCAACAGTTGACTGCTGGGACCTCAGAGGGCTCTCCTGACCATGGGAACAGAGGTGGCTGGAAGCCGAGCACACATTGGAATGGTGTTAGGCCTGTGGTGGACTGGCGGAGAGAGTTTTGAGCATACTCGGCCCAGGTGAGATATCGGCTCCAAGTTTGCTGGTGGCCATGGCAGTAGGATCTCAGGAAGCGTCCGATCTCCTGTATCTTTGTTTCCGTCTGACCATTCGATTGTGGATGGTAGCCAGATGTTAGGTTTATGGATACCCCTAGGAGACGGAAGAAGGCCTTCCAAACTCTGGAAATAAACTGAGGTCCTCGGCCCGAGATTATGTCTTCGGGTAGCCCATAGTTCCGAAATACCTGATTGAATAGGGCTTCAGCAGTCTCCATGGCTGATGGCAGTCATTTTAGTGGGATAAGGCGACAGGCTTTCGAGAAATGATCTACTGCCACAAGAACGCAAGTGTAGGAGTTAGAGTTGGGCAGATCTGAAATGAAATCTACTCCTATGTGTGACCAGGGTCGGCGAGGAATAGGCAGTGGAAGTAACTTCCCCTCAGGAAGATGGTGTGGTACGCTGGAGATGGCACAGGTGGAACATCCTTGAACAAAGCGTTTGATTTCTCCGGACATGCCAGGCCACCAATATCGCGGATGAGCGAGAGGGTTCGTTGGCTGCCGGGATGTCCTGACCCTAAGGAGGAGTGTACAGAGTTCATGAGGGGCAGTCGTAGAGCTGATGGGACATAGGCTAACCCTTCGGGAACTCCCGGTGGAGCAGGTTCAGAAAGAGTTGCTTGGGCAATCTGATCATGTTAGAGCCCAATGGATGGGACTGACAATGATGGCTGGAGGGAGTTTGGATTCTGGTGGCCGGGTAGCTTGGTCTGGGGCATGAATGTGGGAAAGGGCGTCGGCCCTTTGGTTCTTTGTTCCTGGATGATACGTCACTGTGAATCTAAACCGGGTGAAGAATAGTGCCCATCTGGCTTGACGAGGGTTTAGGCGTTTAGCTTCCCGGAGGTACTCTAAGTTGCGCTGGTCAGTGATAACTTCAAACGGATGATTGGCTCCCTCCAGCCAGTGACGCCATTCCTCCAATGCAAGTTTGATGGCTAGCAGTTCCCGATTGCCAATATCATAATTCTGTTCCGCCGGGGATAACTTCTTGGAGAAGAAGGCACATGGATGGAGCTTCGGTGGAACACCCTCCCGCTGTGATTACACCGCTCCCACACCTGTCGTAGAGGCATTGACTTCAACAATGAAGGGTAATGCCGGGTTAGGGTGGACCAAAGTTGGAGCTGTAGTGAAGGCTAATTTTAACTGGGAGAATGCCTGTGATGCTGCTGGAGACCATGAGAGATGCTTGGGCATCTTCCGTAGGAGGGAAGTGAGGGGGGCTGCTAAGGTACTAAAGTTACTGAAGAAGCGGCGATAAAAATTAGCAAAACCCAGGAATCATTGGAGTTCCTTGATAGAAGTGGGAATGGGCCACTGCCGGACAGCTTCCACCTTCTTCAGATCCATTTGTACACCCCTGGCATCAATGATGTAGCCCAAGAATTGAATAGAGGAGCGGTGAAATTCACATTTTTCGAGTTTGAGGTACAGTTGATTTTCCCCCAGTCTCTGGAGAACCTGTGTCACGTGAAGATGATGATCGGCCTTGTTTTGGGAGTATATTAGGATGTCATCGATGTAAATGATCACAAACCGATGTAGGTAGTCCCGGAACACCTCATTCATGAAGGCCTGGAATACAGAGGGTGAGTTGGCTAGCCCGTATGGCATGACCCGGTATTCATGGTGCCCTGATGGTGTGATGAAGGCAGTCTTCCATTCATCCCCCATTCCGTATCCGGATGAGGTTGTACGCACTGCGCAGGTCTAACTTGGTGAAGATGGAAGCCCCTCTCAACATCTCGAGTGTTGCTGGTACCAGGGGAAGGGGATATTTGTACAGTATGGTCTGCTTGTTAAGGGCCCGATAATCAATGCATGGTCTTAAGCCTCCGTCTTTCTTGGCTACAAAGAAGAAACTGGAAGCGAAAGGGAAAGCAGAAGGTCGGATGTTACCCTGACGAAGAGCCTCTTCTATATACTCTTCCATGGCCTTCTGTTCTGGGATGGATAGGGGATACACTCTTCCCTTTGGTAGGGTCACACCAGGCAGTAGTTCAATGGCACAGTCCCATGGTCTGTGTGGTGGCAAACGGGTGGCTAGTTGTTTACTAAAGACATCTTGGAATGTCCTACACTCTTCTGGGACTGCTATATCATGCTGGACTCCGGGACTCTCGATGGTCGTGGCCTGGAGGTGTAACTGGGTTGATTTAGTCGTGAAAAGGGGTCGGGTAGGTAGTTGTAGACAACTTTTAAAGCAGGAGGCGCTCCAAGAGAGGATGTCACCAGTAGTCCAGGAAAGGTGAGGGTTATGCTGCCTAAGCCAAGGGCGTCCCAGGATGATATCAGCAGTTGATCCCTCCAGCACCAGTAAGGAGATCCTTTCACAATGGGTTATTCCAATGCGTAGGGTAAGGGATGTTGTACAGTGAGTAATGATACCTTTTCCGAGAGGTTTCCCCGGGATGGAGTGTACATTCATCTTCTGGCAAGGGATTTGCGGGATGTGGAACTGGTTGACGAGGTTTCTGGAAATGAAGTTTCCCGCAGAACCCGAGTCAATGAGGGCCTTCGCTGAAATGGAATTTGTGGCAGAGATCACGGATACAGGAAAGTAGACTAATGATGTAACTTCAGCCCTAGAGGTCAGGCTACTCACCGCTGGACGAGGAGGACGAACGGGGCATTCAGACATAAGATGACCCTCTGCTCCACAGTAGAGACATAAGTGTTGTCGCAGCCGTCTTTGGCGTTCAGCAGGTGAGAGATGGAAGGAGTCAACCTGCATAGGTTCGATGGCTGATGCTGGAGGATATGGCACTGGGGAAGATAGGGCTACTGCGGAGGTGGCAGATGAAGTAGGGGGCGCAGGTGATTCCAGATCACAGGCTGCTAGCCTCTGGGCTACACGGATAGATCGCTGGATAAGGTTTTCCAACCCAAAGCTATCATCATAGATGGCAAGATGTAATCGGAAAGATGGGGATAATCCCTGTCTATAAGCAGTGATGAGAGCAGCCTCATTCCATCCACTCGCAGCAGCTAAGGTGCGGAACTTTACTGCATACTCTGCCACAGAGGATCTCCCCTGTCTTAGGTGATATAACTGGTCATGTACAGAAAGGGAGTTTGCAGATTGATCAAATACCTCCTTAAAATGTGCTATGAAAGTTTCCAGGGTACGAGTTGCAGGCCCAGCTTGTTCCCAGATGGTTTTAGCCCACAGGAGAGCACGACCAGAGAGCAGGGAGATAATAAATGCGATCTTGGCTCTATCTGTGGGGAAGCACTGAGGTTGCATCTCAAACAATAGGGTGCATTGAAGTAGAAAGCCGCTGCAATTCTCCGCTGCGCCACTGGTAAGGCCATGGGACCGGCCGGCAGTTCAGGTGAGGAAGCGGCGCCTGGAGGAAAGAGTGACTGCCGGAGCTGATTTACAAGTTCGGCAAACGGATCGATTTGTGACGTGGTCGAAGAACCGGGGGCCATATCCATCGTAAAATGGTCTGGTCTTCTGTCACACACCACTGAAGCACAGGAGACAAGACGAGAGTTCACTGAATTTTAATGAAGAGGAAACACTCAGGGAAAACCCAGCAGAGGTGAAATTACGTGAATGCCCAGCGTCCGAGAGACTTCACTTCCAAAACACAAGTCCTGGCGTACTTCAGGGAGGAAGAAGATCGTTAACCACTGACCAACGGCCGATGAGGCCGATGAGGACGAAGATGACGATGACGTTGAAGGTGATCTGCGGGCTGGAGGTCGGGAGTCGGGTGACTCTTACACAAACATGCGATAGACGAGACCAGATGGTTAGGTGTCTGTGAGTGCGGGTTTATATGCCAGTCTTGATTGGTCAGCGGCAGGTGCAATGATTTAATACTCAGGTGAGCAGGAACGGGAAGGTTGAGCTGTAGGGTCTGACCCTGCTTGGTTGGCTGGATCCGTGACAGTTTTAGAATCCAGATACGTCGGGAACATGGAAACATTTGGATTTGTGCCGAAAGAGAGAGGTAGGCATCAGCTTCAATTTAGATTTGTTTTTGGATTGACGTTTTTATAGCCTAAACTAATAACTGTTTTTATAATGTTTTTAAGCATTTTGCTTTAGACTACAGGCATTTTCGCCTTTATTTTTCGGAAGTAATAGGGCTAATAAAATTAGCAATCTTATAATGTTTCTTTTTTTTTTAACAATGCAGCAAACATTTTTAAATATCTTAAAAATACTTTGTCTTTAAAGTGTTGATAAGTTTTTTTCTTTTTTTTTTTTAAGTAGCTTACATTTGGCCAAAATCTAGAGATGATGATGCTGTAGCCTATTGGCTAAGCGTTAGATCTCTATTTTTTCCTTTTCTTTTTGAGTAAAGAAAACGCTATACTTTATTATTATTATATTATTATTATTAGGCAAATAATATAGTGTTTAAAAAAAAAACGTTATTAACCGGTATTTCTTCCACCCGAACCGGTTTCGGAACGGTAATAATATCAGAGGAACGCAGAACAGAAACGTTAAAATATCGATTCTGCTCTGAGTGAACCGATTGCATTTTTCTTCTGTTTTCAAGCCCTGTCTTAGACTTGAGCATACTTTTACAAAGAGTACTTATTATAGAAATAATGACTTTGTTATGTAATCTTTCAGGACACTTTATTGCAAGTTAATTGTAATTATATGTATTATAGTTTAAATTTATATTAAATGCAATAGTTTGAATCTAAGAGGTTTTTTGACTCACTTAAGTATGATGTAAGTACTTTATATCTTTATATGGAATTTCATAATTACTTAAACATTTATAATGACACTAAAATATACTTTGTCAGTTTTACTGAAACTTGTATGTTATGTATTTAAATATGTTTATAATAATACATTTATAATGAGGAAGTTGCAATTTAGTACACTGAAAATGTTAACTTTTTAAATGTAATATCAAACAACATACTACAGTTAAGTACAGTTGTTAAAAATTTTCTTTTAAGATTTAAAGTACACTACAAGTGTCCATTCAATACAATTAAGCAAACTTATTTTTCACAGAGGCATGTATATTTAAGAATTTTACATGAAATGCAGTTGGATGTCTGCAGTCTGATTTGTTACAAACGCATTCTTTTTTAAAGGCATAGTTCACCCAAAAATGAAATTTGTGTCATCATTTATTCACCCTACACTTGTTCCAAACCTGTATGAGTTTCTTTCTTCTGTTGAACATAAAAGAAGATATTTTGAAGAATGTTGGCAACCAAACAGTTGACGGTAGCCATAGTCTTTCATATTATAATTTTTTTCATACTGTGTAAGTCAATGGCTATCGTTAACCATGCACTTGGTTCACATTTTGGACCATTTTAATAGTTTTAGTACTTTTATATAAGATTATATGAAAATACCTTTATCAAGTCTCTCTGCAACTGTGATGTGTACGGCTGCAGAATATATATTTATTCTGTTGATTTCCATCTAGTTGGTGAGTGTTATGAGTACCAGTGGATGGGCAGTCCTCAGCTGATCTGGTGTCAGCGCTCAGATGCAATAAACGTCACAGGTGCTATACCACTTCACATCTCTTTCTTTAACGAGGAATAACAGATACCAATACAAACTGTCAGGTCCTTGATGCATAATGTGTCTGTAGAAGTGTTTTTTTTTTTCAATCAACATCAAGATTTCAGATTAAAATGTATATGTACAGAATAATGCAATGAGTACTTTACATCTTACGTTTTTTTTTTTTGCCACTTTAAAATGACTTTTTGCCTTCACTAGGTCATGTTTAATGGTCCTGTGGAGTGTTATGAATTTTTGTAGCTTCTGCATAAATGCTGATACCATAATCTGTGCAGTATATACTGTAATATGTATATTGTGCAAAAGATGCACATTTTCTGTAGTTTTATGTGAAGTTACTAGCACATATGCCTATTTCTGATGGACTGATTACTTTCTGCTAAGTGTAGAAAATGATCTCTACCCTGTTATTTCTTCCAGGTGGATGCCCTCCAGTGCTACTGCCGGGGACGGATCAGTCATGTGATCCACCTTGTGACAAACCACAGACATTCTGCTCAGAGGTAAAACAAGAGAATTGTGGGATTACGGTAATTCTGAGCCATGGTGTCTGTAACTGCAGACAGTTGCTCCTGCTGCAATTATAATGAATGCAACAGAAAATCACGGTTGTAAACTGTACTTTTGTTTTTTATTTTTTGATACAGTTGATCTATATTTTTGAAGCATACTCAATGAACTTTTTATTTGCTTGCTAGACTAATTGAATCATTTTATGATTAGAATTATTGCATACAAAATTATGATTGCTCAAATGATGTAATGCTGCTAGTGATTTTTTTAATAGTGCACTGCATGCTTATAGACTAATTTTACTCACAATCCCTTGGAGGAGGAGTTTGTGGATGTTTTCTTTCCACTAGGGATGAACGATAACATTTATTTCCCTTGTAAATAGGTTACTGAAGGGATAATGTATTTTTGTAGACCAACCTGGAAGTTAGCGTCTTCCCCGACATGATATTTCCATTGGCTTTTGGATTACTGCAGAAAATAAGTTCTGTGACAAAAGTTTATGATTCTTACACATTTGTTCATTGTCATGATGATTTTTAATGCACTCCAACAACTTCTATAGTCCCATTTGGCCACTTATTAGCAGCCACCGTATTTAAAACACGTAAAATCACAAGTGAAATCTAAAACATGTTAACTACAAACACTTATTTCAAGCATTAAATCAAAAACCATTGACTTTGAATTTGAGTCGATGGAACTGGGAGTGCAAAAATGTCTGGGTTTAAGGACTCTGTTGGGTGTGAATTGCATCACAAGCTTTGAGAGGAAGTAGAAAGCAAGATATCATTTGTGTATATTTGCTGCCCCCTGCAGGAGGGCGCATGTATATGCAAGGAGGGCTACACTGAGGTGCTGACTGCCGAGGGGATTCTGGAGCAGTGTACACTCATTCCTGTGCTCGAAATCCCCACTGCAGGGGACAAGAAATCTGATGTGAAGACTAGCCGTGCAATCAACCCCACCCTGTCCACCACAGAACAGCCTGGCCTTGTCGGACGCACCTGGTACCTGCAACCCTTTGGACCAGGTAAATGTTTAATTTCAATTTCTGTAGTCCAGTATCTCTTAAACATATTTTAATAGTGCTGGTTTAATTTCTTTTAGGAAATTATATTACTCCGCAAACACTTTTTAAAGTAATTTTTAACAGTCAACAATGAATACATTTTTACAGAGTCTTGTTTTTGACATGGGAGTAAAAAAATGACAAATCTGGCTTTGTCTGGCTAGTTTATATCTTGCAATTCATTTTTTTTTTCACCACAAAAAATGCCAGAATTGCAAGATATGTATTTAATCTGGAAAAAAAAATGATAAGATTCAGAATTCAGAGAAAACTAATCAGAATGCAAGATATAAAATTATAATTCTAAAGAAAAATTTTAGAATTGCAAGATGTAAACTTCCAATTACAATTTTATTACTTGCAATTGTGAAATCTAAACTCAAATTTCTGAGAAAAAGTAAGCATTGAGAGATATTTCCATAGTAGGAATAAAAAAAGAATTTTGAGATGTAAACTCACAATTGCTGCAGTAGTTTAGAACTTGCAATTCCAAGATACAAACTTGCAATTCGAAGAAAAAAGGTCACAATTGTGAGATATATACTCAGATTCTAAATAAAAAAGTGAAATATAAACTCGCAATAACTAGTTTAAATCTTGCAATTGTGAGATGTAAACTCTTTGCAAGGAATAATATTCAGAATGGTGAGATAAAAAACTGCAAATGGCTCTTTTATAGGATTTCAACATTATACAGTTTTCTATTTTGCTTCAGTTTAATGGCCTGGGCTAAAAAATCTCTTGCCTCTTTAGATGGAAAGCTGAAGACGTGGGTGTACGGCGTGGCGGCAGGTGTCTTTGTCCTCCTGGTATTTATAGTGTCAATGATTTACCTCGCATGGTAAGAAAGACAACCCTTGCCGTTCGCTAAATCACTCATTTTATTTTCTCATCCACTCCATGCATTCGTTTGGTTCTGTTTTTCTTTAACTGGTATCCCACCCTCATGCATGCCTCCCTCACTGTCATGAGCAGCAGTTACTGTGCCATCCGGCGATCACTCGGGACGCCAGATTCTGCCAATGGTACGGTGGTATGGATGGGCCAAGATGCCCATGAGCTGACCTACACCTGCCCTGAGTGCCAGCAGCCGAGTCAAGAGTCAAGAGCCAGTTAAAGGCTGGAGAAACAGGCTCCTGATGTCCTGACAGCTCAGCCCCCTCTGCCTCGTGCCTCCACCTCAGTCTGTGCCTTACGTTCTGATGCTAAATGCATCAAGCTGCCTGGGTAGGCTGTTTATTTATGATTTACTGGATTAGAAAAAGATTTAAAATAAATTGCCAAAACTAATCAGCTGCTTTGGTTCCTACTGCCTGCACAGTGCCTTTTAAGCATAGTTAACTTAAACTAAAACCATTTTTTTTAATTAGCATTAATTTCTATGAAAACAAGAAATTTGTTGACTACCTTTTTTCCATGAGACAACACCATTAAACACTGTGACTAATGCAATATCACGGACACAACTAAAATGTAGTTTAAAAAGTGAAAAAAAAAATGTATATCCATATTAAAATAGTAATATACACTTCCATAAATGTTCATACTTGATATCTAGTTTAAATCCCCCATCAGAGCTTTTCTCCTAAAATCCAAACATAGATCTCAACTATATTGAATTGTCTTTTTTGTTGTTTGTGTTTTAATAGAAAAACATATAAATATATTTATATATACATATTCAAAACACATACGTACATATACAACAAAATGACAAAAAAACTTTCTAAATCTAAATGAAAATAAAATGCTAAATAATAGTATAAAAAGTAAATAGCAGATTAATAGTACATAGTTCTACATATAGTATATTGTAGTACATAGTATGTTGTAAGTAGTACATAGTATATATTATATAAGTGATAGTCGACAAATAGTCCACTTTTTATTTCTATTAAATTATTTTTATCAATATTTATAATCAACATTCCTCTTACTTTGTCTATTTATTTATTTATTTTTTCCACTGATAATGTCGTAATGCTTTTTGCATTGTCTTCACGGTGATGTACACACGTGATTTTTGAATTATAATTAAGCCCAAATTAGGTATTTCAATAGGCAGCATAATCATGTTTCCTTCGTTTTGGAGCAGACTTTGCATCTATTATTCCTGAAAATGTTGCACATGGGAGCAACTTGCTAGGTTTTGTAGCAACAGTTTTTTTTTATGATCATATGTTGCTATAATGCTGAAAACGAATCAGGCCAATGTGGTCTTTAATGAAGTCCAACTGCTTTACACCTTATTTTGCTCCTATCAAGGCACCGATTATATTTCATCATTCATGACTGCACTATTCCTGTTCATCATGATTTTTCATCATCTTGTTTTTTTACACATATTTCATGATTTTATTTTTGTATCATATGTCATAATATGCATATGTGTATATATAATATATACTCCTAAGATAACATATACACACAGTCTATGTTCACACTGCAAGGTTTGACAGCCACATTATCCTTTTGTCCTCAGCAAAAAGCCAAAGAAACCTCAGCGAAGACAAAACAATAATCGACTGAAACCCCTGACCCTGGCATATGACGGAGATGTGGACATGTAGCCTTTCTCGTGAAAACTAACATCATGACAGTATCATCAGCAAATGGATGAATCTCATGAAAACATCCATTTTAAATGACATTATTTCTTTAATAATGAAAAGTAAGCACTTTCTTCCTAAACTCTTTTTTTTAAACATGCATCAGAACAATTTACTTTCGGTGTTTTAATAATTCTCACTGTTGTCAATGTTGATTGTCTTTTTTTTATTATTGAAATACGAATAAACTAAAGGCTGTATAACAATTATTATGATGTATTAATACTTAATTAGTGAAATATAGTAAAATATGAGAGTTTTTGAATTACAACACAATTACAAAAATAAGAGTTTGGGGTAAAAGTGCTTAATTCTCATAAAAATATCACAATGTCTTTAGGCTTCATGTTTTGTTTATGAAAAATATAATTATTTCTTCTTATTATTATTATTATTATTTTAACATTTGTATTTGGGGTGAAGTATAACCTAGAAATAATCTTGAGATTCACTCAAATACTCCTCTAAATGGGAAATGCCTAATAATCTCAAATACTGGACCCTAAATGCTTGAATTCAACCTAGAAGAAGAACATCCAAAAGCCACAAACCATAACCTTCAGACTTCATACTGTTTTTACTTCATGTTCCTGTTCTGGAAGAACCTTTAAACACATCTCCACATGCTGTGAGATCATGCCTTTCTTTATATTCAGTTCCTTACAAGTATTTGTCAGTTATGCAACTGCAGACAAAGCTAGTGGTCTTCTATACGACGGGTCAGGTACTTATCTGAACAACTTTCTTCCAACATGTGCTTCCCAGCTGAGAGGATTCATATTTTTGGAGGGGGAGTTGTTGAACAGACAATGCCAAAATAAACAACATATAAGGAACTTGTGAACTTCAGATATCATGGACAACATTTGCTCACAGAAGATGCAGCCTTTCTGTGGAAGGTGAAAACAAGACAAATCATGTTCTCCTGGAAGTCCCACTCTGATTCCAGGTGTTAGTTTGCACTATATTAGTGCAGCAAAGAAAGAATTCGCCATTGAACCATGTCTCTAAAACGACGATTCTTCAAGGCAACCGAATATGAATCTGGAGCACATCGATGAAAGTGTAAAAATAAATCTCAGAGTGGGACTCTTTAAAGACCTCACGTCCTTTTGTTTTCACTCATTTGTGCATTGCATAGTTTCTATGATGTGTTTTCTGCTCATCTGACTTTAAATATGTATTTTTTGTTATAGTTTTCCATTCAGACACTTATTGGTCAATATACAGTTGATGGAAAAAGTGGTTGTGACAGTATTATGACTTTTGACTGGGGGGTGGGGGGGTTATGCCCCATTTTCAGTGTCTGGTATCTAATTACACGAATGATGTGTCAAGACATTGGGTCTCATGGGAAGACACATAGTTTTTGCCTTATTATTGACAAAAAAATACTGAAGTATTGGTGCCATTTCTCACAGAACAGTGAACATTCAAAATACAGTAGCCCTACAAAGTATTTGGACACTGAAGACAAACCTTTAAGGGGAGATTGGATGACATTTTAACTTTTTAAGCTTTTATTTGTATTTATTTATTTATTGCATTTAGGTAGTTTTCTGGCATGTCTGCTAGCTCAGAAAAGCTGAAAAGAAAACACACAGCCAGTTTGTATGACATGTCCGGTATAGTCCTATTCTCGAACCGATGAGTCTTGTGAACCGATACTTTATACTGAATCAAATACATATACAGTATTGTGACCAGTGTAGTGTCAAATTCTTTTTAGAGCATCAAAAACATACAACTCGTCCTTTGTTTTCCATTTCCCAAATGAATGACTCTTGTGAACCAATCCTTTAAACTGAATCCAAAACCTATAATGCCACCAGTGTAGTCAGATTTCAGAGTGACTGATTCTTACGAACTGGTTCTTTTTAGGAAGTCAAAAACATATTGTGGATAGTGTGGCGATGTGTGCTATTTATATGTTCATTCGTTCTTGTCTGTGTATTATAAACCAATCTATATTATGATATAAAGGCCAATTATTACATTGCATTTATGCTGCTTCTAAAAGGACTGTGAAAATTGATAAAAAATATAAAAATAGATTAGATAATAAATGTTTTTTTGAACAAGTTTTAAAACAAAATAAATTTCACTCCGTTTGTGTTATCTATTACACTGCATGTAAAGTCATCCATAAAAGAAGTGTGGCTGAAGTGTGCAAATACTTTCTGGGGTCATTGTACACATGTAGCACTTTTGTTGGATCTGATATATATTACTGTATAGTATTATGACATCATAAATATGAGCTGTCTCACACACTTGCAACAAATATATCCTTAATTTATTTTCAAATGGTTACTCTTTTTCCCCTAAAAAGCAAAATGCAATGAAAAAGAAAATACAATTTGATTTAATTTGAATTTAACCTGTTATATTTTTAAAAAACAAAGCCTGAATATGATATTCCTAAGATGTGATAGTCTAAGAATCCTGCTGAAATATTTCATTCAGATAGTAGTAATATAGAAGATTCTTTTTATTGGTCAACTCTCTTCACTTTCCCCTGATTCATTTACGCTGCTACATTAGAGTTGTTTCATCCGCCACCATGCTAGCAGCTGGTGAAATGAATGTGTACCTTTAGTTTTATTTGTAAATAACAATGAGTATTTAAATCATATTCATTTATTTTCTAATGCGCACAAATGTTTAGTACATTGCAAAGTGCTCTCGCTGATCTTTGTTAATTATGGTCATGTTGTAAAGGTCTTTTTTTGTACAGCTTATGTTTTTTGATGACCTACAGGTAATAAATACTGGTGTATTAAACATGTATGAAGGATATTTCTTATATGTTTGTGAGTGTTTAATCTTTTATCCACTGTATGAAGACAGATATGATTGGCGACATGCATTAGGAATGACTCTATTAATGAAAGTCATAGGATTGGTTGTCTGGACATTCATAGGCGTTCCTCCCTCATGTGAGCGAGCGTCTGTCAGTGTCAGATGGAGCTGAGTGACCATGTGTTCACAGCGCAGAGCAGAGAAGCTTCTCCTGAACTTCACTCAGTCCCACTGAGAATTTCACCGGGATCAGAACAGCTGCAAAGGGAAGTTCAAGTCAGAAACCTACTAAATGATGATGATTGCAAGCAGTTTGACGTGTCTTATTAT
Source organism: Carassius carassius (assembly GCF_963082965.1). Lineage (NCBI taxonomy): Eukaryota > Metazoa > Chordata > Actinopteri > Cypriniformes > Cyprinidae > Carassius > Carassius carassius. The sequence goes on from NC_081778.1 coordinate 29,208,626, forward strand.
ACTCCTCTTCATTAATGATGTAAGTACATTTACATTTTATCATTGATTCTTATTCTTATCTTTGCTGTGGTTGTTGAACTTGGTCTCTGATGTTTTTTTTTCGGCTGTCTGATGTTCAGCACCACAGACAGCGACAGGCAGGAGACTCGGATCCTTAAGGAATTCATACTGTACTTGATTTCTATTGGAATTTGGCACCGATCCTAATGCGATCAATTACAAATCCTGAAAAAAAAATAGCTCTAATTCCTTAGTAAATCAGGTGTTTCACTAAATTACTCTAAATCATACTCTAAATTCCACTGCCATATATTTGTGACTTTACCCATCATGTTTTCAGATGAAAAAAAATTTTTAATTGAGAAAGTATGAACAAAATAGTCTCATGTTGTGTACTTCCAGTTGCAATTTATCATTCATAGTGCTTTTCGAGATGTTCTCCAGTATTCATCAGACCAGCACTTCTCATCAGATACTGTTAATAATGTAATATTCCAGCATGGTAAGCTGAAGAAGTAGAATTAGTATTTTGTTTTTAACTTGTGTCTCTTCAGTCTCGCCTCCTCCTCCTCTCTGTGTAAGGTCCAGCTCACTCCTCAGACTGAAGATCGATTTGTCTCTAATTGAAATAAGAGGCAACGTGGTGCTTGAGCTTTTTTATATAAATATATAAGTGTGACTGTAAGTGTCTGACCCCTGGAGATAAAGATCCAATATACGAATTCTGTGAAAAGAGCTATTGAGTTGATATAAGTTTCGATTTTGGGGGGCTTCCGTTTATTTCACCTGGACATGTTCAGTGGAATTGCTCCAGTGTTGCAGTAACTCTGCCTTCATCTGATTACGGCACTGTTTATGTTATTACCCATGATGCATGGAGTTAAATCACAGCTTACTGATTTATTCACTAATATTCTCCAAACAATCATGGATTCTTTTTTAACTTTAGTCGGACGCTGGTTTCAGAGGTAGCATCTCCCTCTGGGAATGTTTCAGATGAGTTAAAGTACGTTATTATTTCATCCTTGACTGGCCGACTGCACTGTACATAGAGAGAAATATAGGTCTTTCTACCTGATACAGTCCTTCAAAGTGCTTTCAAAGGTTTAGCATAATCATATTGTTTTATAAAAAGCTGATTTATAATTAAGAACACATATATATATGTATATTTATTTATTTAAAAGTATTTATATAATTTGTTTACATACACTTTTTTTTTAAAGAGTTTACATTTTACATGCAAAACTTTTTCAAGCCAACTTTGAAAGTTCTGTCTTGATTTTATTTGCAAGTAAATGTCTTGTTTGTCACTGTTTTTATGCTGCTGCAATTTTCATTCATTCATCATTCATCATTTTTTCATCAAAAAATCATTCATTGCTGCACAAGTTCCAATCTGTTTACTTGCTATTCCATCATACATCATTATACTTTAATCCAAAATGAAGGTGCTATTGTTCACACACATTATCTAATCTGGTTGCTCTATAATGCCATTCTGGGAAGTCGTGGCCTGGTGGTTAGAGAATCGGACTCCCAATCGAAGGGTTGTGGGTTTGAGTCCCGGGCCGGCAGGAATTGTGGGTGGGGGGAGTGCATGTACAGTTCTCTCACCACCCTCAATACCACGACTGAGGTGCCCTTGAGCAAGGCACTGAACCCCCAACTGCTCCCCGGGCGCCGCAGCATAAATGGCTGCCCACTGCTCCGGGTGTGTGCTCACAGTGTGTGTGTGTGTTCACTGCTCTGTGTGTGTGCATTTCGGATGGGTTAAATGCAGAGCACAAATTCTGAGTATGGGTCACCATACTTGGCCGAATGTCACTTCACTTTTTTTAAATCTATAAATTAGTTACTCTATAAATTTCCATTTTGGGAAATGAACTCTGAGCTGGGAACACCTTGATCTTATTTATAGCTGGAGTGTGATGGCAGTGTGGAGCTGCTGGAGACCTAATCCATTAAACCAGCTTCCTGTAAATCTGCCATCGGAAAGCCATAATCCTGCCTGGAGCTGTTTGGGAAAATTGTCAGTCTTCAAATGAAGTTGATTATGTTTCACAGCATTCTGTCACTGAAGCAGCATGTCTGACTGTATTGTGTATGATAAAAAGTAATTCTGAAATGTAAATGAGGTGAACGAGATGAAAGGTTTTTGTTATATCTTCCTAAATTATCTCATCAACTCATCACTACAGGGGGCTGGAATTAGATGATTGTTGTTTTTTCTGTACTGTCACTTGTATGGATGGATGGATGGATATGGATACTGGGTCTAATATGGATACTTTAAGCCTGTATATGTCAGACACTCTTTCCCTGACTCTCCTGTAGGTCATTTTGATCTGATATTGATGGCTGGGATTCAATTACAGGCACCTCTCTGATACCTTTTGAATCTCCATATTTGTTTCAGGACTGAACTTGTGCTGACCCTGATGTTGGATGTGAACTGCTCTTTAATTAAGTGACATACTATATAAAAACATAATACATCAAACAGTCATATTTGGATTATTGATCTAAGAGCTCTTTAAAAAGCTCTCTCGTATGACAGATTTGCTGTCAAATCATTTGGAGTGAAGTCAAGGAGATATTGTCCTTCTGATATTACTTTTTTTTCATTGTCTCTTTTTGTGTGTAAAACTGCCTTTTTTGTCTCATTTTGCTGTCTCAGGTCAGATATGCCAAAGGAAATGGTCCTCTGACCACAAGGTCTCTACAACTGGACAGGCCTAAGAGGACAATAAAGCATCCATGTGCTGATTCAGATTCAAGTCCTGATGATTCTGACCAAACCCCAGCCCTCCTGTCCAGCAAACTCCAGCCATGTCCTGAGCAGGAGCTTTGGGATTGGGCTCCAAACCTGGCGGAGACACACCCATCTGCCCAACAATCCAGAAAATGGGTCACAGCAAAAAGTGGAAAATCTAAGAAGATGTTCGGCTGGGGAGATTTCCAGTGCACCGTGAAGTCCACAAGCCTCAACCTGCTCATCACTGGCAAGATCGTGGATCACGGCAATGGAACGTTCAGCGTTTATTTCCGATACAACACCACCGGAGGTGGAAACGTCTCCATAGGGCTGGTTCCTCCAAGCAAAGTGGTGGAATTTGATGCAACGACTCAACAAACCATCCTGCACTCGGTGGAGTCGAGGATGTTTAACTGCAGGGTTGAGCATGAGAGGGTGGAGAGAGGTACTAAAAGCACACGCTGCTGGTACGACCCGTCTCATAGCTGTGACCAGGACCAAACTCACAGCCATGTCTCTTGGCTCTGCTCAAAACCATTCAAAGTAATCTGTGTCTACATATACTTCTGTAGCTTGGACTACAAACTTGTGCAGAAAGTCTGTCCAGACTATAACTACCACAGTGAGTCTCCGTACTTACCATATGGATGATCATTTTGTCTCATAAGGAAAAAGAAACTGGTACATGTGTTTATTCTAAAATAATTTGGCAGGTTTCCATTTTGAACTGGTATAGGGAAATATTACTATTTGAACATTTTGTCATGATTCACAGTAAACATGTTCTGATTTGGACATATATGCTATAGTAATAATCTGTAGTAATAATATGTATATCTTTCAATTGTGGTTGGCATGAGTGTTACATGAGTATGTACACAAAATGCCTATTTCTCTCAAATATTGCTCTCAAATATAAATCTGTGTTAGTGAGCACTTCTCCTTTGCTGAGATAATCCATCCACCTCACAGGTGTGGTATATCAATATGCTGATTAGATAGCATGATAATTGGACATGTGCCTTAGGCTGGCCACAATAAAAGGCCGCTCTAAAATGTGCAGTTTTACTATATTGGGGGGGGGAGGGGGGTGACCACAATTTTCCTCACGCAGTGCAACACATCTCTTTCGCATAGAGTTGATCAGGTTGTTGATTGTGGCCTGTGGAATGTTGGTCCACTCCTCTTCAAAGGCTGTGTGAAGCTGCTGGATATTGACAGTAACTGGAAAACGCTGTCGTATACGCCGATCCAGAGCATCCCAAACATGCTCAGTGGGTGACCTGTCCAGTGAGTATGCTGGGCATGCAAGAACTGGGATGTTTTCAGCTTCCAGGAATTGTGTACAAATCCTTGCAACATGGGGCCGTGCATTATCGTGCTGCAACATGAGGTGATGGTCGTGGATGAATGGCACAACAATGGATCTCAGGATCTCATCACAGTATCTCTGTGCATTCAAAATGCCATCAGTAAAATGCACCTGAGTTCGTTGTCCATAACATATGCCTGCCCATACCATAACCCCACCACCACCATGGGTCACTCGATCCACAACACTGACATCAGCAAACCGCTCACCCGGACGACACCATACACGCTGTCTGCCATCTGCCCTGTACAGTGAAAACCAGGATTTATCCATGAAGAGAACACCTCTCCAAAGTGCCAGACGCCATTGAATGTGAGCATAGAGAAATGAACATAAAATTCGCGGGCAACAGCTCTGGTGGACATTCCTACAGTCAGCATGACAATTGCACGCTCCCTCAAAACTTGTGACATCTGTGGCATTGTGCTGTGTAATAAAACTGCACATTTTAGAGCGGCCTTTTATTGTGGCCAGCCTAAGGCACACTTGTGCAATAATCATGATGTCTACTCAGCATCTTGACATGCCACACCTGTTAGGTGGATGAATTATCTCGGCAAAGGAGAAGTGCTCACTAACACAGATTTAGACAGATTTGAGAGAAATAGGCCTTTTGTGTACATAGAAAAACTCTTAGATCTTTGAGCTCAGCTCATGAAAAATGGTGTTAAAAACAAAAGTGTTGTGTTTATAGTTTAGTTAAGTGTATATTAAGACAAGCATGTTTTTAAATTCAAGATAGTACGGCTATTTTGTGGAAAATAAGATGGGATTAATCTGAAACTATTATATAATTTCATTATATAATAATGAAATGTTCAATTTATTTAATTATTTAAATTGTGAAAAATCTTTAGTAAAGACATCCTTAGAACACGCACACTTATGAACTTCATCAGAAGTTGATCTCTGTGACAGGTGCAGGTGAATTGTGACATTATTTCTGACAGACAGAGCAAAACTTAATGAGCCCCTGTAATTGCCTTTGCTTTGCTGAGATCGTGTGTCAACGTTTTTTGTCATTTCTCTTATGATTTAATGAACGTGCTATGAACGTGAATGTAATTGCATTACTGAATAAAATTTGATGCCACACACTGTTGGGGTCAATTACTTATATGAAAAATGAATGTAAAATGCATGTGTATCAAATATTCTACATTTCTAATATCTCGTAAATCTCGAATCTCGTACATTTTAAATTCTTTCCAATTTTCCAAACTATCTAAATCGCAAACTACTGATTAGTCAATTCTAATAAGCGCTGATAAAAGTAACAGGCACCACATGCTAACATCTGCGCGCACCTTCTGCCCTATTCTTGAGAATAATTTACACCTATATGCTGACAGACAAACTTTAATGGTCATTTAAAAACTGCGAAAACCTAAAGTATCATTATCATATCAAATCTTTCAGAACGATCGCAGCTGCGCATTTAGAGTCCGTTTCATGCTAGACGTGACTCTATCCACTCAGCGCGCTCTTGCAGTAGCACGCATGACGTCATCACTCCCTCTGCAAGTACGCGCACCCCAAAACGCGCAGTGATACACATATAGCGTTTCATTTTCCTATTACAGCATGTCTTAGACATCGGCATCCGGGATCCAAGCTCATAAGGTGAGTCGCACAATAATTAAACTCATTATTATTATCATAAATAGCTCGTTTCCTGTATTGCATAGTGATAGAATAGATTGTTTTGGTGCGCAAAGATTGAAATCCGGATGTGAGAATCACATACAATGTTGAATATTGTGAGGGATGCTCTATGGTATTATTAATTAGGTTTAATAATAAACATAATATTTTCCTATAGAAAAATGCACGTGGAAGATAAAGAAGAGGCCTGTATGTTCAGTGTATTATTTCTCATTTATATTGTGCAATAATAACAAAACATTATACAGGCTTGATTATTGAATGCTTTTTGACTTATTACCTATAAATTGTTTAACTGTATAAAATACGTGGTATTGTCAATGGAATAATGATATTTATGTATTCATTTCAGATAATCATGGAGAAAGGCAACCAGTGAGTAAGAGGAAACAATTCATTTGTAGACATTCATTATAAAGTCTTGCACTCCAGCAAAATGAGATGCTTTCATAATTGGCTTGTCATGTTTTTCCGCAGAGCTTTTTCTCATTTTGATCACTTTCTCCAAAATCAAGAATCATCAGTGGTCAACAAGTTCCAGCAGAAATACTGGAAAACCAAGCAAACACTGATTAAAGTGACAGGAAAGAAGGAAGATGAACATGTCATTGCTTCTGATGCTGATTTGGACGCTAAACTGGAGGTGAGGAGCGGCTCCAATTCAAACTTTCCTTTGGGTCTGAACGAATCAAATGGTCCTGTGATGAATGTGGTTTCTCATGCTTTCCTTCAGGTGTTTCATTCAGTACAGAAAACATGCATGGAGCTCCTTAAGGTCATTGAACAGTATCAGATGAGAATCAGCTGTAAGTAAACTGGAAATTCACAGTTTCTTAATATTCATTCATCACTTGTGAAAAAGAAGTATCTTAAAAAAAATAATACTGATGAAATAAAAGGTCTTTTGAGTGTACTGAAAGAGAGTACAGTACATGTAAAATTGCCATGATACTTAACACACTAAACATTTATTAGTACATTTTAAATCATTGTTTTAATAGAGTTATAAAGTTATTTGTAATTACATTTAAAGTTAATATATTTAAATGTACTAAATTGCAATTTAATCATTACACATGTGTACTTACAAATATATTTAAACACATAACATGCAATATGTTATAATCGTTTATGCAAAAATTTCATTTTTTCTTTTACAAGGCAAGGGATAGCTTTTTGCTGTACACTCTTAAAAATAAAGGTTCTTTATTGGCATTGATAGTTTCGGTGAAGAAACTTTAACATCCATGGAACCTTTCAAAAGCTCTTTCAAACAGGTTCTTTATCGTGGAAAATGTTGTTCTATGGCATTGCTACAAAAACCCCATTTGGAACCTTAATTTTTAGAAGTGTGTCATTCAAATGCTTAAAACTTAAAGGTAGATTTCAGACGTGATTTTTTATTCAAAGAAATAATATCTCGTTTCAGTTTTGTCCCAGGAGGAGAATGAACTGGGTCGGTTCCTGCGTTCACAGGGCTCTCAGGACAAAAGCCGTGCTGGAAAGATCATGCAAGCTACTGGAAAAGCTCTCTGCTTCTCTTCACAGCAGAGGTCTATGAAAGCTTCTAATCAAATGCGATTGGATTGGGAATTCTTCTTCTTTAAATGGTTCATTCATTTCTCACTGCAGATTGGCACTGCGAGGTCCACTGGGCCGTCTGTACCAGGAAGTCGAGACATTTCATTACCGAGCTATTTCGGACACATGGCTGACGGTGAACAGGATGGAGGAGTCACGGACTGAGTACAGAGGAGCTCTGCTCTGGATGAAGGACGTTTCTCAGGAGCTGGACCCGGACACACACAAGCAGATGGAGAAGTTCCGTAAGGTCAGTCTCACCAGGTGTGACTGCAGTGAAACATTTTCACCAGCAGGAGGAGTACTGTAGGTGTCTTCAAATCATTCTCATCTAGCATGGGATGAGAATGTCTTCTAGGTTCAAGGTCTGAGATGTCACTGCTAATCTTTACCTCTTGTTTCTTTTGCTGGCTGTATTTGATGAGCAGTAGTTTCATCTTTTTTACATCCCTCAGGTTCAAACTCAGGTTCGTCATACCAAGACAGGTTTTGACAAACTGAAGAATGATGTGTGCCAGAAGGTTGATCTGCTCGGAGCCAGTCGGTGTAATCTGCTCTCATACGTCCTGACAACCTATCAGGTGCTGCATTTCGATTGCTTCTTGATGCTTATTTCTATTATGTTATTATTTTTACCTGACTAGCGAGCATTGTGAATGTGATTGATTTAGCTTTATATTTATAAAATAATACATTTATACAGTAATGAAAATATAATACTTATACTATAATAACTGTAATATAGCAGAAATATTTTCGGGGGGGTTTATTTGATGTAAAACTGTAATCATTAGACATTTAACCATGAGGTATTTTTTATTTATTTTACTTTGACTTTTTATTATTTGTATTATTATTTTATCTAAATGAATTGTTAATATAGGCAATTATATCTCACAATTTAGCAGGATAAAGTGTTTTGAGAAGAAAAAAAAAAGAAGTATTTTCTCCTATTTCAGACCACATTGCTACATTTCTGGGAGAAAACCTCTCACACTATGGCTGCTATTCATGAGAGCTTCAAGGGCTGCCAGACTCACGAGGCTTCAGCGCTGGGGGTGAGAGCTTTCAGAAGAAATCAATCTATCTGGATGTGTGTATTTACTTTCATGGCTCTCATTTTGTGTTTAAACTCAAAAATAATTTGAATCAGTTTTCAGTGACATTTAAATTTGTTTTGGATTTTTTTTTTTTTTTGTAGCTAAATGAAATCTGATTTTCTTACATTTAAAATTTACATTTATTTATTTAGCGTAGCAAATTTTGAAAGAAAAAAAAAATACAATTTTTTTTTTTTTTTTTTTTTTGCTGACTACTTTTATTCAGCAAGGATGTATGAAATTGACCCAAAATTACTTGTAATGTTACAAAAGATTTTTATTTTAAATCATACTTTTCAATTAAAATATAAAGCAGCACAATTATTTAAGTTGTCATAATATTCCATGATCATTAATCCCAAAACAGGCTTTTGCCTCCAATTTGTGATTAAAATAATAACTGTTAAGTTTAATAAAAGCTCACCCATTCTCTTGTAGACAAACAAGCAGTGATATTACGACGCATTCCCCGCAAATCTGTTCACCTGTTGTGTCTGATACTCCAGGGTTTAGATCGATCTGCACAGAAAAAGGTAAAGAAGAAAACGAAGGAAAAAGCAGAAGATGGGGAGACGAGTCAGAATACCCATGAAACGTAGGAGCCTCATTTCGTTTTTTAGTTTGATATGTGATATAAAATCTAATCACGTTTGTTTTCCCTTCCAGGCTTATTTCAATTGAAGAAGAAACTCTGAGCAGTAACCTCATGCAAACAGGTAAAACTGAATTTTATCCACAGTAATTGAATTTATGCTTTGATCAACAGTTCAATATTGTTGAGCAGTGACTTTGCATTGTACATACAGGAAATGATGACACTTTCTCTGGCGGTCTGGAGAAGGATGGCTTAAGTTTGTTGAATGAGATCCTAGGCAGTAGTTCTCTGGAGGACAGGGGTTTCTCAAGGGAATGGCGCGAGGTGTTTGGAGAAGATGATCCCACCGGCGGTAGCAGAGCAGAGACGCAGCCGCCCGAGGAGGAGCAAGCTTTCTTTCTGCCTTCCAAACTACTCGACCAGAACATGAAGGACGTACAGTCCACAGTCTCAGGTCTGCAGAAACATCTGAGCATTGGCAGAAAGTCTGCTTCACTCTGCAGCTTATGCTGGACAAGAACTGTCCACTTAGACAGGATCTTCTGTCTGAAACAGATGATACACTAATAATAGAAACAAACTATACACTGCAGTTCAATTGGGGTTGGTACGATTTTTTAATGTTTTGAAAGTAAGCTTGAAAGTTTTATATTTAGTAATATTTTAAAATGTAATTTATTCCTTTGTTCAAAGCCAAATTTTCATCACCATTCCTCCAGTCTTCAGTGTCAAACATTTACTATTATCAATGTTGAAAACAATCGTGCTGTTTAATATTTCTGTGGAAACCATGATTCTTGAATCAAATTCAAGAGAACAGAACAGAAGAGAACAGGAAAAAAAAGAAAAGTCTGAATCACAAGATGTAAACTCAACATTATGAGAAATAAACTTAGAATTCCAAGGGGATAAAAGTCTGAGTTTACATTTTGTAATTCTGACTTTGAATTGCAAGAAAAAAAAGTCTGAATTGTGAGATCAAAATTAACGAAAAACCCTTTATTTTGATGGTCCACTTTAGACATTCTACTAACAGTAAGTAACTTTGCAACTACATGTCAACTAGCAGATGGTAAAGTATTAGTAGACTGTATGCTTAATATCTTCTAACACTAAACCTTCCCTAACAGTCTGCTCTGAGATTAAGTTGACATGTAGCAACAAAGTTACTTATAGTTAGTAGAATGTCTAAAGTGGATGATCAAAATAAAGTGTGTTAAATACCGGAGCACCTCAAGGCTGCTGTCTTAGTCCTTTATTATATAGTCTGTATACTTATGACTGTATTGCAAAATATCCCACAAATAGTATTGTGAAATTTGCAGACGATACTACAGTGGTAGGACTTATTGACAGCAATAATGAAACTGCCTATAGGGATGAGGTGAGTAATTTGATCATGTGGTGCCGAAGAAATAATCTGTCCCTGAATGTGGGGAAAACTAAGGAGGTCATCATAGACTTTAGAAGAAATAAACCCACACATACACCTGTCTACATCAATAACTCTGCAGTTGAAATTGTTAATACTTTTAAGTTTTTAGGCATTCATATTTCAGACTCCCTTTCATGGTCTTTCCACATCACCTGTGCCATTAAGAAGGCACACCAGAAGCTTTACTTCTTGAGGTGTCTTAAGAAATATGGTATGTCACTAAATATTTTAAAATTTTTTTACCGTTGTACAATTGAGAGTATACTGACTGAGTATACTTGAAGGGCTACTTCAAGTGAATTGAATCTTCTGACAAAGGTGGTTAAAACTGCATCAAAAATTATTGGGGTTCCATTGGAATCACTACAGGATATTTATTGGAAACGCAGCACTGGGAAGGCACTGAGTATTATACAGGATGTTAGTCATCCGGCACATAGTCTCTTCTCCCAACTCCCATCAGGGAGACGTTGGCAGAGCATCCCAACACGTACGTCACGTTTTAGGGACAGTTTTTATCCACAGGCTGTAAGGCTACTGAACGATAGTGTAAGAGGAAGGAGGGCTGAGGTTTGAGCGTATGCTTTTAAATGTATTTTTATTCTATTCTATTCTATCTTATTTATTGACTGGTGCTGAGAGAGTGCTAAGGCACATTGTATTTCATTGCTGTGGTACTCTGTACGAATATGCATATGACAATAAAACTGAAACTTGAACTTGAACTTGAAGTGTAATCAAATTCACAGTTAATCTTTATTTTGTTTTTATTTATTTTTTGTTCTGTGGTGGAAATGGGCCTCCATGATTTAATGTGTCCTTGCTACTGTAAATATAAAAAAGTATTAATTTCTGACCCCAGACTTTTGAATGGAAGTGTACATCTACTGTAAATGCTTTTGAATGTTGTCTGTTTTACAGGTTGGACATCAGCCATTCCACAGAATATTCCTGAAAACTCTTCTGTAGCAAGTCAAATCTCTTCCAAATCTGCGGTGAAAGGCAAATATGGTAAGAGCTATTTATAGTATGTCAGGCATGTCCAGTATTAAGAGTGTAAACGGAGAGAAGTTAAAATAATAAAAATAAAATTATAAATAAAATCGATTGACCACATTGCAGACCCAATATTTACACCCCTAACTTTAGGTTGTATTTTTGTATATATTGCAATGCATCTTTACAAGTGCAACAAACAAATAGGTGATTTTTATATTTTTTTGCATTATATATTCTTCCAAAGATCTCTCTGCTTGGTTCAATCTGTTTGCCGATCTGGATCCGCTGTCAAACCCGGATGCGATCGGCCGAACCAGTGAGGAACACGAGCCACTGAACGCGTAATCTGTCCTGTTACAGCTGCACTTTATTGCTCTTGTTAACAGCACAAATGGCATTTGATGAAAGAGGCCTGCAGACACCTGCACTGCTTTCTCTGTGCCATAGCAATTAACCTTCATTATTTAATGAATAAACCCTTGCTGCCAAAGGAAACTAATAATAATCACTCTGGCCTTGATTCCTTTTGCTTGTATTGTCAAGGCGGTTTGAATTGCCATAACAATGTGGATTTTCTTATATTACATAACTGTATATACCGACACATTATCAGCATCAGTAAGTAGTTTGGGTTTGCATATTGTGATATTGCATGATTTCAGATTTTTTTATTGTTATTTATTTTAAACGTTGCCTTGATTAGTTAAGAAATGAAAAGTATTTTTGCATATGTTAAGTAGTTAAAGTATGTGTTTTGTCTTATTTTAGTGCCGTCAACTAAAACTAATGCTGCATTTTGGAAGCCTTAAAAATGAGAGGAGTTTATTATAGTCTTTCAGTTAATTTATTTTAATGAATATTATATATTATATTATCTTAGTGGAACTTCACCTGATGTGAAAGTAGCTGTTAATAGGACAAGGTGTGAACGTGTTGTGAATATGTTGTATGAAGCAACTGTGCTCAGTTTACAGGCTTGGTTCTGGAAGAAATTCTTTTGGAAACACATTTGTGACCCTGGAGCACAAAAGCTTCTTAGGTCGCTGGGGTATATTTGTAGCAATTTGTAGCCAGAAGTACATTGTATTGGCCAAAATTATAGATTTTTCTTTTAATGCCAAAAATCATTAGGATATTAAATAAAGATCATGTTCCATGAAGAAATTGTGTAAATTTCCTACTGTAAATATATTAAAATTTACATTGTGTTTTTTTGCACCCTCAGATTCCAGATTTTTTTAAATTGTAGTTGTATCTCAGCCGAATATTGTCCGATCCTAATATACCATACATCAATGGAAAGATGATGAATATATCTCAATTTCAAGAAACTGAAAATTAATGGTGTTTTTACTTTACTTTCAAGAACCTGACTTTTATATTTAAACATTATTAAACCCCTTAACTGTCACTCACATTTTTGAACATAGACTTTGTAGTGCACGATCCAAACTTAAACTTTTATAATTCATGAATGAGAATATTTTTTATTACATGATTTTGGTTTACCATTTACATGGTAATGCAATGTCTGATTTTAAAATGGGTTTTAAAGGATGAATTTTGAGATTTTAAGTTTTCAGTCGATATATAACTTCTGATGATTTCTAAAATGTGATAGAGAAAAAGGCAACAAAGAAGTCTTTTTTTTTAAACAAAGGTCAAAACTCCAGTTATAATTTAGATTTTTGAGGGTGCACTCTTGTCATAAATTAATTGATTACTTTTCCTACATAATTTTTAGGAAAAAACATTGGTAAAATATATATTTGGGAGTCTTAGACCTTTCCAACGATATATAGTTTGTCAAGATTGGATTAGATTTGATTGTAATATAGTGAAGTAAATGTAGGCGTCCCACAGAGGGGATGGGTGACAGTTAACAGGTACATTGGTAAAACAGCTTGGTCAAACCAGGTCCTATGAAGCAAGCATTTATAAATATGCTGGTGAACTGTGTTTCTTAGTGCTGATTATGTGTTTGTGTGTCTTGAAAACTGATTCCCATAAACTACAAATGAACTTTCACCTTGCATATTGTTACGTGCAAGTGCAATAAAATGTAATACAGATTTGTAAATGTGATTTCACAGAACACACAGTGGGACCAAAAGGCTTTACTGAGGTCAGGTCTTATCTGTGCTTTACTAGAAAAAGTAAAATATGCATAATCATAAATCCTATCCCACTACACTTAATAATGTCTTTACAATTTTCAGTGTTTTGTGTTGTACTCATGTTTATTCCGTTTGTAATATGGCTGTAACCCTGAATGGCATGAAATGAATAAAAGCAGCTTCGTTTTATCCAGTAGTTGGCCTATACTTTTTATAATGTATATACGCAAATAACACTCACTAAAAACTTTCCTTTAAAAATATTTCGAAATAAAATTATTTCAGTAATTCCCAGGAGAAAGAAAACTGTTTCCCATTTCTATAGTAAGACTTAACATTTCCATGACTATTAGTTTTCATTCTTATATTAATATGTACACAAATGACTGGTACATTTTCCTTTTTTATTATTTAGAATGTACATAGCTGTTTAATAGTTGGAGTAACACACAGAAATGAATGCAAATATTATATCTTGAAAAATTTCACTTTAATGTGAGCATCCAACAGTGGCACATGAATCAAAGAGACTAAGAACACAAAGCCATTTTTACGGTTCAATAAACGTATGGATGTTAGGGCTGGGCAGCATATAAAATATGTGCCATATATTTGCAGTCCTTTTCATGTCAATCCAATGACTGTTGGGATGAAATTTCATCATCAAACAACTAAAACATTGAAATATAATTAGTTAGCTATATCATCCAGCCCTAATGGAAATGAATCCTGAGTTGTGTGTTAAGACATGAAGCACATTTTTGGCTGTTGGCCTGTTGATTATCTGTCTTATCTAATGCATTTCACCTGGTTAGTAGGATGTGCTGTAAGGTTAAGTAAAGATTTGTGCATTCCAGCAGAATTAGATGAAACCCACAGGCAAATTTCAACATAATGGTCCTTTTGGACAACCATTAGCAAGTGATACATTCCCTAGAAACGTCAGCTGTTTGAGATCTGAGCTGTGATTGGCTAACTGATCAGCAGGCACTTCCTCATACTGCAGCATTCAGACGACACGGGCCGCAGCGGGAAGCTGTTTTGAACTGTGGCCTCTGTAAATGGACCAGACGTTTGTTCTGAAGTTTGAGTATCCAGTGAACTGGGATGAGCAGCATCATCTGACGAGAAAAGAGACGAACACAGCAGCTTCACCGGACAGAAGGCCGAGCCGCTCGGAGTGAAGTTCACTTTGTTTCTGTCTGGGCAGGAGAAGATGGGAAAGTCTTGTGTTCTACAAGTGCTACAAAGAAAAAAATTATATTATGAGATCAAGAACCAGTCTTGTCATCTGCACGCTGAATAAATAAGTTTTCCATTGAAGTATGGTTTATTAGGATCGGACAATATTTGGAATCTGAGGGTGCAAAAAAAATCTAAATACTGAGAAAATTAACATTAAAGTTGTCCAAATCAATTATAGGAAATTTACAAAATATCTTCATGGAACATGATCTTTACTTTATATCCTAATGATTTTTGGCATAAAAGATAAATCAATAATTTTGACCCATACAATGTTTTATTGGCTATTGCTACAAATACACCCCATGCAGTGTGTTTGTGTGTGTGTGTGTATATATATATATATATATATATATATATATATATATATATATATTAATTATATATATATATATATGTGTGTTAATTATATTAGACATTATATATATATTTATAATTATATATATATTAGACAATTTGCAAATATTGTATATTAGTATTTTGGCTGTTCTTTAGTAAACGGTTCTTTGTGTGTGCAATCTCAACAAAATACTTATTTTAAATAACAAATGCCTGGAAAAGTCATGTTATTGTCCACAAACATGGCATTACTACGGAACTAGAAAAACATGTTTAAGCATGATGCTTCAAGTGGTTTGAGTGTTAAACTGATGCTATCAAAAATGAAGGCTCACTGAGCTGTTTTACAATCAAACACAAAAACCAAAGCATGATCTCTGGATGTGCACAACAAAAATATGGTTAAAAGTCAAAAAAATAATAATCATATCATTATCAAAAATCTACAGTGATGCAGTCAATGGTACTTACATGAGATCTTCAAACACTTTGACTTTCTCGCAGCCCTCGGGAGGCTCACGTTTAAATGTGTAACTATTGTTGGGTTTGGGAGAGCTGGAAAACTGAGGCAGAGGTGAACCACACCTGTAATCTGAGAGGACAAATCAAGCTCTTTATTTGAACAAATCTTCCCTTGCAAACATTCTGTGGAAGCACCACATCAGGCTTCAGAAGGAGCGCTACCTCTCTCAGCGTCCGCAGCAGGAGAGCAGCAGTAACATGGACTGCAGGAGATCTGCGTCTCAGTGCTGTGTGTGTGATGAAGAGGAGGAACAGGAGCACGGCCGCCGTCCCGCACCTCCAAAGCCTGGACCAGCAGGACAAACACGCACAAATGACAAAACCATTTTAAAGTGTCACGCTACTGAAATGTTCAAATGAAACCTTGTGTGTGTTTGTACCTTCTCCTCCTCTCTCCCCCAGGCTTCACAGATGAAGACGTTCTCCAGCTCCTGGTTAACACCGTCACTATAGCTGGGCATTCGACACACGACGGGTCTGGAGAGGACCGTATTAGATGAAGAAGCAGAGAGTCGCTTTGGCTGGAGAACAAAAAGCCCCAGTGAACTGATTAATGTCAAAGTCTGAATCTATAAAATCTATGAATTCATCTCACAAAAACATTCAGTATCAAATTTCACCCCAAAAGATAAAAATAACAAATCACATTTTGCTAAAAGAAAATGAAGCTTGTTTTTAGGATCATTATGGTTTTTCATACTGGATGTTTTGCATACACTATGATTGTTCACAGTGCATATACACACACAAATATATATATATATATATACACATACCGAAGAACCAAAAATTAAAAGTGATCAAAGGGTCGTAAGCCAAAAATGTTGCAGCAAATGTTGCATTATATCCCAATTTTACATTAATTATATTATATTATAAAAATTTAATTAAATGTTTAAACAAACAAAAGACTAAAAAAACACTTTTGTTAATTATTTTCAATCAAATTCACAATTTTTCCCCTACATTTCAATGGACAAATTAAGCAAAAATATAAATTAGTAATGAACATAAGCTTCAATGTTATGTTTTTTCCTCACTTTTTTCTTTTCTTTTGTGATATGGTACAGCTGGCCAAATCAACGCTGCTCTCATATTTTGTATTTTTCTTTTTTTAAATAGAATTTAAACTAAATTAAAAAAAAAGAAACACTGATTTATCTGATGATGTTTTAAATACGAATAGTTTAAATACAAATCAATTAACAGTTTGGGGTCAATATTATTATTATTTTTTTTTAAAGAAATGAACAGTAAAGACATTTATGTAATGTAACAAAAGTTTTTTTTGAGTAAATGTCATTCCTTTCAATGCCATCATATGAATAAAATTGTAAACATAATATACAAATAAAATAAGTTTTAATATGTAGTATTTCACAATATTTCTTTTTTAACACATTTTGATTAAAATAACTATAGCTTTGGTGAGCGTAAGAGATGTCTTTCAAAATAATTTGACCCCAAATTTTTATATATACTACTTTTCAAAATGATAAACCACCAAATATTCTGATTCTAAAACCCCAAAAATTTTTTACGTTTACTTCATTTGGGTAATTATAGGGCTACATATCAGAACAAATCTTAAAACAAGGTAAAAAAGTACCTGGGGCGTCACTTCTTCTTTCTCCTTGATACTGTGGCTGCCCTGCAAACTGCGCTGGAGCTGCTGACGAAGTTTTGCAATCTAGAAATCACATTTTTACCATTAGCAACAGATGAAAGGAAGAAATAAACGGTGACACAAAATCTAAACTCCACCTATGCAGCCCAACATCAGATGACTACTGAACACTAGATGACATGACCTACAATTAACTATGTTTAATAGCGATATCTAACGTCACAGGTTTCACCAAACATCGCTCAGTGAGTCTTCTGAAGATATGTTTATGTTGTAGGTTTCCTAAAGGTGCCAACGAGCCAATAACTTTTCCTGTGTGTTTTTTCATGCAAACCTCTGTAAGATGGTCAGCGCTGCCCCATGATGCCGAGCGTTTGTGTACGATAACCTCTCCTCCATCCTCAGGCCAAAAGCCAGGTGTCTGCAATGAACATGGTTAAAACATGGTTAAAACAGGGTCACCATGCAAACGCTGACTTTAACTTGTCATGTCCTTATATATGTGAATTTTTTCATGAAACAACAACAAAACATTAGTGATTGGCAAACAGCATGTGTCGCTTCGACCAAAACCACGACACAACGATGAACAGACACCCAGAGCTCCAGAAGGCCACAGAAGATGGACAATATTGACAATCCTTTTCCAGATACATGTTTTCGACAGAACCTGCATGTGTCATGTTGCAACTTGAACTTCCAGGCCGTCTTGAATGTCTTCTGTTTTGTGGCATGCCAGCTGATAAACTTCTGAGAAAGTTAAGGTGAAGGGTGGAGGAATATTTATAAATGTTTCAACTGTTTTAGTCCATGTAATAACAGCCATCCATAAAAAGCTTTCACTTTATGGATAAACAAAAATACAGTAGAAAGCAAGTCATACTGGTTTGTAACGATACAGAGCATCTTTGCATACTTAAAAAAGTAAACTAAAATATATTTTAATGTAACTTTTATTGAAATGTCATATAATAGATACGTATGCACATGAATGTTTAATTCAATGTTTAATAAGCTTTCCAGTGCAAATGCCTAAAGATTCTTAAATCACAACACATTTACCTGAGAAGGAAAAAAATGACATAAGAAGTTTTATGAGAAAATGCTGACCCTAACATGAACAAATATCTGCAAATGGGCTCAGAAAAAAATCTACTTAATTTAAAAAGGAAAACGAGTTTTCTTACCCCAATGACAGATACTTGTTCTTGGGGTTAGGTGAGCATAAACTCACCTAATTCTGTTCATTTCTTTCAGAACACAAGATTTCATGGTTTACTATATCTTCAATTTGCATCTCAAGGAAATGTATCTTGATTTAAGGATGTTTAGATATTTGTTTTGGAAAACAGGAAGATATTCCTATTTTGCCAAGAATTTAGACATCCTGCTCCAATTTAAGACGTTTTAAGGCCTTGATTTATGGAAGGGTGAATGAAGACTTCTTAAGACATGCAGAAACCCTGTTCATGAATATTATATTATCTGCAAGTAGCTTATAAAAACATACCTATGCAGTTCTTTTTCACACGGTGACGGTGAATAAATGAACAAAGAATGCCATCTTTGTAAAGAAGTAAACAGGGTCAATACTGATTTCATGTTGACTAAGAAAACAGTCCAACAGAAGGTTTTGAACACCAACCATTAATTCTCCAAGCGCTTTAAACAATGGCAAAAGCTGCTACTGTCAACAAAGAGCCACGGCGTGAAGAGAGACGTTGAGAGAAACAGGCTGATTTTGACATTCTGGGCCGCTCTGGAGCACGAGGCCTCCGCGAGCCGGATCAGACATTAGCATATGTATGGATCTCACTGCAGGCAGCTCAGCGCAGGCACACAAAGAGCTGTCGGAGAGCGCCAGGTGGTGCAGAGACACACAGCCATGTGCTCTCCAGCCTTAGGTGGCGTGTGCACACACCTACACACACACATACACACACACACAGAGCGACAGGTGCCAACTGCTGCACCTCCAGAAAGAATTTACTCCACACAAACCAGAGAAAACTTTCTATAACGGCAGACTGCCACCGAACATCGGGCCTTTGTGACGGCTTTGTTTCAGGGGAGGCGAGGGGTCTCAGCGGAGCTAAACCACTGAGCAGTCAAAGACTTCATGATACTAATGAATAAAGGAAACAAAACCCAGTAAGAATAGACTTCATTACCGACAGATGACCATTTCGAGCAAACGAGCAAAACTGGCCTTCAGTATACTGGCTCCATTTGGACATTTCAGAGCAAGAAGAAATCAAATGTATTTATTTAAATAGACATTTCTGGTCTTATTGTGAATTATTAATTGGTGCACATTATTTTAGATATCACAAAAAGACATTTATGTACTGGTGCATGTAATTTTAGATATTACAAAAAGAGGTTTCTGGTGTTATTGTGATTCATTTACTGGTGCATGTTTATTTAGATACTACAGAAATAGGTTTTTGGTCTTATTATAAATCATTTATTGGTGCACGTTATTTTAGATACAATGGAAATTTCATTTTTAATAATTGGCATATCCTCTACAGCGAATGACATTATTTGTTTACTTTTCCTTTCTGTATATTGTCAGATATTACATGTACTGAAAACGCCTCAATATTTTTCACTATTTAATTCTTCCCCATTAATATTTAAAAGTCTATTTAAGGTCCAAAATGCTAATATCTGAAAAAAAAACCTAATTAAAAAAAATGTAATGCATATAAATCCTTTTCCAGTCTGTTAATATCCACTGTGGATCAATAAATCAATCCCTGATTGATACAACTTACATTTTGTCTAATTTAATACCCTTTTTAACTTTTTTAAAATTGACAGAAAATGAAATTGGTTCACATTTGTGTGAATTGTCTAAATAATTAATGTGATTAAAATACCAATGAAACAGCATACAAAGCATGTTTTATTTTAAACTAAGGAGCACGTAAGAAAACTTTTCAATCTAGATGGTTAAAAAAAATTAATGTTTTTAGTGTTAAATCAATAGAAATAAACTCAAAAATTAGTGTTGGTCACTTTGTGTTTGTGAAACACTTGTATAACATTTGTATAAGTCAGTTACTGAGCAAAAATGATGACAAAAGTTAGTTTTACAGGGAAAATTATCAATGATATTTAAATTGAATTTTGTTATCTAATGCAATGACATTCAGCCATCTGAAGTGTAATGTCTCTGCTTGATTCATCAATGCACAAATTCCAAATAATACATAATTCTCTTAGTAATTTTTTATAAAAAACTGAATCATCTGCACTATCTCTGCAACAATTTCCTTTTGCATTAACGTCACTGGTCTCTTATTTTAAAGCTCTCGTGGCTCTGTTCTGTTATGCAACGCCCACTTTTGAAATAAATCAATTCATTACAGGAAAAAGCAACTTGTTGTCTTGTTTAATATCCTGTTTGATTTCATTTCTGATTATGGAAATTAAATTGGTTGCAAACGCCATTACAAGCTGATTTTGAGTTGTAAACATCCCGATATCTATGTCACTGCTTTAAAAAACTTTTCAAGCAAAACATTTCATAAAATGGAGATTTTAAATTCTAAGTACTGTAAATTCTGTAAGTCACTGAGCATAAAAGAATTGGGTAGTTAGTTCTGAGAAAAGGTTTGCAATGACTTGCAGATGCAGTTTTGATATTTTAATATATTATTTTGGCAAATGCAATGCCATTCACACACTGTAAGTATTTATTATTATTTAATTATTTTAGGAGTTACTATATGTGAACTGTGAAGCAAATTGTATGTGACATTGACTCACCTGTGTGGCTTTATCACTCATACAGGACGCCTGGAGTTGGTACGGCTCTCGCGGCCACTGTCCAATTAGGTACTGCTCAGGCAGCTTGTCCAATGAGGGCGGCTGTCGACTGGCTGATCGAGCTTATGAGAAAAGAAAAGGCATTCTTATTATGTATGCAGTGGACAGTGACATGAAAAAATACTGCAGTGCAGTGACAGAGAGGAAGTTGGTGGGTGTCACTGGAAACTGATGAGCTTTTGCCTCCTCTGTCATAACCGTACTGAAACAGATTGTATTTATGAAGGAAACGGAAGTAACAGAAACATCATATTTACATTTTCTGAAGAAAATTTGACTAGTGTTTTACCATGCAAAACGTTCTTGTTTGCAGGCCTAAGTCAAGTCTCTATGATAGTCTGATCTCTAGATATGGCTCAGGTCCCTCTGTCAGTGCAAATTTATGGGATTTTTGTATTTTTTTTAATAATCCATCACCCCAAAAATACATCCAACTGCTTATGAAATGAATGACAACACCTACCATAATTATGCTAATAATATAATATAATATATAATAAGAACACCTACAGGTGCATCTCAGTAAATTAGAATGTCGTGGAAAAGTTCATTTATTTCAGTAATTTAACTCAAATTGCGAAACTAGTGTATTAAATAAATTCAGTGCACACAGACTGAAGTAGTTTAAGTCTTTGGTTCTTTTAATTGTGATGATTTTGGCTCACATTTAACAAAAACCCACCAATTCACAAATTAGAATACTTCATAAGACCAATAAAAAATAAAAAAATAAAGATTTTTAGTGAATTGATGGCCTGCTAAAAATACTTGGTAGGGGCTCCTTTTGCTTTAATTACTGCCTCAATTCGGCGTGGCATGGAGGTGATCAGTTTGTGAGACTGCTGAGGTGGTCTGGATGCCCAGGTTTCTTTGACAGTGGCCTTCAGCTCATCTGCATTTTTTGGTCTCTTGTTTCTCATCTTCCTCTTGACAACAGCCCTGGGCTTCAGGTCTGGTGAGTTTGCTGGCCAGTCAAACACACCAACACCATGGTCATTTGACCAACTTTTGGTGTTTTTGGCAGTGTGGACAGGTGCCAAATTCTGCTGAAAATTGAAATCAGCATCTTCAAATGCTGGTCAGCAGAAGGAAGCATGAAGTGCTCCAAAGTTTCATGGTAAATGGATGCAGTGACATTGGTTTTCAAATAACTTTTCTTTGCTAGAGTATCTTCATAAGGCTGTGGTTCTCTCGGTTGGTTGAGCATCTTTTTCTTCCACACTTTTTCCTTCCAATCAACTTTCTGTTAATATGCTTGGATACAGCACTCTGTGAACAGCCAGCTTCTTTGGTAATGAATGTTTGTGGCTTACCCTCCTTGTGAAGGGTGTCAATGATTGTCTTCTGGACAACTGTCAGATCAGCAGTCTTCCCCATGATTGTGTAGCCTAGTGAACCAAACTGAGAGACCATTTTGAAGGCTCAGGAAACCTTTGCAGGTGTTTTGAGTTGATTAGCTGATTGACATGTCACCATATTCTAATTTGTTGAGATAGTGTATTGGTGGGGTTTTGTTAAATGTGAGCCAAAATCATCACAATTAAAAGAACCAAAGACTTAAACTACTTCAGTCTGTGTGCACTGAATTTATTTAATACACTAGTTTCACAATTTGAGTTGAATTACTGAAATGAACTTTTCCATGACATTCTAATTTATTGAGATGCACTTGAATATATATAAACTTTTAATAGACTGTACTTTTATAGATTTTATTGATTGAATACAAATGAGTTCTCACATTAAGGTTATGCTCTGAGGACACACAGGAGGAAATGAAACAAAGTGAAACTGCTCACAGTGAAACCCACATACATGTACACACATGCACCAACAGCTGAAATTCAAAACAACTCGCTTGCATGCAGCCCACAGAGCAATTCCTGCGAGTGTTTGCTCTCTGCTGCAGCTCTGCAAACACAAAATGTCAAAGCCTATGCAAAATAGCCAACAAAATGGCACTGTCGGTTTACCCTCTGCTCATTGTATTACACCATTATACCAAAAAAACACAACTCAGCAAGTAACACTCATTATCAGACGTGTTGCAGCACGGCTGCTTACAGTACAGGCCTAAAACACTGAAGCAGTCTGAATGATAACCATCAACATTTTCAGCCCAGTACACACACCTTTTCTCAATGCATTTGTTGGGGGACGGCTACACTACATTCACTTGCAGATTGCAGTGAGGCAGCTGCAAGGTCTTTGTGTGAAGGAGAAGCGTTTCAAATGCAAATCTACACAAGCATCAGGCACTCCACTAGGACGGGAGATACATAGAGAGCTGTCGGACTTATTAGGTACAGTGTGCCTGGCCAGAATGGTTTAGACAATAGTAGTTTACTCATTTAAGAACAGGAATGGAATACTAGATTACTAACTCCTGAATAGTGTGCAGTATATACTATATAGTTCATATACTGTAAAACACAACGCCATTATAAATGTCTCCAAAAGCAGAG
The DNA here is from genome assembly GCF_963082965.1 of Carassius carassius. Taxonomy (NCBI): domain Eukaryota; kingdom Metazoa; phylum Chordata; class Actinopteri; order Cypriniformes; family Cyprinidae; genus Carassius; species Carassius carassius. Next base: position 29,232,283 of record NC_081778.1, read on the forward strand.
TGCTAGATTGTTGACACATGATGTTGCATGTTTAATTCAGAAAGAGGTGTGGAGTTATGGTGCATCAGAAAAATTGTATTTACAAGATCAATGCACATAAATGAGTGTTTTAACTTTGCTTAATGTTTTTGTAGAAAAGGTGCATCGCCATCTTGCTCCGATAAAAGTGACTTGAACGCAGCTGATGTCATAATTAAGACTTTTCAACTCATATATATGAACTTCCCATGAGGACTTGAACGCACCTTGGATCAAAAAAATATTTAATCTTGTAATGAAATAAAATGATAAAATATATGAAGATTTGTCAGATTTGCAAGGTTCTTCTGAAATTTCATGCATGCAGAAAATACAGTGCACACTATACATACTGCATACTGCAGAAGAGTAGTATGTTAGAGTGTTATTCCAAGTTTGACTACATCAAAGACATGCATGTCATCTGAGGAAATGTTCAAATGTGTGATACATAATGAATAATGTAGATTGGGTCGTTTATTACTGAATATTAAACGAGTTTTGCTTAATAAAATATAGATTTTTTTTTTGTGATAATGATCATCTGATTGTATAATATCTTACTTATTACACAACTTCCTGTCAAATAAATGAATGTGGATTTTGATGATAGAGATCAAAATTGCACAGCTGTTTAAAAAAATCGATTGACCGGGACAACGGTTGATCATGCAGCTTTATGTCAATATTATGAGATATAAATCTTGAATGCCACTATTGACTTATCAGAATCAAGTCCAGGGAGCAGGGCAATAAAATGAAACTATATGATACTTCACAAAATAGTTCCTGAAGTGGTCTGTGGTTCATATGCTGTAAACATTTTGTATCATTCTGAAAAACCCTGAATTAATGGTTGAATGGTTTAAAATGCAAAAGAAAGAAAGAAAGAATGAAAGAAAGAAATATACTTATATGCCCCTTAAATGTAACAACTGAGAGAACTAATGCTATTTTCACAGAAACATATAGAAACATAACACACACACATACACACAAAGTATGTGTCTTTAGCTCAAGGTCTTGATATCTCTGATGACTACAGAAATGTGGCATCATACTGGATCTGGGTTTTAAGGGTCTAATCATGTTCTGGATTTGGGTCTTAGTGGGTCTAGGTTTGGTTTGGCATCTAACTTTGATATAATATAACAGCTATTTATTTATTTTTTTCGAATCATTTCTTATTTTCTTTGCACAGGATCTGACAATTCTGCCAAACTGTTCTTTAACAGTTGATTGCATGTGAATCTGTATCAAATAATACTGCGCAACATTTTACTTACACAGAGACTATAATTAAACAATGTTGTCTTCTTCAGTGATTTAAACCTAACTGCACATATTATTCAGATCATAAAATAAATAAAACCTTAGGAAGGAAAGTCCAATCAATAAATATCCAATGTTGAAGATGCAGTCAAATCAAGCTCACATGATAAATTAAGAGTTACAGATCACATAGAAAGAGTTTAAGACCAAACAAACTCATAAACTGGAGTTCAAACAGATTAAATGTAAAAATGCATTATGTATTTATAAAGTAAAAAATCTTACCTCTCCCTGCTGATATAAAGTGACTCTCTGATGGGATCCTGGTGGGCTTAGTGATCTGCTTCATATTTGCAGCATGTGATGATGATGATGATAGTGATGATGCTGATGGACTTCTGCTGTGTCTTGAAGAGGAGAATGAAGCTGATCTCGTCTGATCACTCCATCTCAGAGGGACACTGGCAGACACATTGTGTTGGAGAGTCGAGTTACTGTTACACTTGATGCGTAAATGCGCACGAGACACACTAATAAACTCCAGAACGAGAACTGAAAACGTGTTCATGCGAAAAACCGAGCTATTATCAACCTTCGCTTCCTCTTAACCTATTGTGACCGTACGAGCTTGTCGTTCCCTGTAAAACTTTGCATCAAAGTGGACACAAAGTTCAGACGCTGGTCCAAACTCTCCAGTGCTCCTGCGCTGACAGATGTGAACAGTAAAGGCAGTGGGCGGGCGGAAGGCACGGCATGCTGAATCTGATTGGAGCAGAGACCAGCACTGCTCGTTGCTTATTGGCTTGTACGTTCCAACTTGCAGCGAAGAGCCAATGAGATCACTGCATTATCAGCTGGGGTGGAGATTAGTTTTGCGTGAAAAACAGACACTGCTTTGGAATGTTTTTATGTTGTCTCATATTCTGAACAAAGAAAGTGTAGGAGTATTGTTTACATTCCGGAAAGCATTACTTGAATTATCCTAAAGGAATAGTAAAAAAAAAAAAAAAGTTCATGCCTTTCCAAACATAGTGATTACCATCAGTTGAGCGCTAAAAATGGCAAATACATCATGAAAGTTGTCTATACAAGAAGGAAATTGCTGTATGTAAATTGTGTGAGAAACAGGCCAACATTAAAGTGATTATTAACCAAACACCTTCCCATCTTCCTCATTCGTGTTCGTGTTCAGACTCAAAATGGCATTGGGCCTGAAGCTCAGTTTAAAGCCACTTATAGCAAAATGCTATTAGTTCTCATGACAAAGCACATTTTCCACCCAAATTCTCCAAGGCAAGACTGTTGTCATGGGTTCCCTCAGGAATTTCTTGTTGTTTTGTTCTACATTATAATATACAGCCATAGCTCAAATGTATATTGGGGGTATGACTGCAATTTCTGTTGCAGAACAGAATGTGAAAGTCTCGACAAGTAATGATAACCACAGACCATATTTTATGATAATATATTACTTGTAGTGAATCCCAAAAAAAAGCTATGCACAAAAACAACAGAAATGTGCCCCATGTCTCGAATGGGAAATGAGTCCCATGTCTCGAAAATGCTAATTGTCTTTCTGTACTTAGCACTACAAATTCAGTGGCTTTATTGTCATGAAAATGTCCCAACACACACACACACACACACACACCTTGTAAGGTCCTAAAGCTCCAAAATTGGCTTTTCTGGGCGAACTATGACTGGTCATACTTTTTTTTTTTTTTTTTTTTGCAGTAAGTAAAGATGCTATTGCATATCTTCACCATGGTAGACTAAACTGAAAATCTGCATTAATCTCATTGAAGCAAACAAAATGTCTCATTATTTGGTTGCGTAAAGGGGAAAAGAAAATGCTGCATTCAAAACTCCTTCAAAAAATGTTTTAATAACATTAATAACATTAGTGCTCAATGGAAGTTCGCTTTGCTTTTCAAAAAAAAAAATACAGACACAATCATTTAATTAATTAGGATGTTAAATTGCATTGATTGTGCTATAAATTACGGTAAGCACTACAAAACAGCATTACCTTTGGATCCAAAAATGCACTTAAACACTTATTCAGAACTAATGTTAAACCTACATATTTTAAACAACGAAAATCTGCAAAAATCACTGTTATTTGTTAAAAGCAATTTTTAAAACAAATTGAAAAGACATTTTAGCACTTTCCAGTGAAGACCATTTGACTATTGTAGATCTCTGAAATATTCAATTTTCACCAGCTGACTGAGGTTCAGTGTGGTATTGAGTAATATGCAATAAATACAGAATAATAACACAATATGAATCGCTTAACTCAGAGGAAAGTAGTTGAAGTATTTATGGACCATGTGAAAACACTTTCTAAGATATAAACAAAAATTTCATGACATGCATTCAAACTCCTCCGGTTGAAATTACTGTGGTATCTCTTTCCCTGTCTCTAAAGTTCATATTAAAATGCATAGGTCAGACATTCACATGGATTCTTTCTCTTCTCAGGACACACAACTGCCCATGCGTAGGTAACTTAATCATGGATAACATAATCCTAACAAACTGCTTTAGTTCCTGTGACAACAGAACACCTGTTGTCAACTTCAATACCAGTGAGGTGTGCAAGTTGGAAAACAAAGGCAGAAAGGCCTTTATGCACTATCAGAAGGCACCAGGTTGCCTGTGGTGTCCAGCTGCATGCATTTACAGGTGCAGGCCGACACGGGACACTCACTGTGATCTCTGGAAGGAAAGACAATATAATGGCACGGAAAATGTTATGCTTAATGCTATAAACCACAGTTCAAAATTGAATGTATTTGAAAGATGTCTTTAATGATTTATTAATGCATACTAATTATGCTTTTTTTTTCATGATTCGCTGATGAATAAGAACAGCATTTTTTTTAATCGTTATCTTTTGTAACATTATAAATATCTTTACGGTCACTTCTGATCAATTTAATGCATCCTTTTAATAATTTCTTTAAAAAAAATAAAAATAAAAAAAACTTTTGAACAGTAGTGTATTTGTATTATAAGGTCATGGAATAAATGGCACAATATGGGTGAATATGACTCTTACCTAAACCAGCTGAGCATGTGACCCGCGTGACCACCATGCCGGCAGTTGTGGCACCAGGTGAACCAGTTATTAAACTGAGCAAGTTTTTTGTCTCGTGTGAGATCGGCTTTCTCATCTGCTTTTCCTGTGCCTGATAGGATGGACCACATGAATCTCACAGTGAACTGAACATGTTTCCATTATGGTATCATAATTCAAGAAGAACTTGAAATGATCTGTCTGTTACCTGGGGAGCTGGACACAGGGGTACCCATGTTCATTAAGCAGAGGGCACAGCGTGGAAGTGGTTTACGACAGCCAGGGCAACTGGTGACCTTTGACTTGGTGGGTGAACCGCTGACCCCGTACTGACTGAATCCACGGCCCTGATGTGGTATCGCCGAGCAGCTGTATGATATAGACTTTCCACAGAAATTACAGCTAACAAACACCTGCGCAGAACATATGTACAGGAATTTAAATAAAAAAGAATAAAAAAATCTGAATTAACCAACAGACGTAAAGACAAAATGTAAGATTAAGTATGGAACAAAAAAATATATTTAAATCAGGATATATATATATTTAATAAATATCAAAGCTAGGGATGCACCGATAAGTATTTTTATGTCTATACTCATAAACAATATTATAAATCACTAAAATACTGCTACAGTATCTAGTTAAGAATCTAGTCTTTGTTTTATCCAGCTGTATTTACTCAACTTATAACATCCAAGTGAAAGATATAACACCAACATGTCAAAAAAAAAAAAAAAAAATCAATTGATAAAGTTTTATGTTTCACTGAGTAAATGCAACTGGATAAAACAAACAAACAAAGTTTTCATTTCAGGCTGCAAAGCAACAAAATGTGATTATTTTAATGAGGGTGATTTTTCTATACCTACAGTACACATACATCATACACAGCTAGCTATATATAGTGATTTTTTTTTGTTAATTATCAATCTGATAGGGTCAATGTTTCATAAAACATTGGCCCAATCAGATCGATATGTTATTTTTTTTAATCACTAATACTGACCGATATAAATTCATCAGTGATAATATCATGCATGCAAAGATTAACAACTGTCAGAAAGAAACTTGATTCTAGCCTGTGGAAGTGGTTTTGAGCTGGGATCCAGTTTGCTCCTATGAATGTCGAATTCAGCCCGTTTATGCCAAAACCTCCAGGCATCCAACAGGTTGCGATAGTTCTCGATCCAGCACTGCACCCGAGGGTCCTTCAGCACCTCTCCTGGGGAGCCCTGCCACAACAAACAGCACACAAATCAACATTTAACCCACTCATCTGGAAATTGTAGGCAGACATGAATTTCCTGGTTTAACAACACACAGTCAAACTTCTATTTCTTCTCAGTTTTCTAGTTTTCTTTTCTAATCTAGTTGTCTAACAAATCTGTCATTGTATAATATGTTGGCTCTTTGACTAATTGCTTTTGCTCATCTTTTGTAAGTCGCTTTGGATAAAAGCACCTGCTAAATACACAAATGTAACTGTACAAACATTAGATCCGTCCTATCCATCCATCTAATGCAGGGGTTTTCAAACTGTGGGTCGCGACCCACTCGTGGGTCACGGAATGGAACAAGGTGGGTCGCACAAAGTCACTTGGCTGCAGCTAATTTTGCGTTTCAATGACACACAGACACTAACACAGTTCAGTCTAGGGCTGCACGAATGTGACGAGTGGGGCGGGGCCTAGTGCCATGGGAACAGAGCTAGGCCGGTGGAGTGATTGGGAAATGAGCAACACTCACCGGTCTCAAGAACCACGGAGGAGATCGGAAAGATACAAAAGAGGAGCGATGACAGTGAAGGACGAGAGAGGACCAGGCCTGGGTTTTATTTTGTGTTTGTTTTTTATTTGTGCACGGCAGTCATCCGAGAGGGGCTGTCGCGCTGTTTTGTGTTTATTTGGTTATTAAAACTTTGTTTGATTGTCCGCCGGTTCCCACCTCTTTCCACGAAGGAGTCATCGAGGCGGTGGGCTGGAGTGAGTTCGCCCCCCCCCCCCCCCGGCAACTCACTCCAGCCCACCACATCGAGCACCCTCGGCGGCAGACTCCTTCGCCCTGCTCGATGGCACTGCGGATTCACCCCAGCGGCGAAGGATCTTCGGCAGCGCGCCCCTCCTTCCTCCCTGGCTTCGGCACCAGTGTAAAACATTAAAATCTTCACAATCACAGGAAGAAGGAGGCGGGAACTGGGAACCCACTCATCACAACGATATAGCCCACCAACATTAATAATGAACTGCAATATCCTTAGTGTGATTTTCAAATTGCAATTAAGTCCGTGTGCGTTGCGTGTTTTGAAGGTCTCAGAGCAATGTCATTAAAAGGTTCAATCGGTCTTTTTTTACCTATTTCACAATTATTTTAATCTCCAAACTGTTTTAGATAGTTCTGCTTTGCTTCTTATGCTTTTCTAAAAAAGTGTTGGATTGTGCTCCGTTCTCGCCGACACACACGGAAGGATCATGAATGCAACAAAACACAGCAGCGCAGATCACACTTCACTGGAGTGAGCCTGCTTCACGTTTTTATGGACACTACATATTTTAACGCCAGTAAACAAAAATTAAAACTTGTAAATTTGTAGTGAAATTTTCAGTTGTACTCTAAAATAAAATGGTTATTTTTCTTAAATACTTAATTTCTGTCATAAAAATTTTAAGTAAGATTAGGTTTAAAGTAATTTCACTCGTTGTTTTTTTTTTTTTTTTAATATTTTGGTGGGTCGTGAAATATATTACACTTGTCTAGGTGGGTCGTGGAATGGAAAAGTTTGGGAACCACTGATCTAATGAACATCTTCATTGGTTTGCATTTTCCTTTGTACTGATTCTGTAATATACACTAATGTTCACAAGTTTAGGGTAAGATTTCTCTGACAGAAATTGAAAGGAGCACCTTAAAAAAAACAAAAACATATTCCTCGTGTGTTTGCGCACACCTGGCGAATAAAGCTAATTCTGATTCTGATCTGATTCTGATGCTTTTTTTCAGCAACCATGCATTAAATTGATCAAAGGTGACAGAAATTACATTATCTATTTCAAACAAGTGTTCTTTTGAAATGTCTATTTATCAAAGAATCCTAAAAACGTATCATGGTTTCCACAAAAATATCAAGCACCACAATTGTTTTAACCACTGATTATAATAAGACATGTATCTTGAGTAGTGGAGTAATGATGCTTTGCATCAAAGGAATAAATTATATTTTAAAATACATTCAAATAGAAAACAGTTATTTTAAACTGTAATAATATTTCACAATAATACAGTTTTTACTATATTTTGTACTTCTTTCAACAACATAAAAAACTGAAACTGACCCCAAACATTCATCCATTCTCTTATGTATCTGTCTTTATGATGTTTTGTTCCGTTTCTGGACATTCACTTACTTTGAGCATGCAGAAACTGGCCGTCTGCACGTCTCCGGTTCGGTCTACATAACTCTCCATCAGATCTACTCCATCTTTCGTCAGTCCTGTCAGCAGGATGCCCTCCAGATTACCAGCCTCCTTCATCTCATAGGTCAGCTTGTCTATGTAACGAGGCAACTTAAGGAAGGAAAAATGACAGTATGTTATATCAGTGCACATGAATGAGACCTGGCTAAACTCAGGGATGAGCGGATCTTACCTGAGCGTCATTTAGAAACATACATGCAAATGCCACCCTGTCCCTGACAGCCACACGACTCTCATACTGGAAACACAAAACACGCTTTTTATTAAAGAACTTGAATAAACATTAATTACAATTGCATATTGTACCCTGAATATTCATTTAAGCACAATACATTTTATAAACATACCAGGACCGCATCAAAGGTGCCAGGTTCACTGGTGAGGAAGGCAAACATGATACAGAGGTGCGGCTTCTTCAGCTGGAGTCTGAGAGAGCTGCACATTTCTCTCCACAGGGAGTTCTTCTCATCAGTGTAGCCCGACAGAGCCATGGCCACCACGTTCAGGTTCAGATCACCTGAGCACAACATCAAGGAAACCGAAAACAAGATGCATTAGTCCTTTTACAACATCAAGGTTAATATAATTAACAAAAATGTTAATATATATATATATATATATATATATATATATATATGTGTGTGTGTATGTGTGTGTGTGTGTGTATATGTATGTATGTATGTGTGTAAAAGAACTGTGTGGAACTTCTGTGTTCTAAGGAAGAAACAACAATGTATGCCATTTGGATGAGTGCAAACAAAACACAATGCAAAGACAAAAGCCTTATGGCAGTAGGTGTAGAAAAAACCTACACCCCTTGTAAAGATTATAAAAGATAAGATCTTTTTTTCCAAACCCAAATCTAATTGTGCTTTAAGCCCAAACAACGGGCAATTATGAATAATAAACATACAGCCCCATATGCCGTATGCATCTGCAGCTTTAGGGCTTTTAATATTAAACAGCTATCATTGTGTAACGTAAGCCATGCTTTTGTCATTTTGTCAGTATATAAAGGACCATTTTGATTGCAAACAGGCAGTCAATGTCGTGTTTCTGTCTTGCCTGGATTTCACACAGTCCTTCTAACATTCATCCAAATGTTCAGAGAGGACAGGACTTCCTGTAAAGCCCCTAGGGGAACATGAACATCAGTCTCTCTATATAAACAAGCTATTCAAAATTGTTCAGATGATATCTCCAATTTAAAGGACTCCCTAATAAAGATAAATTATATATCATTATCAGCCAACAGAGGCAAGTTTTTAAAATGGCATTTACATGTCCAGGTAACATTTCTATCCAAATTAATGAAAGAAAAAATTAAATTTACATTTACATTACATTTATGTTTAAAGCTGAATTTAAAAAACAAAGAAACAAACAAATGAATAAAAAATAATAAACACTATATGGACATTCACAAAACTACTACTGATAAAAATTATTCAAACTTTTACTAAAATTAAAGTGAAAAAATATAAAAATAAACGCAAAATATTAACAAAAACTAGAATCAGATCTAGAAGCAACACTGAGATGTTTTATATATATATATATAGTTTTATATATGCATAAGATGTTTTATATATATTTGATTTTATTGCATTATTTTGTTTTCTGCTAGTGCTATCGAGGAAAATGCTTACTTTATACAGAAATAATAAATAATAAATAATACCATTCCTTTTTTCCCTTTAGATTTCAGGGTAAGAAAAGACAAGGGCCAGTTCTTGACAGGTTTTGTGAGATTGTGAGTTTTCTAGTCACTGTCATTGGCAGTACAATGTTCCTCCAGTCCAGTCCTGTACCTTTCTCTGCTGAAGCTCCTTTGTTAAGGATCTGAATGGCTCGTCGGATGTCCAGGTTAAAGAGAGCGACAGCAGCGGCTCTCTCCCACTCGCCCTCCTGCTCCAGAGACTTCAGGAAGGGCTCCACATCAATGTCGGGCCCTCGACTGATCCAGCCACACAGCTGCAGGGCCAGACTGCGCTCCTCGCTGTGGTACCGCGGTACATCGGTCTGTCTGTCTGAACCTGACCAGCAGCGCCGGGTCTCTGTAGTGCCTGAGAGAATGAGATTTCTTTAGAGGGCCACCAATGACTGAAACCATGAGGCTGACGGAGGATTATAGCAGATGTCTATGAGAAATACTTTTACTGTGCAGAGCAATAATACAGAATAATGTTCACAGAAAACGTGATCAAATGTTGTGTTGTTGGCACTTACCAGAGCTGGACTTGACGATGTTTTTGATGCCTGAGTAAATGAGCGACTGTTTATTGCTCTGTTGCTTCTGCTCCAAATTTTCAGTGTACTGCTTCATAAGTAAAACTTGCATAGGAAATATACAGATATCAAACAGAAACAACACCATATAGACAAGAATATGACAACACAAATGAACCAATCAATCCAGGGATTCACCAACAATGCTCAAATTTCTCAAAAGAATTTCATGTTAATTTAGTTGTTAAAATGCATTTCTTGATGTTTAATAATGTCTAGTTTCAAGTGAAATTACAGTATGTATGTATATATGTATAAAGTACATTATTATTGTCTATTCAAACATTTTATATATGTCATATAAATAATAAAATAAACCACATATTACTACAACTACTACAATTATTATTATTATTATTATTATATACAAATAATAATTCGATATAATACATATTATAATTTATAATAATGATTTTATATATATATATATATATATATATATATATATATATAAATAAAATATTAATAATAAATAAAATTAATAATGTAATATATTTTATCTATGAGTCAAGTAAATTGCAAAACATCCTGTAACAACAGAAATAGTTATTTTTTTAGGTAAACATTCAACAATAACTTTGACCCTATATGCTTTGAAAGGTTCAATCATCTCCTGCAGTGAAGGATATAATGGAGCGTGTACCAGAGCGACCTCAGCTGCGGGTCGTCTCCTCCGGCCAGCACATGGTTCCTCCACACCTGGACGGTGTCATGGCCGTAATGGGACTGCGCTCGCTCCCTCATCTTAGTGGCGATGTCCTTCTCAGCAGCGGCCGCCCCCTGACCGGCATCCTCCGTGCACTCGTACAGGTGCCGCCCACACGCCCACATCAGTGAGGTGGTGGAGCTCCAGGCCAGCGATATGCGCTCGAAGACCGTGAAGTCGTTCATGACCCGGTTGGGCGACACCACCACCATGCGGTTCTGGGCAGATGGATGCCAGGCGAAGCTGCTGATGATGCTCTCGCTGCAGGGCTGGACGCTGCGCTCAATGATGGTGGGCTCCACCTCATCACCGAACGGCATGGGCGTGTGCTGCATGTCGTACAGCCGGATGATGTTGCTGTCCCGCGTGAGCGTGGCCAGCAGGCCCATGCGTGTTGGACACCACGCCACTTTAGTCAAAGGTTTGGGCTGCTCGGTCAAAGTAAAGACCGGCTTTTCGAATTTCCGTAAATCCCAGATGGCCACCTGGCCTTCGAAGAAGGACGCAACGCGATCGGGAAAATGAGGATCCACCGTTACACCCTGGATGGCTTTGGTGTTCACAAACGTCTTCTGGCTGGTGTTGCGGAGGTCAAAGATGGCCAGATTTCGATGCATCCCAGCCAGGAGTAACTTTTGATGATCGCGAGGGAGCCAACAAAGAGAAAGACATGCATCGTTCTGACCAAGCTCGTACAGCGGTTTGGTCACCAACAACCCAGAGTCCACATCTCCAGACAGACGGGCCTTCTCAGCTGGAACCGCCTCAGGAGAAAACTTACTACTTATGTCCCATATGAGAACGGAAAAATCAGCCCGGTGTTTGTCCAAACCAGCCGCTAGCCAGTTACTGTCCACTGGGTTCCATGCAAGTGTGTTGCATTGCCGGGCGTGCTTGGGTACAAACTCTTTACCCACCAGCTCCTTACATTTGGAGTTGTGGCTCTGTCCCAGACTGGTCAGGACGACTCGGCCGTTGGCCTGTCCCACAGCCAGCAAACACTCAGGCTCATGTTTGGGATACCAAGCCACACATTTCATATACGGGGTGTCAGAGTTGATGGCCAGCAGCGTAGCCGCGGTCTCCTCTGAGAGCGGAAGGGTGCCGGCTTTAGTCTCTGGGCTTCCTGCAGGTCCGATCCGATACAGACTGAGTTCAGTGTCGCAGATCACATAGCGGTCTGCGTGATGGGGAGACCACAGGATATCTGGTTTATAGCCGCTCGACATGACAGCACAGTGGTTTCTTCAGTGCAGATACCTGTGAATGATAAAGAGTCTTATTTATAGAGCACTTATACATCTTACCTATCAGCAATACTTGGATGAATTCATATATTTATATACATATTACATACTATATATGTGTGTGAGTGTATATTCTACATCATAATATAATGATATCATTAATTCATTAAAAAAAAATTGTTTTGTAATCGAAAGTCATAGAATTATTATTACCAATAATAAAATAATTATTATTTGTTTATTATTTTAAGAATTTTTAAGTATTAAGAATTCTGATATTTTTTTCATTTATTATATGGCTTTTGTTTATATAATAAATAATAAAAAATAGTATAATAATAATAATTTACATTTAATCTATCTATTAATTGTATTGTTGTTATTATTATTTGTGGAACGGTTGTATTCTTTTATTTATATATATATATATATATATATATATATATATATATATATATATATACATATATATATACACACACAGTATATACACACAAAGATTTATTTTCCCTTCATGATTTCATAATACATACATCAGATGGTTAAAACAAACAACATTAAAGATGCACATGAATTTAAAGGTAATGAACAAAACAAATGTTACCAAGACATGACCAAAGTTAAAAAATCCAGGTTGACTGTTAAAACTAAAGCCATAATGTGTTTAATGTGTTGAAATAAACAGTAACGTTACATATAATAAAATCATTAATAAGATCCATTCTACGCCTCATGACTCTATCACCCCAGTGTAAAGATGTAAATATTTTAAATAACTGAAGAGGAAAATAAAACAGCTTTTTCCTAAAGAAGTAAAGAGTGCAAATGTGTGCAAAAGTTCTTATGACTTGATTTTAATAAGTGGGTTAGCCGGTTAGCTATAGCTAAACTAACCATAACAACCTTTTCTAAACCGGAAACAGGTGATGACAGACGCCAGTCACTTTATGAAGACACAGAATAAACCATGCTTTAAAATATAAATAAATGGCAGATGTGATCATGAACGTCTGATTAATATAAACTCACATTCGACGTGCAAACATGCTGAAGTTTGTTTGGGTAGCGTGAAGTCGGAAGCAATGCCGATTGTAAACACAATGTGACAGAAACTCACAAAATAAAAGTCCCACTTAGTCCAATCATAGACGTCGACGAGCAAAGAGGAACGGGGATTATATTCGTACATCTCGTACAAGTCTTCCGGGTAAAAACATAAGATAAATAAATTAATCTATAAAAATCAAACGTGTGAAATAGAAGCCAATTTTTCGCCACACAAATAAACATCTGGTAAATCTTATGTCATAAAAAGTCAAACTCAAAAATATTACACGTCTAAATTAGGCAAGGCAAGTTTATTTATATAGCACATTTCGTACACAATGCTAATTCAAAGTGCTTTACATAAAAGAAAGTAAAATAATCATGAAGAAAAATAATCACAAAATTAAAACAAGCAATTTAAAAACTCTGAAAATGATTTACATTTGTTATATTTAAAATGAATTTGAAACAGTAAAAAATAGAAAAAGATTTGACATAAAATACAGCGAATACTTAAAATAGAGTGCAATCAGTTCGGACATCGCACAATGCTCATTCAATAAATGCACAGCTAAACAGATGAGTTTTGAGTCTAGATTTAAAAGTGGCTAATGTTTTAGCACATCTGATCTCTTCTGGAAGCTGGTTCCAACTACAGGCGGCATAATAACTAAAAGAAAATTCCCCTTGTTTTGTGTGAACCCTTGGTATTACTGACTCGATCCTAGTGATCTGAGTGGTCTGTTAGGTTTATATTCAGTGAACATATCTGCTATGTATTTTGGTCCTAGGTCATCGAGTGGTTTATAAACAATAAAAGTACTTTAAAATCAATCCTAAATTAAACTGGAAACCAGTGTAAGGACCTGAGGACTGGTGTGATATGCTCAGGTTTTCTGGTTCTAGTGAGAATTCTGGCAGCAGCGTTCTGGATGAGCTGCAGCTGTCTAATGGTTTTCTTGGGATGGCCGGTGAGGAGACCATTACAATAGTCCACCCTGTTGGTGATAAAGGCATGAACAAGTTTCTCCATGTCTTGACTGGAAACAAAACATCTAATTCTTGCAATGTTTTTAGATGATAAAATGCTGATTTAAAAAAGTGACATGACATTCAGCCATGTATGGTGACCCATACTCAGAATTCATGCTCTGCATTTAACCCATCCAAAGTGCACACACACAGAGCAGTGAACACACACCCAGAGCAGTGGGCAGCCATTTATGCTGCAGCACCCAGGGAGCAGTTGGGGGTTCAGTGCCTTGCTCAAGGGCACCTAAGTCACGGTATTGAAGGTGGAGATAGAACTGTACATGCACTCCCCCCACCTACAATTCCTGCCGACCCGAGACTCGAACTCACAACCTTTCAATTGCAAGTCCAACTTTCTAACCATTAGGCCACAATTCCCTTGGAATGTACATCAGGTCAACCTACCCACCCTGGATTCAAACCCACGACTTCTCAGGTTCGGGACCAGTGCCTTGGCCAAGTGCGCCACATTAGTTGACACACATTTAGTTACTGCTTTGACATGACTACTGAAACTAAACTCTCCAGAATCACACCAAGATTCCTGACTTGATTTTTAGTTGTTTGACCCCTAGAGTCAAGGTATGCATTCACCTTGAAAACTTAATATTTGTTTCCAAATGCAATGACCTCAGTTTTTCCCTTGTTTAACTGAAGAAAGTTATGGCACATCCAACTATTAATTTCATCAGTACATTGGCAGAGGGAGTCAATGGGGCTGTAGTCATTTGGAGATAAAGCTAGGTAAATCTGGGTATCATCAGCATAGCTGTGATAGGCAATTTGGTTCTTTCTCATTATTTGACTTAGTGGGAGCATATATAGGCTAAACAATAGCTGTGCAAGAATCAAGCCTTGTGGGACTCCGCATGTCATGGACGTCCACTTATGCTCTCCTATACTCACATAATACCCTCTCCCTTCAAAGTATGAACTGAACCATTTGTGTACCATCCCAGAAAGCCCCACCCAGTTTTCCAGTCTCTCTAGTAGTATGTTATGATCGACAGTGTCAAACGCAGTACTGAGATCTAGCAATACCAGCACTGATATTTTGCCAGAGTCAGAATTTAAGCAAATATCATTTATTATCTTAATGAGTGCTGTCTCTGTGCTGTGATGCAGTTGGAAACCAGATTGAAAATTGTCCAGGTATCCATTTGAGTTTAAGTATTTGTTCAGCTGATTAACTGATCTAAGGCTTGAGAAGGCCTTAGACTTTCTACAGGCACACTGGGTTCCCACTTGTTCTGTAAACATTTGTGAATGTTGAGGCTATTAAAGCGGGGACCCGACACATATCAGTGGGAGCTACTATCAGTTGTTTTTGGTTCACGTACAGCAAATGGAAGGTTTGGGCCCTGGTGTTGTGGCAGTGGTCGGAGAGCTCTCGCAGAAGCAGGGTCCACAAGCTTTTTTTTTGTTGATATCTAGGGGTTTGCGGCAAATGAGTGTGAGAGTTTAGTCCCAGCATACACCAATTCCTCCATTTTCTGTGAGAAGCACAGAAGTGGAAATGCTGGAGAGAGGGATAATGTGTCTGGTAAGCGGGGCTGTGGCTCTGGTGTTTTCTGGTGACTGTGATATGTTATCCTGGCTTCCCTGGCTGTTTTTCAAAAAGTCATCCTTGGGTGCTGAGTCTTGGAGCTGTTTTGATACATCAAAGTCTGTCTGTGAGGAGCTCTGTGGGAAGGGCTCAGCCGGGATAGTGTCCATCAGCAGTGTTTGTTGTGGCTGCATGGTGTTATCAGTGTCACAAACTATACCTCAAATCACACAGCTTGCTATTATAAGTGTGCTATTAGTTTTCTAAATTAATGGAAATACTTGCAACCACTAGAATTATCCTAGAATTCACCCAGAAGACCCTAGCAACAATTACAAAGGTCTGACCAACCTTTTCACCTTTATCTTTATATCTAAAGGGGAATCAGGGACCAGCCGGTGCTCCTGGTCAAAGAGGGATTCCTGGGATAGGACTCGCAGGACCAAAGGTATAACTGTGCCATACGCACTGCTATCTGTCTGTCTGTCTGTCTATCAGTCTATCTATTAACAATGTGTTTTCGTTTTGTTTCCTCTCAGGGACTACAGGGCTTCCCTGGAGATCCTGGAGCCCCTGGAGAAAGAAGTATTGGAGAACCAGGACCCAAAGTGAGTTATCGTTTCAGCTAAATTGTTACATGTCATGAAAGAACAGAATAAAGTATCAAATAGTGAAATCGGAGTTGTGTTTATTGGTTGATGCTGTAGGGTGAACCTGGATTACGAGGTTTACCAGGTGAGCCAGGAGTACCGGGAGAAGATGGACCCAATGGACCAAAGGTCAGAATGCTCTTAATAGCAAGTTAGTGAGGGATAGCTTTACATCAGAAACATTCAATGTCTTATAATGTACTGTAAGATATCTCATTTACTTTAGGGTGATATAGGCTTAACAGGACCCAAAGGACAAGACGGACCTCCAGGAAAGGGCCTGCCAGGAGAGAAGGTAATGTGCATATGGATGTGCTTTATTGATTTGTCAGAGAAAACGTAAGATTATAACATTATTGTGTATGTATATATGCAGTTGGTATAGAAAATAATCACCTTCCTTTTTTAAATAATCAAGATGGACACAGTTATTATCCAGCTGTACTTACTAAGTGCAACTTATGACATCCAAGTGAAAGATAAAACACGTACAAGTCAGAAATAATGAATTGTAAAATCAGTCAGGTGATGATCACATTATCAATGGCTCACAAAGCCATCTGACAAGTAATGTAAAAAAAAAAAAAAAAAAAACAGAAAAGAAACATTGTGTCCATCTTCATTTCAGGTGGCAGAGCAACAAAATGTGATTATTTTAAAGGGGCAGATTTTTCAATACCCACTGTATACATTACAGCTTCTAAAGATGAGGCAATAACAAATTAAATGTTTTATATTTTTAAATAAACTTCCTCCAATAGGGGGATCGAGGGGAGACGGGCTCCAGAGGCCAACCAGGACCACTGGGACCAGCTGGACCAGTAGGAGCAAAGGTGAAAACAATCCATTAATCTTAACAGAAACAAAATACCACATCAGGAAAAGACCTGTGTCTTTATCATAGCCAGTATTCACTTCAAGTCTATTGAATTATCTTTCATTTGAAATGGGGAGAACCAGGGAATGTTGGAATTCCAGGTGTTCCTGGGCCTCAAGGAAGGGGCATACCAGGACCCAAGGTAGGTCCAGGTTAAATACAATACAAGAAAAACTGACTTAATAATAAACCATTTTTTAATGAAGTAATTTATGAAAATTAAGAAAGATTTCTGCTTTTTAACCCTCACTATAAAAAAAATATTCTGGGGGCCTGTTACCACAACTTAAATAATTGCATGGTTGCAAGATAAAAATTCAAATTTAATAATTTAATTAAACCTTTTACGTTGCAAACATTGTTGAGTTCTGTTAACATAATAATGTTGATCATTACATTAACTTAATATTTTGTGTGATTTAAATTCTAATTTCTTTAAAAATTAAAGTATCCCATAACCTGATTTTGAGCTCTGCACACACACACAAACACACTGTGAACACACTGTGAACACACATTACAATTATAGAGTGCTTCTAATTCAGTGTACTTTGTTGGTTGAACATAATTTCATTAGAAGTTGTCATAACTCAAAAAATGATGCTGTTTTATTATTTTTGACTTCTATTGTATTCTATTATATTTTTAATGTTGCATTAATGTCTAAATATTGTTTGGGGTAACGGTATGTTTATGTGATTGATCAGGAGATTTCATACCATGTTCATCTTCCTGTAGGGAGATCCAGGGCCGGTTGGTCCACTAGGTCCTGCTGGAGAACCAGGGATAGGCATTGCAGGGCCGAAGGTAAGAGTGACGTCCTAGCAGAAACTTGTATATGGTTTTGTGATAAAGATCATGCATTTCATCTTTCTTTAGGGTGAAATAGGGTTACGAGGCCCCATTGGACCACCAGGTTCGAAGGGAGAAGGACATCCAGGCCCACCTGTAAATATCATTACAAAGAACAAAATTCATGCAACTCAAAGTTTTACTCATACAGTGTGTATTTAATCTGACATAGCAACTGGGACTATAACAGTGTTGTCTATGTGATCTATAGGGGCCACCAGGTCTGCCAGGTCTTACAGGCGAGACTGGGCCAGAGGGAATAGGTTTAACTGGACCAAAGGTAAGGTGCTTGCATCCCTCCAATTTTCTTCAGTAAATGTAAACATCTGAATCCTTATAAAAGTATTCTATTAAAGCATTTGATGAATAAATATTTTCTGTCACAGGGGGATCGAGGCCCTCCAGGTCCACCAGGGCCTGCTGGAGCACCAGGTCTTGGGCAAATGGGCCCAAAGGTGGGAAATATATTTCATGTTCTATGTAGAATACATGTATGCATATCATAATCAACACTCTATGATGTGACCATACACTGTTAAATCATTAGATGTTTTTGCAAAAAAAGGAATAGTGATATTTCTTTGCATTGTCCACTGCATTCTTAATGCATCCAGATGCTTTAATTATTCCTTGTAATGAGTATTCCTTGTATTCCTTGAAATTATTCCAAAGATGACAAAATCATCATTAAAGGCAATATTCAAAATAACCTTTTTTATTTTAATTTTTTTTAAACATTTTTTCTTGGTTATGTGACTAATAGAGAAAACATTAAAGGAATGTTCAATTTGATGATTTTGAATTACCTTTGAATGATGGTGAATAAATAATGATGTTTTTGTGTTAAACTTCTGATAACGTCTGGTAACATTACATAACTGCAGTGCAGTGAATCATTACAGTAATGGAAACTGGGGGAAATTGTCCTCAACTGTCATAATTATGTCACAGTGCAAAAAAATTCAATCAAATCAATCAATCTTAATGGTCCTAAGATATAGCCTTAATTGTTTGGTACACAATGTGGTGTGAGATTCTGTTCAGATGTTCTCAGAAGTGTTTTTTTGTGGTCTGCAGGGCTCCATTGGTCAGACTGGTCCAGCTGGTCCTCCAGGATTACCAGGAGAGGGCATACAAGGACCAAAGGTAACAGGAATCTGAGGCCTTTCAACAAGATACAGTATTTTCAGAAACGCATTACAGCGGGATGTACAGCAGTGAAATACTGAAACTTATTAATTGACATGTATTTTATGCTTTGTTCTGTTTTGTACAGGGTGATCCTGGATATCAGGGTATACAGGGGCCAAGAGGGTTTCCCGGAGAGGGTCTGCTGGGCCAGAAGGTGAGGAGAGTCATATAGCAAGCATTAAATGAATCCTTCACACAATTTACTCACCGTTATGTCATGCCATACCATACCATACCTGTAGGAGTTTTCTTCCATCAAATACTGTACAAAATGAGATGTTAGCTGCTCTTTTCCACCGAACTGGTGATTTATACTGCACAAACATACAGTACTGTATATGCACCTATATGAAATCCAAAAAATACTGCATCACGTCAAGTTTGAAAACATGACCACAATTGTAAGTTTAAGCTCTGTAATGTAGCTACTGTATACTAGGGCAATCGTGGGTTACCAGGAGCACCCGGACGTAAAGGAGACAGAGGAAGCCAGGGAGAACCAGGATCTACAGGACCACACGTGAGAAGAACCGAGAAGGAAAATTTGATCGCCAAGCCTTCACGCGAGACTTGCTTTTGAATCATAAAGCATTATTATGATAGCTGACAATGCCAATATCATTCCTAGTATCACTTAATTCATGCACCTCTACATTATTTAACTATGTTTAACACACTGAACATTGTGTTTTATAATTGCAGGGTAATACGGGAACAAAAGGAGAACCTGGTCTCACATTACGTACCCAGATGTCAATAAAGAATTCATTTTGGACCTTTTTTAAGTCATTTGTTCCAGTGTAAAACAAGTATGTATTATGCTGTTGTTGCATAACCTCATGCCAGCTGGAAATAGAAAACTATTTAGCATTTTAATCCCATTTTTGAGTAAATTATTATTATTATTTTTTTAAATAAGTGGAAGGTAAAGTCCAGTGCATTGCATTATGGGATATAGTAATCCACACAGGGCTTACTGCTCATTTTGGTCATCTGCAAATTGGTGTATGATTAACTTGTAATTATTTGTGAAATTTCTTCTAGCAATTTCAGAGTGAATTTCAATTTCTGAATGGTTTCAACACATTGAATTGAAAATTAGAAACTAACTAAAAACTAAATATGTTAAAAACTAAATTTAGTAAAATAACAATAAAATGAAGAATTTATTTAATGCATCCATATCATTTGGATATTTTACATATGCTATATATTATGCTATATATAACTGAAATAAAGACAAAATACAAAAAACTATACAAAATACTTAAAGATTAAATAAAAAAATAGAAAGGTTGCCTTTGCAACTGATTGAAATGAATAAATGTAAGTATAAAGTTAGTTATATAGTAATACATTAAATAGATGACAAAGATAAAGATATATGTAGACAAAAATACAAAATGACAAAAATAACAAAATTATTCAAACTTAAATTAAAATAAAAACACAAAATGTAAAAAATAAAATCTCCTTCAAAATAAATAAAATAACAGTATATAAATGATACCACAATAACACTAAAACTAGCTAGTGTGAAACAGAAACGGAGAACTTCAATAATGAGATTATTCTGTATTTTGCAGAGAGAGGAAATAATCACTTTAATCCGATCTATTTGTGGTAAGTATACAAACTGCAGACGTTTTCAGTCAATTTGATTGCTTAGTGATGAACTGATTAGGTCTAAATGATTTATTCTGGTTTGTCAGGTTGTGGACGGATCTGCAGAGTACAGCCTCTGGAGCTGGTGTTTGTGATTGACAGCTCTGAGAGCGTCGGCCCGGAATACTTTGAGATCATTAAGGACTTTGTGAATATCTTGATTGACCGTGTGTCAGTCAGTCCTGAGGTCACACGTGTTGGCGTGGTTCTCTACAGCCACATTAACCTGGTGGTCACAAGCCTACAAGAGCGCTTGAGTCGTGATGAAGTGAAAGCAGCTGTGCGCAGGATGCCCTACATTGGGGAAGGCACTTACACAGGAAGTGGCATCAGAAAGGCCAATGAGATGTTCCGCTTTGCTCGGCCCGGTGTGAAGAAAGTGGCTGTGGTTATTACAGACGGCCAGACGGATCATCGGGACCCGGTGAAGCTGGAGGATGCGGTCAGAGAGGCCCATTCAGCCAATATCACCATGTTGGCTATAGGAGTGGTGAATCAAAGTGATCCCATCTATGATGATTTTAACCAGGAGCTAAACTAAAAAGCGTCGCCGCCCACTGAAGAGCACATGTTTTCCATAATGGACTTCACGATGCTTCCTGGTGTGTTGCAATCTTTTTTTCTTTTTTTCTCATTTGCTCGCCAAATTTGATGTTGCAGACTTCAAAAATATCAATAAAACAGTAATTTTCCATCATGTGCTTTTTTCCCCACAAAATAAGAATATCAGCTTTTAAATGCAATTATAAAAATCAGCCAAACATCAAATGTTTTATTTATAAAAGTAAGTTTTCAAATTGTATCATTTAACTTTTAGCCATAAAATAATGTTTCAAAAGCCTTCACACATTAAAATGAATGAAAATTGAACAAATACTAATAATTGTAACCTGACTCTTTGTGGCAGAATTTCTGGTGAGCAGAATAATTCAGCCAGAAATGAAAAATCTGCTGAAAATTTGCTCACCCATCCAAAATTTGGGCCGAGTGCAAACAGCTGAAAAACACATCACAATAATCCACACCACTCCAGTCCATCAGTAGACATAATGTGAATTGAAAAGGCTGCACATCCAAATCCATACATTTTTTAACCTCAAAGCATTGATTCCTCTATCCATAGTTGTCCTTTCTCCAGTGAAAAGGTCATTTCACCTGAATCAGGAGAGAAATATGCATCGCTTACAAGTGACAAAAGTCCAAAACAGCTCTAAACAAATATGTGGGTGCATGGATTTTGATGTGAGAGGACATCAGGGGATGATACTTTTTCACTGGAGGAAGCGTTATTATGGCTTATCACTGGCACGAAGCAACGGTTTAACCACATCAACTCTGGGGACCCACCGGTGGGTCCAATATTGCATATGCCTAATTCTCAAAAAATCAAAATAACAGCTGAAGTGGTTAAAGTAAAATGCCTTCATGAATAATTTAAATGTTTTTTTTGTATACAGCAAACCAATGACTGTGACCCGTCAGGCGCACAGGATCACGTTAATTAAATGCATGTTTTGTGTTTCTGTGGTGTAGAAGTGGAAATTAAATTGCTTCATGAGGTCTGTGAGAACACTGATGGTTCGATGTTCAGCACTACCTTCAGCTCCAAGGTAAAGTCACACACGGGAATTCAAAGAAGTTAAAAAAATATATAATAATAAAAATTAAGTATCTAAAGGTGCCATATTTGATTTGATTTGATTGCTATTATGACATTTCTGTTGGACTGCAGATTTTAAAATAAAGCATAAAAAAGAAGTCCTGCAGCGTGACTTTATTTATATATATAAATCTAATTAATTATTATAATATAAATATAATACTTTTTAATTATCATTAAACATGCAGCTTTTATGATTTTATATTAATTGAGAGATTTTTCAAAATATGATCTTTCTAAAAGCCATATCTGATCTAAAAGCTACATGATGTTTGCTGAGAAAAGTATTTATTCAATTGAATCACATAATAAAGGCTGCAGTGTTGCATTTTTACTGTACATTTATTATTATTATAAAGTTAGGCACAATTTCTCTAATTATTATAATGTGTACTGTTTTTATGACTTAAATATTAGTAGAAAGACTTAAATATTTTGAGTATTTGTTTTGGTTTTTTAAAAGGTGTAAATCTAAAAACACAACATGTTACCGGTCTGTTATTAGCAAATGTAATCTAGTTCTAAACATAAACACATTTAAACATCTGAACATATGTAATGTCAGGCAGGTGCAGATGGAGAGTTGTTCCCCTACTATGATCCCAAATCATACGACACAGACATTACTGGCACCACAGCACCTTATTTGGAAAGAGACGAGCTGAACCTCCTTCCAGATTTCTCTCTCACGTCTTTGGACTGGCCGAAACAGGACACACACAGACTGACCCACCGCTGCTCATAAAGAATGATTCCACTGCAGGTAAATGCTGTACAAAATTGATACAATACAAATAATGTCAATTCTGACTTCCTGTACATCGAATGTTCTCTCTCTTGTGTCAGAGGAGGGATGCCTACAGACTCTGGATCCCGGTCCGTGTCAAGAGTATGTTATTAAATGGTATTTTGACCCAAAGTCCAATTTGTGTGCTCAGTTCTGGTTTGGAGGTTGCCAAGGCAATAAAAACCAGTTTGATAGTCAAGAGGCCTGCAGAAAATCCTGTGTGAAAATGTAAATCTTATCATTAGAGCACTGAGCCCGACTCAAAAGCATGGGATGCTAAACAAAGAAATCAAGCTAAAGGGCTCTTTATAATTTAAATGTATAATAAAGAATCTTGATATACAATAAAGATTTTTACTGTGAACATTTAAAACAAACTAAACTTGAACAATCTCCTAATGGCATGTATAGTGGCCAGAAAAAGTATTCATGTGAGTTTAAGTCATCCTTAAAATGTCAGAATTTCATTGTACTATATTGAAAATATCAAATAGTGGCTTTTTTTTTTTTTTATAGATAATTCTTAATAAGGAATAATTCTGGTTCAGAGAAAATGCAGTGACATTCACACATTTCTCGATGTGGCACCTGAACAAATATTCATACAGAAAAACAGTCTGTAACCTCCAATGTTCTCATGTAAACTAGTTTTTGGTCGCATTAAACATCTTTGTGTGTGTGTGTGTGTATTTCTTGTATGTGTGCTGTGGTTAGGTTTAAGCTCACTGGTGCTGTTTTGTTCATGATTAGTGTAGAATCTGTACTTATATCCGAATGGTCGCAGGTGATGTGTAAAATACTCCAGCTTGTACATGTCTGCAGGTCACATGTAATGAAATGAGATCACAAAATCTGCACAGGCCCTGCAAAGAAAGAAATAACATTCAACAACAGATACATCATTGATGTTTTGAGTAATCTTGGACGATGCAAAAGGGTCATAATGCAAAAGTCAAACTGCAATGTAAACAATTCCTCTCTCTATATATAAGATTTACAGTAAAACAGAAAGTAATTGTAATGTCAGTAAATATTTATGCTGTAGAAAAAAAACAAAAGGACACTTCACGTAAATCTCCAGTTCATTCCTATTGAATGTCTTAGTACAGTAACAAAGAGTGGGGCTTAGGGTTAAGTGTAAAATGACAAACAAACACACATGAGAAACTGGCCCTATATATATCTTATATAAATATATATATATATATATATATATATATATATATATATATATATATATATATATATATATATATATATATTTTTTTTTTTTTTTTTTTTTTTTTTTACTGACTCCAAACTTTTTAACAGTACTGTATGTTTTATTATTATTATTATTATTATATTACAAATTTAAACCATGCATACAAATGAATTTCTTTACAAAATGAAAAACTGAATTTAATTTTAAGTTTTTAAATCATTTAAATCAATCAGCACATACGAAAAATAAGTGTAATAATACACATTTAGATTGGTTGTCCAACCCTTTGACTGATATTGTAAATACTATCCAAATAAGATGCAAAATATGACAATTAAAAGATAAGTGATAACGAACATACCAGTATTTTTCCATGCTGAATCTTGGCTCGAGTGGAAAGGTAATTTGGATATGCAAGTGCTCTAATCTAACACTCATGAGTTGCTGAACAAAGACAGAACCAACAAATATCTCACAAAATAGAAATATGTGCTGAGACACCTAAAAAAATGTATTTGAAAACAAGCATTATAACCATAAATAACTGAAAAAAATATATGTTTTGCTGTTACAGAAAAATATGACTTAACATTTCAGTACATTTTAAGCCACATTTATTATTGTTTTTCAGTAAATAAAAATGATGTCTTAAATTGTGAATCAAAGAAAGCGACGGCTCTCTGTTGAGGTTCATGCAGAGTTCGTCTCAAGACAGTGTGATTAACATCAGACATGCCTTTTTTGTTGTAACGCCACATAAAACTTTTATTTGCTAAAGCTGACATCACAAACCTCACTGTCTTGATAACAGTTTCATAAACCTTAACCTTCATGCATGAGTTATTACATATAAAAAAGCTCAATTTACTTCAAAACAAGAATATAATCATTCCCAATATTTTTGTTTCTCCAAATGATGTAAAGAATTTTACAAATTTTACAAGACACATGACAAAAACATGAATTTTCTGTTCTATTATAATAGAAACCATCATAGGAAGTACTTTTCAATTATAGTACCTGTTACAATGCTTTGTTTTATAGAAGATCACCTAAAATTGAACAAGAGGTCAAGTGTGGAAACTTCTGTAGCTGGACGAGAATGTTCTCTGTGTGACTCAGATAATGTCACTGTGGGTCAGTCCTCAAAATCAGAGGGACTTTAAAGCTCCTTGAAAGTGAAAAGCGCTCAAGAATGGAGATCAAGATTTGCTGTTAAGAAGTTAAGAAGCTACAGGAGACTTGTCTAATTGCACATAATTATCAGACAGAAGAAAAAACTTGAGATGAAACCTCTTCATGAAAGCATTTAGACAGAGAGTAGCAAGACTTGTGGCAGGTTTTACTAAAGAGTAGAATGTGAAAAACACTGTTCCTAAACCTAGTAAGCTGCCTTCATAGACACCTGCCTTCAAAGGCAACATCATGACTGAAAATAAATAGATTTAGATGTAAGGATAACAAGCTCTTCAGAATGCATTAGAAGGTGCATTATCTTTAAAAACAGCACAATCATAATTCCTACCTTTTAGAACAGACTAAAATGTCAGATTACATTTATAATCAGAAATACCTTTCAAAAAGCACAAGTTAATACTAAATGAATGATGAGTGATGCTGTCAAAAAGATGCACAAGAATAAAAAAAAAATATATATATATATATATATATATTTGATTACAAAATGCAATAACTCCTTTTTGATTAATTTGAAAGTGGCAAGATGAAAACCTCTATTTTCTGTTTCAGACTTTCACATGGCATATTTAGGTTATAATAACATTTAAAAAATCAAATCCAGGTTTTGATTTTTCAAAGATTTATTATAAACTTTTATTAGATTTTTTTTCCCAAAATGCAATAAATCCATGATACTTTTTTTTTTTTAACTTGGTCAATACTAATCTTATGACTAAAAATACATTTATCAGTCATCGCTTCCAAATTTAATTCAATGGGTCATCTTGTTAATGCTATAAATTAATTACAGCAATAAAATAAAATTTCATCATGAACAAGAACATCAATATCACATTAGACCAGAGAAATGTCCCTTACATTCAGCTTCCAAAAGTGCATTCATCTTTGCCATGTTACATTCATTTAGTTGACCAGTGCTATGTGTATTATCAAAATTAATAAAAATGTAATGTATTAACAAAAACATAAATGGCATTAAAAAAAAAAAACTAACACTGACAAGCAATATCACTTTATAATCGAACACGATTCATCTAACGAACGCGATATAGCGTAGCTTGCCAGTGATCTACAGCTCTGTATTAAATGCATCTGAATAATTTCCATCTGAAAGCACGTGATAGAGGTTTACTGGTACTATTAATCACAGAAACTGAATACTGTACAGGACATGCAGTAACCTACACGTAGTATGCAACATTTATTTGCATTCTTTTTTGTTGTACCTGGGAAGTGATGTCAGTCCTCCATGGATCCACCTGGAGCCCGTCACACCAGCCTCCGAGGCCGTACAACCAGGTCCAGTGTTCACTGGGCACTGCTCCTTCAGCCCAGAGGTGATCCTGCACATGCACATCTGTTTTACATTTCTTTGTGTAATGTTTCGTTCACCCATCACCCTCGTCCTACGAACCAGCTCACTCAAACACACAGGAAATGATGTGATGTCACACAGAATTCACCACAGAAGTTCTCGTCAGACCCGAGAGTCATGATAACGGCATATAACTCCCAGACACACACACACACACACACACACAAAAACAAAAACCACATTCAATTCAATGGAAAGTTTTTACTTATGCCGAAATGTTATATGCAAAATATAAATAAATTAAAAAAATTATATATATTTAGCTGAGATCAAAATTAGATTTTGATAATATTTTGTAGTATTTTTAGATTGTTCTGTAATTTTGAGACAGTTATTTTAAATTCATTCATGGCACAGTCTTCATGGTGAAGGCACATTTCTTGTCATTTAGGGGAATCAAAGGAGACACATCCGTCAGCCAATGACCTGTGCCTCTGTAAAGAAAGTCAAAAACAGTTTCAGCTTGTAACACACTGACTAAAGGTCCATTCACATAAAAAATTCTAACTATAAAGATGAATATAAGGACAACTAACTATATTAGTGTCCTCACAATAATGTTCTGTATGTTATAAGCGCAGGTTTGTCGCCTGCCACTTTAACTGCTCAAGCTCTTTAAAGTGGATTCTAACTTGCAGTCAGTGTTTTTATTAGCTGTAAAGTGGATGACATATTCAGTTTTCTTACCACTGAGCCTTCCAGGCAATGAAGGATTGGTAGAGAAACTGATCTGATCGATCGCGAAGAAGACGCTTGGAGAAGGCCTGACCTGAATTGTCACATTCACAGGGCATCCCTCTCTATCGAAACAATCCACATGTTAAAAATGATTGTTAAAACATTTATAACAGCACATGATTTATCAGCCTGTTTGAATAAAAGAAGTAATGCTGCAAACGGTGCAAATACACACAGAAATGTCTTAAGTATTAAATAATAAAGTGCTGGAATGCTATTATGACTTGTTGGACAACACACAACCAATCATAAACAGATTTAGGGCCTATCTTATTAAATATTCATGGGCCGTCATTAAAACATGATTTTTTCAAACAACATTAAGACATTTTAAAGTGACAACAGAAGCATGAATTAAGAAAATGTTTTGGCTGACAATTGGCTGAAATATATTGCAGAATTTTGACAGATATCAAATTTTTTTTACAAAATAGTTGTAAAGTTTTAGGAATTTTAAAATGTGCTTTTGTCATTTTATGTCAGTTTTTTATGTATATTTCTATTTAGCCTTGTTATTATTATTATTATTTACTTTCAGTTTTATTTTAATTTTTTTACATAATTTAGATAGTTGCCAAGGCAACATTTCTAATTAGCATTAAAGCTTTTTCATTGTTTTAAATTTTTTCTTCTAAAATGTACATTTTATTTCAGATTCATTTAAAAAAAAAAAAACAACAACAAAAACAATTTTTTGTAATAGCACAGCAGTGATAAGAAAATTAACCCAGGGTTTACTAATGTACAGAGTGAAATGTCAAAATCTGAATTATTCACAAACACAAAATAATTTACAAACCCAAATAATGAGAATAAAATATTATTTTATAAAATAATATAAAATATATTATAACATAATATAATATAATATAATAAAATATTATCTTATTTTATTTAAAAAATAGTTTATTATTTTTATGTCAGTTTAATTTTTTTTACAATGTCAGTACTTCAGCTTATACTTATTTCAGTGTATATATATATATATATATATATATATATATATATATATATATATATATATATATATATATATATATATATATATATATATATATATATATATATATATATATATATATATATATGTATTTATTTTGGTTAAATTACACCTTTATTTCAATGAACACATTTTTTAAATAGTTTTAATTTTAACAATAACACCTGTTTCACATTTCATCAAAGTAAAAAAATATATATATTTCAACTTATCATCATTCATCATATTCATTTTCTTTTTCTTGCTTCCTGTGCAGCATGCACTTTCAAAATTATTATGAATAATTTATTCAGAATTAATTGAATTACACAAATATTGAATAATCATATCTAATTATGTTCATTAAATTAAAATAAATTAAATATTGATCATTAATATTAGTAATTAATATTTTAAGATTATATTGAATCATCAAATGAAAAAATAAAATAAAAAATAGAGCCACTAAAGAATCCCTTAAAACAATCAGCCAACAGAAAACATCAAATTAAAATATTTGTTCAGAATAGAACAGAATAGAAGCTAGAAGCTACAAACACACACACACACACGCAGTCAAGCACCACATTGACAACAATGATTCCCAGCAATCAATCAAAACAGCATAAGTGAAATGAATATGAGTGAAGGAAATCATGAAGCGGTGTGAAGTACAGTTACTGTCTAATTCTGAAGCTCCTTCTAATTTATCAAGCATCTTGAACGATGTGAAGCAGGAGTGGATCAGAGGTCAAATACAGAACAGATGATAATGGCTGAAATCCACAGTGGATGAATCTCACATGAATAATCCAGCGGAGCAGCAATTTTCTTTTAATAATTCATAATCACCGGATTCATCACCTGCTTATTTCACCAGCACTATTTAAACAGAGCTGCTGTTTGCATCACATCTGAGCACAGATACAGTAAGTTTGGTTTCAGACTCATGAACTCCACCAACCTCACAGCATCATGAAGATCTTCCTGCTGATTCTCCTGCTGGTGTCTGCTTTGTCAGATATTTTGTGCCAGAACGTCAGTCCTGATGAGGGTAACTGGATGAGTGCCAGGTATCCAGACCAGGTTAGTGATTTCAGTCTTACTTTCATGCCCTTTACTGTAGTTATGCAATATACTAGAAGTGATATCATATTTGTAATATACAAAATGAATAAGATTATTTAACATCAATATATAATGAAAGTTTATCATTTGGATGCATTGCTTAATTATTAATTTATATCATCTGAAGGTAAATTTGCTAAAATATGACCTAAAGTCGATGTTGGAAGGGGTGAGCCGAACACCTGGTCTACAACAGGTTTTTGGTCTAATGGGGAAAAGATCATCTGGTAAAAAATAAATAAAATTATAAATTATTTTTATTTTCAATTCTGATTTATCAATTGATATATACACGGTATGCATGTATGTATATATATATAAATGTTGCTTTCTCTCCACAGCAAAATCACAGATAACACGAAGGCGTAAGTATTTTGGGGAGTTTTTCTAATCAAGTGTACATGTACTGTACTTTGGAATAATGTGTTGTATTCAAATGTGCTTTAAAAGTAAATAAGAAGTAATAATATTTTTTTGCACTTATGATTGAAGGGTGTCTTATAATCTGTGCATTTAAATTAATGCAATTATTAAACTCCTTTCAAAAGACAAAGTGGCTTCTCAAGCTGAATTGTGTGTGAATCAAATCTGATAATGTGGTTTATCTCACAAATGACTTCCAGGGCAGAAATTCCAGACTTTTGTGGGTCTAATGGGAAAACGTAATGTGGTTGAACCAGGTTAGTCAGTTCTTTCTTTCCTTTTGCATGCATATTCTGTCAAAATGTTTTCATTATAAATTCTGACGTTTGTTTTCTTTTAGGATCCTTCTAGGAAAAAGGCTGAAACTGATAATGCCAGGTTCTGAAATAACCCAAGAAATAAATAAATAAAAAGGTAAATGATATTTGGGACATTGCATTTGTCTTATATACAGGATATTACCACCTCCATGCTTTACTGAAGGAATGCATGTTTGTGATTTATCTGTCACTTGGATGTTAAATACAGCTGGATCAAGCAAAAACTGTCCTTTTTTTCCAGCTGCAAAGAATCAAAATGTGATTCTTTCATATA
This sequence comes from Carassius carassius, assembly GCF_963082965.1. Taxonomy (NCBI): domain Eukaryota; kingdom Metazoa; phylum Chordata; class Actinopteri; order Cypriniformes; family Cyprinidae; genus Carassius; species Carassius carassius. The sequence continues at coordinate 29,263,318 of NC_081778.1, forward strand.
CCCACTGTATATACACACACATATATATATTTGTTAAAGATTAATTTAAAAATGTTTATCAACTGATCAAAATGATTAAAAATGTACTGGTGCCACTTTTCCTTTCTACACTTTAAACATTAATTATTCTTGACAGTTCAGTGTATTCTTGCTATGTAACTGTAAAACCTATTTGCGAATATTTATTATAAATTAATACAAACATTAACATTTTTACTCACCACTACTTTGTGGTGTGTTTTAATGCAATACAGTGGGATAATGAGTGATGAACGTGTGACAACTGCCACGTAACAAGATCATTTCAATATTATGATCAGTGTTTCTTGTACAAAAACATTGTTGTTGGTAGATTTTTAGTAGTTTGAATGTTTATTAAAAAAAAAAAAAAAAAAAAACACTTATGACGGTTGCCAGTCTTGTAACACTATTTCAGCAATCTAAATGATCAACCTGTATCATACAAGTTTATTAAGAGACTGTACAATATGAATGAAAAAATGAAAAATACAGAAACAGAGAACATAAGAAACAAAACAAAAAAATGCTTTGGACTCTGAGCAGCAGAGGTGAGCTTACAGACAAACATGCTGAAACCACTCTATCATGAGAACATCTCTGGTGCGATCCATCAATTAAGACTCCCATCTGCTGAGTATTCAAAGAAATATTACGTTAGCTGTCTTGGTGGACGTATAACATTAATGAAGTTATAGGAGGTGGTCAAAGGATATGGACTAGACAGACTTTATACTTTAGAAACACTTCTGCATTAAGAGAAAAACAAAATAAGCCAAAGGAGCAAATAATGTGTTTGCCCATCCCCGGATGTCATTTGTGCATTTACAGTTGTAGAATTTGGCCTGCTGCATGGGATTCTCTGGTTTACCGAGGGAAAATAGAGCACAGACAAAAAACACTTCGGTTATGGAGGTTCTTGTTATTTAGTCAACGAGTAAACAATTTATCACCAAAATTGAACAAGTTGAACAGTTAGAAATTTTGTTTGGAATATGACTGCAGACATTAGCTGGCAAGTGAATTCAGTATAGATTTGGTTTAGATCGTTATGGGTTTGGCTCGTCTAAGACTGAGTTTCACAAAGGTAAACGCTTTAGCAGAAGTCCATGAACAGCTTGAACGCCTTCGACAGACTGCAAGGACAGCTCGGAGTCTGAAGGCTACACAGATATCAGGTCGGGGGGGGATTGGCTAATGACGACGACCTGGTCATCGGAAATGATTTTAAAAGATCTTCCCTTTCTTCTTATTCTTTTCCAAACTCCTGTAGAGAAAAAAAAAAAAACAACTGAAACAAGCAGGGATTCATTATAGAAATTCAGAAGGGTCTGTTTGCAAAATAAATAAATAAATAAAATAATGTTTTGTGAAATGAAAAATATATAAAAATTGTTTAATATGTAATTGTTTTACATACATCCTCTGCTGCTCCAGGATGCGCTGATGGGTCTCCCAGGTGGATCTGTCCTCCTCAAACTGACGTCGTCTCTCCTCCAGCTCCTTATGCTGAGCCTCCAGGTTCTTCTTCATCTGCTCATTACGCCGCTGCAGCTGCACAGGGCACAAAACATAAGAGGTCAGGCTCCATTATAGCCCATCAAATAAAGCACACTTAGCAGACAGCTGAAACAGATTGCAAAATTTAACTCAAGTGCAGAAAAAAAAAAGAGAAAAAAAAAGTTTGGAAAGTATTTTGAACTTGTGTGTGCAACAGTCTCAATGATACTGAAATAACACTTAATTAATAACACTTATGAATTAGTTTTTAGAATTTTTTTTTTTTGGTCTTATTTATAGTATATAGTCTATATGGTATGTTCTATATAGTATAATACATCTGTAACAGTTTTTATTCATTTTCTTTTTAGTAATTTTGTTGGTCTTTTTTTTTTAGTCTACAGTTTTAATAAATTTTATTTTAGTACATCAATTTAAACTAAATAAAAATGAGAAAAAATACTTTATAATTTGAACTGGTGTTTGCAAAAGTATTTATTCACGTAATTAAATATTTGTATGGTTTTAGTTTTAGCTAACCATTATAGCCCTGTTGTGGAAATGTGCATGGAGTAAATATTAAGGAAAATATGATTAAATATAGGGATGTCCCGATCAGGTTTTTTTGTCCTCGAGTCCGAGTCCGAGTCATTTGATTTTGAGTATCTGCCGATACAGAGTCCCGATCCGATACTTCTATAATACATAAAAAAAGAATAAAGAAGAGCGAAAAAACAGATCCAGGATCTTCAATAAATTACATTTTGAAATATATTCAAATATAAAACAGCTATTTTAAATAGGCTAGTAAAAATATTTCAAAATCTTACTGTTTTGCTGTACTTTGCATAAAATAAATGCAGGCTTGGTGAATAGAAGGGACTTCTTAAAAAAAAAAAAAACACCTTAACAAGCTTACTGTTCAAAAACTTCTGACTGGTAGTATAGGCAACTTTATTTTTTCTCTAATTTCTAGCTTTTAATTGGCTTAGAAATCTATAAATGCTGGACAATAACAAATAATAATGATTTGTTTATATACTACAAACACTGTTTATCACATAATAAGGCAGAATAGTTTCTATACTGTAATAAATACTATGTCAATCAGCACTGCATTGTTCATACTTTATTTATCACCTGCTGGAGATGACTTGAAGAACAATTTACTGTCGTGATCGTATATTAATGTCTTCGTGTTTGCATAAGTTTCTGTTTTCCTGTGAAAACCACAGCGATAGCTGGACGCTTTTGTCCATATTAGGAATTTCCTGATATCAGCGCGAGAGCGCGCTCCGGCTTCGAGTATGAATGAAACACACACTGCATGAGAGTTTAGCGCTCTGTGATATTCATCTCGCTGTATCCTGGGTCCGAATGAAATATCAGGTCATGCGCAAACTATCATGTCTCTTTGAGTTTGAATCTATATTTATTCACACCAGCTCTTGAAAACAAAGTGATGTCATGCCGCACGCGTAGCTGTTTCTGTGTGGAGTCAAAAGGGTCTAACTCTGTGCCACCGCATAACAAAAGATGTGTTAAAAATTAATGAGAATATATATATATATATCCGAGTCCTGATCGTGAGGTAACGTCCGATTCCGATCGAGTCTGAAACCACGCGATCGGGCCCGATTTCCAATCACGTGATCGGATCTGGACATCCCTAATTAAATATCATTGTGTTCATTTAGCAAAAACAGTGTAATCATAGCATCATTTTGAATCTGTATTACTGTTTTACTTCTTGCATAAAACATTTTTTAATGTACAATGGCAAAAAAAAAAAAAAATTGAAGTGAAGTGAAAAAAATAAAATAAGAATAAAATAATTCTTATATTTATATCTATATATAGATGGAATTCTTTCAGTTGTATCACCCAATCTATTTTAGGATACGCTGATTAATTGTGCTGTCAGTACCTCTGCCTCTGAATCTTTCAGTTTCTGGATCTTCTCCTTGACTTTCATCTCAAACACCTGCTCCATCTCCATCTCCATCTTCTTCATTTTGGTCACATGCTCCCTTCTCTCCTCCTCCATCTGGGCGAGAGGACTCCTAGTATTGACACATGCAATTAGCAATCATAAGCGCACATCCCAGTTTCCCAGTATCTTTATAAGACAAGAAGTGATGGAAAAAGCCCTCGTTGCACACTCCTTATCACAAAGATGAGGACAGTGTGACGCCCCGGACCTAATGACTTACCATGGCCAGTCTTGCTAAGGCATAGAAAAAGGAGGAAGAACATTGAACAAACACCCTGGTTTCAGAGGAACCTGAAAGCAGTTAATGGCCAAAGCGATTATGCTGATCAGAGTTAGTGAGCGGTACAGGAAAGCTGTGAAGAGGTACGGCAGGAACATATGCGAAGGCAGAAACAATGGTGGGAATCGTTAGATGCCTCACGATATGATTTTTATCCAAACAATTCAAAATGATTCATTCAAGATGTATGTCATTCAGGGTTATTATCTTTAACTTTTTTTTTTTTTTACTAAAACACCATAAAAATCATTACTTGAAATTGCTTGATATTGATATTGAAATTAGTGTGTCTTAACATATTTTAATGCATTATTTTAATTATGAAAACACTAGTTAGTAGTGCAAACAGTTTGACCATTTACTGCACTTTGTTATTCTTCTTGTTATTTCCCTACAGCTGCTAAAGAACCGGAAACACTTTCACAGAAAATGGCTTACATCTGCGTTTAAGTATAAGGTGGATAAAGGAGTACTCAAATTTGATCAAGAAATCATGACAGCTCTAATATAAATGATACTAAAAGGAAAAAAAAATGCCACTATTGTCACTACAAAGAAATGCAAACATTTGAATTGAATGAAATTGAATTGAATGAATTTGAATTGAATGCAACCATGTTTGTGAATCAAAGTCTGAGGAAGAACTACAAAACATGTGTGAATCAATTTTTTTTCTCCCTCTCACAGACAAACATATTTCACATTGGGAAAATAAGGAAGGGTTTAGTTTCCTCTAATCTAACCAGTACAACTGGGCTGTTGTCACAAGGTCTATAGGGCCTTTTGCACCGCTTTAGTTCCAGAACTAAATGAACAGTACTAAAGTACTGGGACAGTTTTGTGTGAACTATTTTCCAGTACCATTTAAAGGGTTGCATTTACACCGACTGTGTGTTCTAGGACGTGACATAAGCCCGTCAACAGCAATGTCATTTGTGTGCAATGTTCAACCACGTTAACAAAGAAGAACAACGTTAACAACAAGAGGGTGGAGGACGCTGTGATTGGATCTGTGTTTTTGTTGCATTTCACAGGTTTCACAATAATAGACCAGGAATGTCGACATATACGTAAAGCGATTGAAAGAACAGAAAGGACTAAGAATCTCCAACGACAACTGGCAGTGCTACATTTGTTACAAGTGCCTGCGTCCGTATATTTATTGTTGTTCATCATACTTGTGAAATAAGTTGACAATGTTTACAGCATGTTTAGCATGCGCACAGATGAGCATGCGCAAGGGTTCCTCAACTGTGTGCATACGTCAGTGGAACCAGACGATAGGCTTAAATGTTTCCCGGCTTGACTGTTAAAAGCAGATGATTGGCTTTCCAGTGGGAGGGGCGGGACATGTGCATCCAACCGCCATCTTTGCCGTTACGGGTTTTCCTTATATAGTTGTATTGAGGACTGAGGAAGTGGCATGTCTCTTATAAACTGTCTCTGGTATGGGTCGCCATATTTGGCTGAATGTCTCGTCACTTTATGTCACAGTTAATACCAGTTGTGCTGGTTAGACCCTGCTCAGGAGTAGGAGCTAATTTGTTCTAAAAAAAAAAAAGGCAGTCTGGTTCTAAAATCACCCAAAATGCCCAAAAGTGGGTAGTTCCACAATTAGTTCCGGTACTATGAAAAGGTTCCTGTGGTGCGAAAGGCCCTTATTACACCCTGGAAAAATCCCACATGGAACTGTTGGAAAAAGAGGGAGAAAACGGACACTAAAAGACACTGTTCCCAGAGGAAGAGAGGATCCGTACAACATGGATTTAGAAAAATGTAAATGACCACTTACATGCCTTCAACCGTGTCAACTCTAAAAAACAAAAACACACACACTTAGCATGCTACAAATCATACTGTGCACTGAAGAGCAAAATAATGTGTCAACAGAAAGCAGATCAGACGAAAGACTAGTCTGGATTATAACACTTAAATGTGGTTTCCTGCAAAAAAAAAACAACAACTGTATTTTACGTTAGAGGTGACATTCGACTACTTGGAAGCTGCATGACGTGACCACAAATGTTTCTGTGAGCGCGTGCTCATGCATATGTGCTTGTGTTAAATTAAGGGTTAGCGAGCACAGCAAACTGTGAAGGGATATCTTAATATAAACATCGTCAAACATAACGTCACCAAGAGAAATGTACTGACAGAAAATACATTCAAGCGACACGATGAAGAGTCAACATGAAATAGAATCTGACCCCATTTACTTGTTTAAACCCCTTCCTGTTTTAAATTACATGTTAAATTACATAGAAACAGCCACTTCTCATGATCCAATCAGTTCCTAATAGATAAAATAAAGTACCACCCTACATTTTCCCCCAATGAATATCCAGTTTGACTTGCAAACAGCATTTTATGTTGAGTTTAAAAACAGAAGTAGGCCACCCATAAATATAAGTATGGTGGTTTATAGTGTGATCTTCAATACACCAAACAGGAAATTATGCAACATAAAATGTCACAATGCTGTTTGACAATTAAGCATCACTTATATTGATCCAAAACTTTTTTTATAAATGAAATGCTATAGTTAAAGTTAATTTCAGAGTAGGTGTAGGTTTGTTTGTTATTTCAGATGTATTGAATTATTCAAAAGTATAAATGCTAATATGATAGCTGTTCAAATTCTTATACGAAACACTAAAGATGTGAAGTAATACATACCAGGAAAACACACTGTTGCTTGCATGTTACAATTTACATTCACACATTGTGACACAATGAGGTCAGAGTGGAGCATGTTTTAAGTGTCTGAAATGAAGCGGCATGGAATGTAACCCAGCATGTAATGGATGCCTGCTGTCGTACGTTATTCCAGCCATTTCCGATTACACTGATAGTATATACACATCTTGAATCTCAGGACACACCATGCAGTCAAAGGCCTTTGTCATTTGATATGGAGTGCATGTTCTTGGATTTAGTAGACTCAATTGCTTAATATCAGTGATATGTTACTAAACGTTCCTTACTTGGTGAGCTGCCCTTTGGTTTTGTTGTTGTCGATTCCATTACAGGTAACAGCCGCAAGCTTCCTGCTTCTGTAGTTCTCATAATGGACATTATTTGTGACGTCCTTGAGGTCCTGCATGTGGGTTCTAACACAAAACAAGTCGATTTGTATACACTGGCTCCACAAAGCCATGCTTAAAGTATGAGTGCCAATACATTAGATATATAATATATGAAACCAAGTGGCATTTATGTTGAAGAAACAGCAAAAGCACACTTTTTAAGCAATGCATTTAACAAAAGTTGCTCTTGTGGTCAAAATGCAAAAGTGAAGTCTCGTTCACTCTCACAAAGCTTTTGCTGTTGTGCTTCCTCAGTTTATTTCCACAAGACTTAAGCCAAACTCAGTGTATGAATGTGTTTGATTTGCAGTGTCTATGTTTGTACCTTATAAGCATATTCCTTAAGAGTGTAAAATCACAGTGGTCTCCATTCTCAACTATGGAGAAAGAAAAGATTATTAGGTTTTAAACCCAACAAGCTACTCTTCAAATGCCATTTTTAATTGTTAACTGCTGGACAAAGACTTAACAAAAAGATAACTGATACTGCACAAACCCATTTAAAGTTATTTATTTTAATGTTAGCTACTCAACCAAAATGATCAGAGGTTTGAAAAATTTAAACTGCAGCTGTAAAAATTATTCATTGTTGAATGCTTTTCAAGTGCATCTACCTTCTGCCACTCCCCATGGGTACTGCCTTCCTCTAACCTTCTTGCCATTCACCTCAATGATAGTGTTGCTTCCGACCACAGCCAGGGGCAACCGATCCTTGAGAGAGAGATAGAGAGTCTCATGGGTGTCTGTGTACAAGCTAAAGCAACATGGAAAGCTTGGCAAACTTTCAATGTGCTGCCACCTGGTGAACCACATGTACTGTCCACCTCCACAGACACAGATCCAGAACTATCACTTTATTACACTTGGGGACAGATCAAATAAAACAGGGTATTTTTTTACTTTTCCTTTTGAAATACAAAGTACAACACAAAGATGCTTCCTCAGAACATTTAATTAATTCCCTGAGAAAGGAAATATTTAAAAGAAATGGTCATGACATCACTACCATGAGCACATCAAATATGAATGTTTTTGTTTGGAAAATCAATACAAATGTGGAACCCTTACTTTGATTTTTTTCACAATCTTATTCTCCTCCTCATCATCCGTCTCTGGAAACTCATAGATTTTGATCTTGTGCTCCAGGATTTCTCGCATAATCTACAGAAACATAAAAACGACTTTAAAAAAAAAAAATAAATAAAAAATCACAGAAACCCTTAGGGCTTACCGTTTATATCAATATACAGTAGCATCTGAAAAATATAGCAGAGGACAGACTGAGCTGCTGCGGAGAAAGTGCATAACTTAATCCAATTTGATCTAAACATGTGACAATCTTCATATTAAGGCCTTTAAAAACTGGTAAGACATAGTTTATAATTTTGTTAACTTCCGCTAACTTCTGAATTTAACTTCTGCTTTAAAAGCCTTTTTTTTTGTTTTTAGATTGCAATGTTACAAAGTTTTTGATTTTAACATACATGATAACATTCCATTTATTTGTTTTCATAGCCTTTAATATGTATTGTGTTGTTGGACAACATTGCACGGTAAGTGAAATATATATATTAAAAAAATACAGATTTTTGAATTCAAATACAAAAATGAAAATAGAGATAGCGTATAACCCATATTCGCCAAAAAAATTCAAAGATATGAATTTTTGCCCATATCGCCCAGCCCTAGAAACCCTCTGCGATTCCTTGGGGCCCAGAGGATCACCAAGAGCAATTGTTTTAGGGTTGAGGAACATCCTCTGTTTATTTATTTGTGGATGTGCTCAAATCTTTTAATCTAATCTTTCCTGTATGGGCGGTAATGCTGTGCTCCTGCTCATGGTTCCTGCATAGAAAATACTCTGACAGATGGCAAAGCACTCAGGACACACATCGTGCCGGAGGCTTGAACTCCTGCGGTCTCTTCTTGCCTTTTTCTTAATCAGGGGTTTAAATGGGAGGCACTTAGCACACAAGAGCTGGAGGCTGCAGCAGGCTGACCTGTTTCTTGAACTGCTGGCACTCCTCGGGTGTCAGGGTATCTGCTTTGGCAATCAATGGGATGATGTTGACCTTCTCATGCAACCGTTTCATAAACTCGATGTCCAAAGGTTTCAGTCTGGTGGAAAAACATACAACACAGTCTTGGTCTCTTTGGCTTTTTAATAGTCTTTGTAAATGCATGAATCACCAAAACTATAACTCACACTTAAGATCAGGGCAGGGTTTGAACTTTTGCAGTTCAAAAGAACAAAATAAAAATAAAAAACAACAACAACAATTATCTGATAAATAGTTTAATTCAGAAGAGTTTATTATTATTGTAATTATTTACTGTAAATTGAATTGGTGACTTTTTGAATATTAATAATTGAAATATTGCTGTTATAAATATTGTTATTTTATAAAAGATAATTCACTAGTAGTCATGTTTGTAGTTTTACAGCCAAAACTGGTTTCCGTTTTGAATAATAGGCAACAACACCCATATTATTTACTTAGTACCATGCTTCCGTTCTGATAATCATCATGACTGTGTGGACACAAGACTGAATACAGCGACACATTCCTACATCTTCACTGCGACTGAGCACAGATCCACTATTGTCTGAGAACAGCTGCTTACAGTAACAGTCATTCTAATGTTTTCACTGACTAAGAGGAAAATTCTGTGACTTCAGCTCTGGTTTGTCAATGAAATCCATTATCAAACATCTTGGCACAAAAAAACCTGACAAACATAAAGGGAAAATTAATTGAAGCATGATATACAAAAAAAGAAAGAAATTTATAGATTTATAGATTGATTTATACTAGATTTCTTAATTTTTTTTTTAAATAAGTCTCTTACACTCCACAAACTGCATTTATTTGCTAAGAAATACTAATATTGTGAAATATTATTACAATTTAAAATAACTGCTTTCTATTTGAATACACTTTAAAATGGAATTTCTTACTGTGATGAAAAAGTTGAATTTTCAGTATCGTTACTCATTACTCAGTCACATGATCCTTCAGAAAACATTCTAATATGCTGATTTGCTGCTCAAGAAATATTATTACATAATGTTGAAAACATCTGTGCTGCTTGATATTTATGTGGAAACTGTGATAATTGTTTTCAGGATTATTTTTTGTGAATAGAATGTCAAAAGTACAGCATTTATTTGAAATACATTTTTTGTGTAACAATCTTTACTGACACTTCTGATCAATTTAATGCATATTGTACCTTTCCTACCTCAAATTGTAGGGTTTAATTCAAACCACGACACAAAAACCGAAACTCAGAATTGTGTCACTAATGCACAGAAGCTACTTTAATTAGTGATGCTAAATGGGAGGTCAACATATCATTGGTAAGTTTTCTCCTTCTATAAAGAATAATAATCAGCAGGAAAGCAGAAGGCCAGGTCTCCGATCACTCACCCATGTCCTGAGGGTGCAATGAAATACAGGCAGCAGTGCACTCTGCTGTCCGGCATCTGCCTTCTGTTCACACGCGACTCGGAGTTCAGATAATCCTCAAACTTACTGTCAATGTGATCAATGACCGGCTGCCAGCTGGCACAGAAAACACACAGGAGATTCAGATCATGCTTTTGGTTTAAAGCAATGCCACAGTAATGAAAACACAATCACACAGCCATCTAATTATATAAAGCAACTTGATATTGAACCATGCTTCCATCATTACATCTGGCACTCCACCAAACATGCTAAAATGGTTCTCACCAGTTGCTGTTGTCCACAGCGTCTCCAAATCCTGGAGTGTCTACTATCGTGAGCAGAAGCTGAACGCCTCCTTCCTTCATCAACACTTTGGACTGCTCCACCTGTGGATAACAGACCGTCTGAATTACTCCTTCTTCATAGAGGCCATCAACACATGTAATATGTAAATACTAAAAAAGACCTCACAAATGGCTGGTGTAAACACTAGTAGCTAATGTCTGCTTGGTCACTTTTGTTAACATACCACTGGGTATTAATGGTGTTGATGCAATTGCAAAGACAATTATCAAAAAGCTGAAATGTTGTGCAAAGCTCTGGACTCACAGACACTTTTAAGACAAGTACAAACATGCAGGACATAGCATAGCTATTACTGAATTATTACTTAAGTATACTTGAGAAGCCAGTAGTAGCATAGGAGCCTAGAAATCTGTGCATGGAGTTATGATCTAAAAACCTTCATAAAACTATATTCAAGTAAAAAATAAATAAAATTAAATTAAAATTAAAATTATGCTTGCCACTTTCTGTTCCCAGTTCACAACTGAGAAGGAACAAGCAGCATCTATTGACATTTAGGAAACTTCACTCTTTATACCTGAACTGTTTTCTTGATTCTATGTGAAGGTCCAGGATATGCTCCAGAGTACAGATCCGTCAGGAACAGAGAGTTTATCAGTGTGGACTTTCCCAACCCTGACTCTCCTGCAAAAAAGAACAGAAAATACAGAGAAACATAAGGTTAAGATGATAACTGAATTCAGCACAACATAAAAAAAAAGATTTTATATGAAATACCACTGCTTGCAAAACCACAAAAAAATAAGGTTTGAGTTTTACGTTTTTAGTTTCTTCTGTATACATTAAAATTAAAAATTATGGGGTTAGGCTGATTTTTTATTTTATTTTATTTATAAAGGATGCATTAAATTAATGCAATTTAAAAAAAAATAAGTCAAAGTAAAGAAATGTACAATGTTACAAAATATTTATATTTTAAATAAATGCTGTTCTTTTTAACTTTCTATTCACCTAATCTTGAAAAACAATTACAGCTTTAATAAAAGATATTAAGGAATAATTTTCAACATAATAATAATAATAAGACAATTCAAATAAATGCAACCCTGGTGATCATAAGAGACTTCTTTCAAAAACATTGTTTTTTTTTTGTTTTTTTAAACCAAACTTTTAAAAAGTACTGTATAAAATCAGTAGAGATGACAATCAGGACCATAAGCCCAGAGAATATTCCATTACCAATATAATGAAGTACAGACAAATATGAAATACAGGACTCTTAAGATGCATTCTCCAAAGAAATAATGCTTGACAGATATGTGCTTTGAACCAGCGGATGCCAACACAATATCTAGAAAGATGGGTGATTTTAATTTATTACTATTAATTGACTAAATTGTTTATTATTTGACAAAACATTAACTCACGATTTGCAAAAAATATTTTGGTAGATTTTAAAAGAACCAAAGAGGGGAAAATGTAGCACTTGATCTCAAAATCGCAATTTAATGGCTTCCTTATGGACTCCTCTAGCATTAAATGTAAAATCTTAAAAATGTGACATTCATGGTATGAGACAGTGGCCAAAAACATCCATCTGATGCATGAGTAAATATACAAACAATTAAAATAATAGTGCAGATGGAATGCAAGGACATGCCCTGTGCGAACCTCCTCTAAATGTATAATGCAATGCTGGAGGGAATGGCATATTTTGCATCCAATCTAAATGATTGTCTAAGAACCCAAAGAACTTCACGGAAGAACAGTGGAATTAACTTCAAGCAGCTTTTTGGCAGTTCTTTAGTAAATAAGTTAATGGTCAAGATGTGACTAAGTGAACTTCATTCTAAATACTTACTGCTAATTTATTGGAAATTCAAACATGACTGACTCAATACTTCTCCATTGGTGTGATGATGTTTCATTATTAGTGTGAATACAGAGCACAAGCAGCGGGACTAAACTACAGCCAACAGATGAGCGTTGGATGAAGGTTGGCGCAGCATTCATCTGTGCGGTCTCACGCAGTGAGGTCAGCACATTAACTAGAGTAAATTGCTTCTGGCAGGGCGAGTGGCTGGCACTATTACAGACTTGGCAGATTTCCATACCCAAACACTAATGAAAGAGCAACTGGGTAAAGTCCACCCCCACAGTCCAGCTAATTTGTATAACAAATCAGCAAGAGAAAGCACTATAAAACTCAATTAATGATTCATGGTTCATTAATAATCAGTTCAATATTGGGATATTTTGTGATGAAAAAGTTTAAACCATCAACCAAGTCTAACCACAGACGATATTTTGCAGCTATAAAGACCACAAATAATGTCTTGAACATGCCTTTCACTTGAGAACGAAAATAACTCTGATTAGATGTCGGGTACAAAACCGCAGCTCACATGCAAAGCCAAAGCAAACACCGCTCCGTAAGCTTTCACAGCAAATTCTAGCAAAAACAGGACCAATCCTGTATCACCGCAAACTTGATTAAGCATAAAAGAATCAAATTCAGAACGAAGCTTTGTAAAATGTCAGCCATTTAGGTTAGACTTCACTGAACTCTTTACATTTTTCAAGATGAACAGGATGTGAAATCACTGCCATTCAACCCCTGCTTCCTGTGTGTTATCCAAACAGTGTTTAGACCAAATGTCAAGAATGTAGTCTCAAACTGGCTAACATTCAAAAATAGACCGGAAGCTTCTCAAGTGGTCAAACTGACTACAGCGCACACCAAATCCATCACAAGAAACATGTGACTAAATTAGTTGCATGTTGAGTGTAGTTTGGTATTTGCAAACTGTATACTGAAGATTATAAAGCAGATCAAAATCAATACATTCAAAGAATGTGTTTCCTTACCCACAACCATCAGGGTGAACTCAAAGCCCCGCTTCACAGACTTTCTGTACACTTGGTTGGGGAGGCTTGCAAAGCCCACGTATCCCTCCAGATTCTTCTGCTGCTGAAAACGGACAGAAAAAAACATTTTTTTGATCAGAGAAACTTGCTGGTATATGTTCACAGAGAATAACACACACTATTGTACTCTCAAATAAGCAAATAGGTGATAATGTGCTATTCTCCCTGTATTAGTCATACTTACTGCTGTGTATTTGAATCCCAGAAATTCATGGTATTGGTTAAAGGTGATGGGGAGCAAAACAAAGTCATCAGAAGAGATGTTTGGCACGTCCAAAGTTCAGCATATGACAGCATTTTTGGAAAAAAGAGGGAGAGAGAAAAAAAGAAACAATATTTTATGGCATATACACAGGTTCCAAATGTTTGAAATTTCTTTGGAAAGTCAAAAAGAAAAAAAAAAGGCAACAAGATTTAAGCCGAACTGAGTCAGAGACTCAAAACATATACAAACATCTACTGAATAAAGTTGATCTAGGACTGCAGTTTTCAAACCATGGTTCGCAAGGGAGTTTCAGGGGATCAAGTGGAAAAAATAAAATAAAATGAATGATACAATTAAAAAGGTGATTAATTTAAATAAAATAAATTAAACATTTAAATAAATTTTACTTTCAATAGTACAAGCAGAAAGAAACGTAACACAAACTGTAACAGAACAAAGTTGAAACTAAAAATATTCCAAATATTTTTATAGCTCTTTACACATTAAACAATTTAACTGGATTTTAAATTTTAGGACGGGCTCCGTTGCACCAGAATGATCATATTTGGCAAGGAAAAAAGCTTAAAACCACTGATCTATGATGTTTAAAGGTTTTTTTTTTTTTTTTTACCCTCCAGCACTATGTGGCAACACGTGGAATAATTTCTCACATTAACTGACCGAAACAAAAATATGAGGAATAAATATAAATCACAACATTTAGGCAAAGTATCACAAAGAGCCTGAAACGTACTCATATGATGCTGAGACATAATGAGCTGCATTTATTTTTCTCACAATTCTAAAAACACTTAAATCTAAAGATGTAGGCTTTAAATGCTTGAAATTAGTTTTACACAAAGCCATGCTTACATATTAATTCTGTTATATAGGAATTTTAGAAAAAGCATGCATACATTTGAATTAGCTCAAACAGATTTGATTTGACAAGTGTCAAGATTGTGTGACCGTAACATGCCGAATAATGTGCGGCACTACATGAGAAGTGATGGTGCAGAATATAAGACTCTTGGAAGCACAATTAGGGGTCACAAAACAAAAAGTGGTTATATGTGGTTACAAAATATGTGGTTACAGTCGGCTGCATCCTTTAATTTCACCAGCATCATTTATTCTGCATGATGACTTGGTTTCTTTAAGCTATAAGTGTCATGAGCACCCTTTACAGATTTATTTTAATTAGTCTGAGTGATATACCCAAACCTCAGGCACTGAGAATATGTAACGAGAAGCCAAACAGAGCAGAAGTAACACACAAAGTCACATACTAAAGTCACACAGTTGAAAGTAAAATACACAAACTCTTTGTCAGACCAGGGGCCTGTACCATGAAGCTGGTTTAGCTGGCTAGCTAGGTAAGTTTCAGTTCAGTTTGCACCAACTCTGGGATTTAGGTTCAATGAAATAAGTTTGGGTTTAATCAGTGTTATAGTTACTTATGCAAGTCACTCCCCCAGGTTCTTTTGCTACATATTAAAGGACACTACATAGGAAAACATTTTTCTTTTATGATTTATATAATTATTATACCCTTAATTATTACACAAGCCAGTTTAGTTTAAACTTTAATTTTAAATGGAATTAAAGATACCGGTATGCATTATAAATAAGTTTTAGAAATAATAGCTTCAAACATGACTACATATGAACTTCGATTTTAAAGAGTTTATATATATATATATAAATATTATCAACTATATAAACTAACTTCACAACTTGCACTGATATGACAAGATAGTTTTTTTTTTTTTAAGTTGTCCTCTTTCATGAATAGATAGTTTCATCTTGCTGCGTTAATGTGTTTCAATTATTCATATTTTTCAATCTTTTAATCTATGGTAGTGAATCGCACTGATTCTCTTGAGAGAAGTGAATCTGAGTTCCAAAGCATGTGATTGGCTCTTCGTTACTGATGCCAGACTTTCCTGTGCACATGCTTCATAAACTCAAGATCAAAGCCCGAGCTCACAGAGAGAGTTGGTACCAACAAATACGGACTGGACTGGTTTTGTCAACTCAAATCTAATCCTGTAACCCTGAATTTGTTCAGCCACCGTCATGGTACAAGCCCCAGGTGATGCATTCAGTTGTTTAAAACAGATCTGACTACAGGATGTGAGAGTCTAACCACAGTTTTAGTACAGGCCTGAATGACATACAGCATCTGGTTTTATGTGAAGGAATTAACATTTCAACGCACTCCAATCTGCATTTATTAATGCAACCATTAACAAATAGCTATAACAAATAGGGGGCGAAAAACATTATTTGTACGTTACTTTTGCAGAGCATCAGCTGTCTCTCAATTCACACATTAGCAGGTATGGAAGACATTTGGAGTGATAAAAACACATTCAATATGATCTACTTTTAAATTAGATAATTATTTTTTTTAACAGTTTTCAAACCTGTTAGCGTGTCTTTTTCTGTCTAGTATCCACCAAAACAACATAGCACAGAGATTGCAGGTCATATTTTAAATCAAATTAAACTCCAAAATAGTTTATCTAATATGTAACCAAAAGGTCAAAATGAAATATTTGCATTATTCAAGCCGTTGTGTGATTAGCTGCTAACCTACACTACGTTAGCTTGTTTGTGTTCTAAAAATGAGTATTACTGAACATTTAAATGCGTGTATTATTTCCCAATCAAGAAAAGCTTTCAAAATTGAGTTTTTTGGTTAATATTGATTAAATTCTAACGAACGTAACCCGTTTTTAGCTCTTCAATGACTCACGAGAGAGAGAAAAAACTGACAGGAAATGCCTCGCGCGCTATCACTAACCTAAATTACAGTTAAAAAAAAAAACACTAAGCGAGCGTAGATTTAAATCACCGAAATGCTTCGACTAGACCCAAACGCCGCGTAAACGCTAGCGAGATTCAAACGGCGATGTTTGGTAAATTATATATCGTAAAAGTGAGCTGAACTTACCCATAATATTAACGTTCAAGTGCCGCTTTGGAAACCGATCGTTCTTTGGCAGCCCTGCATTCCCCTTGATACCACTTCCGCAAAACTCAGCTACGTCAGCGGCGTAGGAACCATTCGCATGAATGGATTCAGATTACGCAAAGTACGTGACTCGACTTTGGTGAATATCCAGGCAAATCAATAAATCTCGCGATATTAAGCACGCACGCACGCACGCACATCTCCCAGGAGCAGAGTAGAAAGAGAAATAAATCATTTAAGTCTTTTTTAATTACCCGAATCCATAGTTCCTGAAATGTTCAGCATAAAGAGGTCTTTCTGGTCTGAAGATGGCTGATAAGCTTTGGCCTAAATGCTTTTCCTACATACACTAGTGTTCCTACATTTACAATGTTGTGTAAAAACTATATTATTATTGTATTAAATATTTTTATTTATTTATCATATAATAGTATGAAAGTAACATTTTACTACTTGTTATCTTAAAACTGATCATAGTTGTGTAGTGTTTTTTTATTAATACAATAATGCAATTATACATTATTGTACTGTACATGCAACTTTATTGTTTTATTACATGATCCTTAATTGGGTGTGTAAAATTGATGCTTTGTGTAATTATATTTAGTTTTAAATAGAGAGATTTGAACATTTTGACTTAACTGATCTTTGATTTTTTATTTTAGTATATTAGTTATTATTTTCTTATTTCCGCAACTGACTCTCGTCAATGGTCCTTGTCAAAGACTCTTATTTTGAAAGTTCAATGGTACGCATGCGCAGTTTGTGTTATGGAAAGCGCCATGCTCCAGTTTCAGCATGTTTCCGAATCGTGCCTGCTGTCACTGCATGTGATCTGGCATTAACTGGTAAGGTCATTCACACCGTTGATTCTTGAAATTCAAATTCCAGGAAGTTCTTTACCGGTCTAAATGCTTTGAAGTGATTCTTTAAGACTGTTCATGTTAAGGTAACGTTAGGTGATTTTGTGTGTTACCTGCAGTAAGGGAGCAGTCATGAGCCCCAGTCCCAGCCAGGGCTCATCTGTCCCTCTGACCATCACCAGCAGCCTGCAGAGACTCTTCAGTCATGTGAAGATCGAGAATTTAATAGCAGGGCTCAGTGGAGGGGTGGTGTCCACACTGGTGCTGCATCCTTTGGATCTTGTCAAAATTAGGTTCGCGGGTAAGTTATGTGTAAAACCAGAACCAATATGTCATTAAATGTACTAGGTCATCATGCCATTTGAGATTAAAAGGTCAGTTTTATAGCTAATAATAATGCTTAATAATGAATTTTTTATTTGAATAAAAAATAGTTACTGTATTTTGAAAAATATGAATAACCGCAATTTATTGCATGTTATTTATCATAAACATATATTACACATTTAAATGTAAATGAAAATGTCAACATTTGACAAATGTAATAATTTATTATTAAACTGTACAACAAAATTGTATGATTTGATTAGTCCCAGAATAAATATATGAAACTTTTCCAACATCTAGATGTCTAGTTCTAGCAAACATTAATATCAATAATTATGGTGGGAAAAGTTCTAGTAGTGTTTAATAATTAGCTTCATTTTAATAAAACATGTAGGCGCTGTACATAGAAACAATATTAACAACCCTCATTAACACAACGTTTTATTATAATACTAAACAGATCAGATTTAAATATATATGGAAATATATCAACATATATATCTGTCAACTTTACAAGCAAATGGTATGATGCGATTAGCCCCAAAATAAATATTTGTAATTATGTCAACATCTAGATGACTAGTATTCAATTCAATTCAATTCAAGTTTATTTGTATAGCGGTTTTTACAATACAAATCGTTACAAAGCAACTTTACAGAAAATTATGTTTCTACAATATTTAGTAGTAGCTAGTAGTTTGTGCACGTTTGACAGGATTTTAGAAAAAAAAAAAAAAAATAATAATAATACAAGACGTAGTCAGCTAGACGATGAGCTATCAATATTATTAATTAATTGTTATTATATGATGCAGTCACACATGTAGCATAATTGTTAGTTCTGTTTGTTGATTCAGGGTTAGCATCATCTGGGGTCCTCTGAGGGTCAGCATCATCTCTTCTCAGGTGTTCTGGATCCAGACTGGAGCTTGTGTAAATCCTACATCCCGTGGCAAAACATAGAAACAAAATAGAGACATCATTAGCATAGCTGCTGATCCGACAAAGTAAAATTAGTTTAACCCAAGCTAATGAATAAAAATGCACATTTGATCAGATGCAACTACACTCACAATTTAAGAGATACATTATTCGAATGCTTGGCGAAAGAGATGTGTTTTTAATCTAGATTTAAACAGAGAGAGTGTGTCTGAACCCCGAACATTATCAGGAAGGCTATTCCAGAGTTTGGGAGCCAAATGTGAGAAAGCTCTACCTCCTTTAGTGGACTTTGCTATCCTAGGAACTACCAAAAGTCCAGCGTTTTGTGACCTTAGGGAGCGTGATGGGTTGTAACGTGGTAGAAGGCTAGTTAGGTACGCAGGAGCTAAACCATTTAGGGCCTTATAGATAAGTAATGATAATTTGTAACTGATACGGAACTTAATAGGTAGCCAGTGCAGAGACTGTAAAATTGGGGTAATATGATCATATTTTCTTGGCCTGGTAAGGACTCTAGCTGCTGCATTTTGGACTACCTGTAGCTTGTTTATTGACAAAGCAGGACAACCACCTAGAAGTGCATTACAATAGTCCAGTCTAGAGGTTATGAAAGCATGAACTAGCTTTTCTGCATCAGAAACAGATAACATGTTTCGTAGCTTGGCAATGTTTCTAAGATGGAAGAATGCAGTTTTTGTAACATTGGAAATATGATTTTCAAAAGACAAATTGCTGTCCAATATAACACCCAGATTTCTGACTGTAGAGGAAGTAACAGTACATCCGTCTAGCTGCAGATTGTAATCTACAAGATTCTGTGTGGTGTTTTTTGGTCCAATAATTAATATCTCTGTCTTATCCGAATTTAAAATTATTTGTCATCCAATCTTTTACATTTTTAACACACTCGTATAATAAATTGTATTTGCAATTATATTTTTATACATATTCAAATTATTGTAAAATAAATAAATAAAATAAAGATTTTGTATCAGGAATTGTATGTAAAACAGTATGTAAAACAAAATTTATGATGTCAAGTAAATCAAATAAATTGTTGCATAAAGTTTAACAGATTTTTCTGTATACTGCAGTAACCCAGCATGCATTGCTGAAATGTGTGGCATGAGTAAGGCTCAACTGTTTTGCTCTTTACTGTATTACAGTGAGTGACGGGCTGGATGTTAGGCCGAAATACAACGGAGTTCTGCACTGCATGAAAAGCGTCTGGCAGCAGGAGGGTCTCAGGGGCCTTTATCAAGGTGTCACCCCAAATATCTGGGGTGCTGGAGCATCATGGGGGCTTTACTTTTTCTTGTATGCATTTTTCTCCCTGCAATGAGCACAGTATAATGCATCCTGTATGGTGTACATTTTTGCATTATGTAAAGAGCTTATGATTTTGTGAAAATAGTTCATGCCTAAAGGGGTCATATGATGTGATGTTAAATTTTTCCTTTCTTTTTGGAGTGTTACAAGCTCTTGATGCATGAAGAATATCTATTAAGTTGCAAAGACTAAAGTCTCAAATCCAAAGAGATATTCTTTATAAAAGTAAACAACTCATTCAAACACGCCCCATATGTCTACGTCACTATGTGGAAATATTTGCATAAAGCTGCCCAAATCTTAACGCAAAGAAAGAAGGCGTGGTTCCAGTAACACAGTAAGTGTTGAAGCAGTCATGTCAGGGAGATGCTGTGTGTATCTAGGAGAAAGCAAATGCTCTTTATTTGGCCTTCTGAAAGTAAATGCATTTAGGGATCTATAAGATTACTTACAACAGAACAGCAACGCGTTTTATGGACGACTGTTTAATGAACCTGAGAGAGGTCATTCTGACTTTGCTACGACAATCTGGGGCTTCTGAATCAGCTACTGCAAGTATGTTTTGTTATTCGTTTAAGTATTATTAAGTGCTATTGAATGTTCAAATGCGGAGTTTTGCACATCGTGTGTCTGCACGCATGTGTGTGTGTGAGACAGAGAGCAGCCGTCTTAACAATCCGTGGCTTGTGTACTTTAAACACATACGAGCTTCATCACTGTGTCTGTAACACCACTCTGTTCCTCTTTCGGGCTTGAACTGATGGTAAAACTAATGACATTTTTAATTGTGCCTACATTTATGTTGAAAGATGAAGCTCGTGATTATGGAAAGGGGCGTTACATTTCCCATGACTGCTTGCGGTGTTCGGCCAATCACAATGCACTGGGTCAGTTGGCCAATCAGTGCAAACTGTGCTTGTCGGAAAGAGGGACTTTGTAGAAAACAACATGTTTGAGAGAAGCGGGGCAAAGAGGACATACAATAATGTACAGTATTTGAAAAAGAATGTGTTTTTTGAACATTAAAGCATGTCAGCATATTCTGTTATACACCAAATAATGATCTTTAAAAAAGCATCATATGACCCCTTTAAGTCTTACTTTTAGTTGCAATGCTTTTCAGTACAGAATCAGTTAGGTGTTTCGATATGAACATCACTTAAGTAATAGAATTTCTTTTTTATTTGCAGCTACAATGCAATCAAAGCGCACAGGAAAGAGGGCAGACAGACAGAGCTGAGTGCTACTGAACATCTGCTGTCAGCAGCAGGAGCAGGTCAGTATATCAACTCTTATTGTTTTATAACCAAGTGGGCACAACCATTAGCAGAGCCATCTATCACTAGACCAGCAGTCTTTGTCTTGATTTGTCCATCAAGTCACGATTTGTCCATTAATATCATATAAAAGCTTTTTGTGACATTAAACGGCATGTAAATGGATCCGAAGAATGGATATAATCTAAACTTCCAGAAAGAGCTCATGTTGAAGAGTATGTGTGTCATGTGCTCCTCTAATTGAATGAGGTACATCCTTCACTGGAATGACTCAGCGTGAGCCATTAAAGTCCAGTAATGACTCTTTTCATGTGGATCTTGGTTTTACAACAGCTGCCATTCATTTACTTTATGTTCAATGTCACTGTTTTTTAGGGGCGGTGACGCTTTGCCTGACCAATCCGATCTGGGTCACCAAAACTCGCCTGGTTCTGCAGTACAGCGCCGATCCATCCAAGAAGCAGTATAAGGGGATGATGGATGCTCTTGTGAAAATCTACCGCCATGAAGGGATCGCAGGCCTCTATGGGGTACAAGTGGCTTTCTATGGCAACTTATAGGAAATGTTTCTTTTAACAGGAAATAGTTGACGAAATTCCACATTGTGCCAGTAGGTGGAGCACTTGTCTAAGGAAAAAAGGAGCGTGCACGGGAATATTGTGTTCCATGTTGTGGAGTTTGTTTGTTTGCTTTATCTAGCTGAGTTAACTGTTATGATCCCTAGGGGTTTGTCCCGGGATTGTTTGGAACCTCCCATGGTGCACTGCAGTTCATGGCATATGAAGAGCTGAAGAGAGATTATAACAAATACAGAAAGATGCAACTAGATGCTAAACTGGTTAGTATGAGCACGACACACTTTGATGGTTTATAAAATGAACTAAATGTTTACTGCATATTGTGCCCTTTTAAAATGTGAAACATCACATTATGCAACAATAAACATGTCAAAATAGCTATGCTGTTGTCACTTGACCTTGCATGTTTAATTTTAGGTGTCCAAATAGATTTTGGCATCACTTTTCAAAGTGGTGTTATGCTAAACACCCTCATTCATCAACTCATTAATGTAGTTTGTAGTTGTTAATGGTGCATTTTGTGCTCTATTTTCTCTCTAGAATGCATTAGAATACATTACCATGGCAGCTTTGTCCAAAATATTTGCAGTGGCTATGACATACCCGTATCAGGTGGTCCGAGCCCGTCTGCAAGATCAGCACAACACGTATGATGGAGTGATAGATGTTGTCCAGAGAACGTTTAGGTAAGCATGAGATTTACATGCTAAACTCAAGCCAAACACAATCATTTGTTGGTGATCTAAATAACAAAAACAAAAAGACCAACTTCACTTTTATGCAATCGAACCCGCCGTAATGCCCTATAGACTTACATTTTAACTACATTAATGCAATTTATATACTGCAGTACCATTCAAAATATATATTTTTTTATGTTTTTGAAGTCTCTTCTGCTCACCAAAGCTACATTCATTTGAGTAAAAATTGCAATATTGTGTAATATTATTACAATAAAAGAACTGTTTTCTACTTGAATATATTTTAAAATATAATTTATTCCTGTGATGCAAAGCTGAAGTTTCAGCACCATTACTCCAGTCTTCAGTGTCACATGATCCTTCAGAATTTTTTATTTATTATTATTTTTGCTGAAACTTTAATGCTTTTTGTTCAGGAGTTGATGAATTGTACTGTATGTTCAAAAGAACAGCATTTATAATATAATACTGTAATATAATATATGAAGGTTTTGTATTTTATGTAATATTTTGCAATATTATTGTCGCAATAATCTTTACTGTCAGCTTTGATCAATTTAATGCTACCTTGGTGAATGAAAGTATTATTAATTAAAATCTTAATTAAAATCTCCTAAACTTCTGAATGCAGTGTTCTAGAAAATGAGATCAAATAATAACATTCCTTTGATCAAAACAACTACAGAGCCTATAACAGTTTAATATGTGCAAGATATTAAGCTGATCAGTCTTGAATTTTCACATGTGTTTTTTGGGAGTAGTCTTTAACTTGTGCCTTTCTCCTGGTGTTGGATCAGAAACGAGGGCCTGTTGGGTTTCTACAAAGGCATGGTGCCCAACCTGGTCCGAGTCACTCCGGCCTGCTGCATTACCTTCTTGGTCTATGAGAACGTTTCCCGCTTCCTCCTGGACCAGCACAAGTGAACTGAGAACCGGAATAACTGCAGCGAAGCCGTCCGTCAGAGAGCAGAGCTGGACCTGGGATGGGACGTCCTGTCAGTGACAGTTTTTGACAGCCGTGGAGAAGTCAGAAATGTAAACAGAGAGAAATAAAACATCCTGGTCCTCTCTGGAGAACTGAAGTGCATGAGGTCACAGAGGTCAGAGTGTCATTTGTGTGTCTAACAGGAGACACTCGTCAAGAAACCAATACTTGTTTGGTTTCTCTACAACACTGGTGACATTGTGAACATGAGTGAAATATTATGTGTGGCTGTAAATTATATTCACATACAGGCTGTTTGTTTTATCTAATAGAAACTTTTTATCAAGAGATAGCAATGGGTTATGATAACAAGGGCTGGGCAATATCTGAAATATCCATATTTGTGAATAATTCACTGTCAGCTTGAAAATAAACAACTTTGTGAATATTCTAATAATTTTAATGTGCTTTTTATCTTCAAAAAACCCGTTTTCTTTTATTTTTTTTAATTCCTTCATGTGGTATTTTACCACACAAACATTTGGGTTGGTATTATTTTTTTTTTATGTTTTTTAAAGACGTCTCACTAAGGCTGCATTTAATTGATTAGAAATACAGAAAAACATTATACAATAAGTTATATTATTATTTGAATATATTGTAAAATGTAATTTATTCATGTGATCAAAGCTGAATTTTCTGCATCATTCCTCCAGTCTTCAGTGTCACATGATCTTCAGAAATCATTCTGATGTGCCGATTTGCTGCTGAAAAAAAAAAACCATTATTATAGAATGCTGAAAACATTTGTGTTGACAGTTTTGTGTTTCAGGATTCTTTGATGAATAGAAGGATCAAAAGAACAGCACTTATTGAAATAGAAATCTACTGTAACATTATAAATGTCTTTTCTGCAATTTCAGACCAAATGCATAGATTTTGAGATCTATTGTATTGCAAATATTGTCAGAAGGCAGAAAATCGAGATATAATTGTTTTGGCTATATTGCCCAATGGTAATTCATCAGTGGTTTTATTAGTGTGTAAGTCTTCTTCATGTTTACATCCATGTTTCATTGCTGCTGTATGTGTTCTGTGCAATGACTAAACCAAACCTCAGGCTGTATTCCTCCAATCACAAGCGCACACACAGATTCACTGAATCTGACATTTCTGGCTCATTGCTGACATTTGTGTTAATGAGCTCAAATTCATAGCCCTTAAAATTTGTTATGCTCATAGGTTAATAACTAATGTTCTTTGAAGAACCTGTATCCAAGATAGGAGTTCTTAAAAAAAAAAAAAACTTTATTGACATTTAAAAATGATCCAATAAAATGTATTTTACAGTTCCTGTCCAGACTCAAATTGTTAAACATAATTACTTACAAACATACTTCTACTGTAGTTTTAAGAGTCTGTCACTCCAGTACGAGGTTATGTGATTGTTTCAGCCCTTGTTTGTAGAGGTAGACATCAAGAGAGGGCTGTCGGACTTAAATATACTTAAATGTCACAAAATATCAAACCGAGTGGCATCTGCAAACAGATGCTGCCGAAGCGCTTCTAGAAATATATCAAGGTTGGAAGGAAATGAAAGTAAAAAAAAAAATGTTTTTGGTTTCCCAAAGAACCTTTCAGTGAATAGTTCTTAAAAAAAACTTTTTCCCTACATTTTACTCATCCAATGAACATTAAGTCCACTTAACATTGCTTTATTGGCATTTATGGTTCCTTTAACATCCATGGAATCTTTCCAATCCTCAAAAAGTTCTTTATAGGTTTATGTTTATTTTTTAATTTTTTTAGATCAGGGGTTTCCTCCCTCTCCCCACTATCCCTCGTTCCTTTCTTTCTCACATTCTGCTGCCTTCTATCAGTCTCTATCAGTAAAATTTCCAAGAGCTACTGTCACTATATTTCCTTCTCAGCAGGTGCAGGCAACACTTTTTTTGGAACAGTTATAAATTTCCACCCAACCAACAGTACTTTGTAAAATAATAATAAAAAAAAAAAAAAAAAGTCATCATAGATAACATTATTCGGCCATAAGAGCCAAAGCACAGTGTCTTGAGAAGAAGAAAAAAAATTATTGGATGTGAATATTAAAAGGTAAGATCCCAATCATAATACTGTTTTGATCCGCTGTAGGAACAGTAAAATGGTCCCATTTGACAACCCCCATTTTTAGATTATTAAAATGTTCATCACACTAAGAAAAAAAGGGTTCTTTTGAGAACTGATCACTGAAAGTTTCTCTGAGGATCCAAATCTGACTCTTCCATGGCATCTGTGAAAAAAAAAATTACCCTTTGGAACCCTAAAGAATATTTTGTGGAATCAAAAGTATGTTAAATGTTCTTCATGGAACCATCAATATCAATAAAGAACCGTTATTTTAAGAAAGAAATTCATCCTCAAATGTAAAAAAATTGTAGTAGCACAGAAAGTGCTTGGTAGTTTCTGGAAGATTGTGAGGGACTCAGCTGCTCAGAGGAAGCTCTTCTATGATCACGCGGGAAACAGAATTCCAGCCGGTGGAAGCGTCTCCGTGTGGATAGTCGCCGCAGGTTCCCACCCAGATCGCCACATCAACCAGGCCTTTCCGAACTCCTTCACATAAACCTTCAACTGAAACAAACAGACGGTGTGTCAGTCTGACCATTTCTCACTGCATCCTCGAGGATGTCTTCTGATATCTCTGCTCTGGTACTCACTTCAAGTTAAAAAACTGTCGAAAAACAGAGATAAACAGACATGCTTTATTGCACCCTGAGGGGGAAAGAGAAATTCAAAGACACCCTTATCTGCTGTAATGAATTTATACCAAACTATTTGCAGTGTTTAGAGTGGAGACTAACATATTATACATTTTAATTTATTTATTTTAATAAGTTGTCTACAAATTTATATATATAATACATATTATAAAATATTTACATTTTTCTAATGATTTAAGAAAAAATATGAAATTATATATATATTTATATATATATATATACTGAAAAAGACATTATTTTCAATAAGTTATTTAAGAATGAATAAACATTTCATTAAATAATTGACAAATAAATAATTATTATTATTCAATAAACCGTATATGTACAGCATATATTCCCTTTGATTTTCATTACTATGTGTGAAGTGTCTTGACAAAAAGAAAATAAAAGTCTAAAACAACATTCAAAAATAGTTTTTTTTCACATTACCAAAAAAGTGATAAAATGTAATGTATGATGTAAAGTTATTATTTATTATTAAAAAGACAAGCAAAAAAAAAATTTGACACAGATTTGACAATAAGATTTTAATAATTTCCACCTTACTAAAAATAAATCATGACTCAAAAAGAAAATCATTCTTTCAGCAGAGCTCTGCAAGTAAATATCTCCCTTGCCAACATTTGTGCAACATTAATTTCTGCAAAATTATTAACACTAGAAGACTTATTTGTCTGATAGAATGTAATAAATCTTGCAAAAATGTACTGTAAAAATCTCCATTTCAAACTGGAGTTTCATAAAGTGCCATAACAGGACTGATGTGTGCTGAGACACATTGTAAGGACTTGTTTTTGGCAGTCTCAGATTTCCAGTTCTGATGTCACTGTCTGAACGAGTGGTTTCTTGCCTCTTACCTGACGTGGTTCTGTGTATGTTGATGGTGGAGTTGAATTCTGGACTTCCCTGGTCCAGGTAAACAATGGACTCTATAGGCAGTGGAGCGGCACATTCTGCCCCATTAAAAGTGAAGTACCAGCGCTGGCAACAAGCTGTCTTACACTTCAGCCTGAGTGAGCCGCTGAACAGCACACGGAGAGCACTGTCTGCATGCTGCTTAGTGAACGTACACTCCTGAGGACAGGAACACAGGAAGAGCAGATGAATCTGATGCCTTGTTTACAACACACCTGCTCGAAAGAAGCATTTAAACCAACCATATCCTGCTGAAAAAATACTGTGGTATGCTGATGCTCTGAGACAGTATTACCAAAGTGCTTTGAGGCTTACCATTGTTCTGAATGATTACCAAGTGGTTTCCACCACTATTACTTTCCCACACATTATTATAATTACCTACACAATTATATAGAAATTGCACTCTTTTTTTTGACAAAGAGCTGATTTGAATAGAAATTTAAACAGTTTTTCCTCACCTAAAACATGTTATTACCATTGTATTTTAAATTTTATATATATATATAAACATCAACTTTACCAATAATTACAAAGAAACAGCAAATAACACACTGAATTGAAATAGACAGACTGAAATTGTCTTATTTTGACATTGACATTTTCTTTCTTGTAAAACATAGGCTACTCCAATTAACTTTGTTTTATTTACAACTTCCAAAACTAATTTTTACAGTGTACCAGTGTTGTTATTGTTGACTACAAATAAAAAATGTTTATAAATATGTAACAAAGATGGAAAAACACAATTGAAAAACTAAATATATATATATATATATATATATATATATATATATAACTACTTAATTTTACTTTCTAAATTTTCAAAAATATAACTTAAATAAAAATGAAAGCTATATAAAATGATTCGGAAATAAAAGAAAATTAATAAAACTGACAAAAGCACATGCTACAAAAATGACTTAAAATGAAAACTGAAAATAATAAATAAAAGCTAATGCCAATTATTATGTATGTAAATGATAAAATAAGAAAGCATTGTTTATTTTGTTTTTTTTTGGACATGCTTTCTAAAGCAATATTCATAATTGTGACCTCACTGTAATTTTGCCCAGGTCAATGCCATAGTTGAGAGAATTCCAAGCACATTGCTTGTAGTTGGGTTTCCATGGCTCTTCAAACCTCTCCGTCACACATTCACCCTTCTCCCCTTTTGCACCATCCCGGCCCGGTATTCCAGGAGTACCTGGAATTCCATTCACTCCTGGATTTCCATCCCTTCCCTGGGTGCCTGCTGGAACTTGGAGGCAACTGGAATACTAAAAACATGCAGGATTCAACAGGAAGTTTTTGGCATGATACTAAACAGCATATTTTGTAACTTGGGAGTTCCTGAACAGTAGGTAACAACCTCATCCAAGTCAAGTCTAGTCAATGTAATGCATCTGGAATGAGTTATTATGGTGTGGTCTCTGGTAACTTATGAAAATACCATGCTATGGCTAATACTTAATGTTTTGCACAATGTAGCTAATGGGCATGGAGAAGTAGCCTACACTGTCTGTGACGCTGCCTGCATTAAGCCTGGCTGGATGGAGACTGAATCATCTGTCATTATGTGATTCATTATCTGATCACACAGTTGTTCATAGAGTTTCAGATAAACAGCTTAAACACGGATATGGCATTCTTTGACAGTATGATCATCTTAAAACATGCAGGGTTATACTTATTAGTCGAGTACTAAGCTGATTAACCATGCAAAATGCCCTATGAATTACTACAATGTTTGTGGGTGGTTTCCAGTGTGTTATTTAATTTGCAGGTTTGACTTTGCTTAAATCGAACTTTGTTTGCTAGGCTTGGTGTTAAAAATGATGGAACTAGGACTAAATGTAGTCTAACCTTTTCTCCTTTCTTTTTTTTTTTTGGTCTGGACCAAGACAACTGACATACAAGTTCAGTTTTGCAAAAATAGCAATATTGCCAACCCAAGACAAAACTTTAGCCACAGTGACTGTTGTAACAGACAATAAATAAATAAATAAATAAATATAATATAATATATTATATTTTTTATAAAAAAAAATAACAATAAATTTGTGTAGCCTGAACAGGGCTTAAGTCTGACCACTTAGAAAAGAAATAGACAACACCCATCATCAAACCATGCTATATTAGGCTATTTTTGTTAACTAACTAAACACTGCAACTTTTAAAATAAAAAAATAAAGCTCAAATAAAAACAAGACACTTTTGCATTGACTCTAAACAGATAAAAGAGACTTTGCTGTAATGGATATATATATATATATATATATATATATATATATATAAACTTTTAAGAAATAATAAAAATTAAAAAAGCACACATCACTAAAATTGCAATTAGAAATTAAAACTAAAGTTATGTAAATAAAAGCTTACTCGAAACATTATAATAGAAAATAAATAGCCTAATAAACTAAAATTCATATAGGCTAGATGACACCAACAGCTAAGTATTTGCTTAATAATATGCACTACTAACAGTCAAAATATATGATGTTATGCATTCATTTAATCATCTACCAGAACCTGCAGAGCCTGTGTGAGCAAAAATGCATTTTAATGAACATTCAGTTGACTTATGCCAGTGCCACTGATGGCTGAGAAACTTCGCCAAAATGCCAGGTGGACCAACCAGCGAGCTCTGCGACCATGCAGAAAAAACGCATGCATAATAAGCTATTTAAGAATTTTTTTGTACAAATGCGCGCGCATTAGCGAGGCAGTGACGCCAAACATTTACATATCAAAAAGAGAGCGGCTTCCGAGCGCACGTGTCGAATATGAAGCGATGTCATCGCCTAACCAAACCTCGTCTGCGCGAACAATACACGGCTCTGGGCGCAGGGGGTCTGGCTTACGGCGCTGATCCACTTGTCCGTGCGACACTTCTGTCGCGCCGCGCTCCACTATATTCCTATGGGTGACGTCACGCGACTTTGTCGCACCCGCATAGCATTCCGGGAAGGCGGCGCTTCATTTGAAAAAGTGCTGCGCGTCAAAAAGCTGGCCGATGCCCATCTTTATGCAAATGAAGTCCGTCAAACGCGGCGCTTCTATCCAATAGAAGTAGAGCATATGGAGACGGAGGGAAGTCTCTTCGCAGGTCACATCCTACTTCAAAAATGCGCGGAAACTTTAGTTCCAGAGTACAAAATGGAGGAGAAACTGATTGTGGCTGTCGCAGGATTCCCTAATTTATATGATGGTACTCCCCACACTCGCGCCGGACAACTTCACTCCGGATAGGGTGAACCCAGTGCCGACGACGTGGCTTCTTCCTCCGGAGGTAGAGCAGAGCAGCTACAATGATCATACTCTTATTCGATTCATGACTGAAATCCACAAAACACATCACTTCCTCGAACAAATGCTTTAAATAAGCAACATTTCCCGCTTGGTCAAAACCACGCCCATAGCGGCAAACAGAGGAACGCCCATCAACGTACAAATGTGGGGAGGCGTCGCGACACCACGCGACAGTCGTGTCGGACAAGTGGATCAGCGCCGTTAAGAGTTGTGACGTTCGCGAACGAACCGATTCTTTTGAACGGCTCATAAACATGAACGATGGGAGCCGAGTCGCGGCTGGAGGGGAGCCGTTCTTTCTGTCGTTCTTTTTTCCTATGCGTATTTCACACAGATGCAGACAAATGAGCTCCTCCGCGAGACAGAACAGTTATAGGGGGAGGGGCGCACCCAGCGCAGGCCAACCCTTTATAGCGTGATGATATTAGTTATTAGTTGTGCATGTTCATTGCAGCCTACTTTGTTATTGTTCATTGACTTGAAGGGGCTGATGTCCTATTTGCAAAGTTTACAATAGTAATAGTATGTAGTATGTAGACATTTCCATTTTATTTATTCTAATTTTATCTACTTTAAATATTTTTTGTTTTCTATCAAAATGTTCTTGTGTGATAACAATGTTCTTGTGTGAAAGTGTTTGTAGTAAAAGCTGTTTTGCACAGAAATTCATTGCAGCCGGCTTTGTTTTTGATGTTTATTTGAGTAGGTATTGTATGAATAACATAAGTCAACGTAGCTTTACACACACACACACACACACACACACACACACACACACACACACACACACACACACACACACACACACACTTTGTACTAAAGGTAAATCCAAAATAGTGATGTCACTGTCTAAGCAGAGGGATTTGTGCAACCCTATGAAATATAGTCCACACATGACAAATGAGGTAATAATCAATATTTCAGAATAATTCAAACTCAGATATTGGTGTGTGATATCTGAGTTTTAATTATTTGGCTACAAATCTCACCTCATCATTCCTCCCAGTGATTATTTCCAGGATAAACTGAGATGCCCCCAAGCTGGCTTCTTAAAACTGACTAAATATTTAAAAAGAGCCAAAAGAGCCATTCTTTTGAACGGCTCTTTGAAAGGAACGGATCGCGAAGATCCGGATCCCCTTAAAGAGCCATAAATCCCATCACTAGTCTGGCTTTAGTATAAAGCAGCTCCGCTGTCACCTGAGTCTCTTCTGCAAGACTAATGCAGCTTCTAATCAGCATGCCTGCGAGCATAGAGCTGTGGAAATAAGGGCCCTTAAATAGGTAATAAATCTTCCCGATACAGGCCATGGGCAAGCCAGGAAGTGAAATGTATTCATATTTACAAGCTTGCAGTGCCGTGGCCGAGCTCAAGCCTTCAGTGCGTTTGGCTTTGCCTTGCTGGATGCACACAGCACCATTTTCCTCGGTGGCAAGTCTTGCCAGGTTCATTAGTGATGCTTCCCCGACTGGCCTGAATGAGAAATTCACCCTCCATATAATCTACCCACCGCGAGCAAATACAAAAGAATCACCGTGTCTGTTTTTCATTACAGTGATAAATCTAGCAGCATGCTTACCTGATACAATCATTTACAATAAAACACCTTTTTTTGGAGATAGAGTAGGCTAGCTCTGATCTTTGAGCTAAGACATTTTTTCCCAGTCCATGATCCATAGAGCCCTGGATTTGTTTTATTTCACTGATTATGGTTTATGATAAACCATCTTAACTCATTTGTCGTAGCCTGTAACCTTTCCTGAAATAAAGTCAGCACCTAGGCCCATTCAGCACCTTGTGGTTTATGCTAGGTCATGTTGGTGAGACAAAGCTTGTTAAATGTCATTTTGAGAGCACAAAGTATATATTTTTTAGGTTGTAACAATATACTTTATTATGCTATCCTTGATTATTTAGTTTCTTCTTTAAAACAAATTTGGAGAAATGTACTGTAGCATTATATCACTTGCTCAGCAATGGATCCCACTGCAGTGAATGGGTGCCATCACACGACTCCAGTCCATCAACATCTGATGAAGTGAAAAGCAGAGGAGAATGAGTCAATCATTGGTTCGTTATCTGGCTCGGCTCGGTGTTCATCTTCAGTTCTTCACAGCAGTTCAGTCAGTGTACTGTTTGAGTACATGAATTACTCCGGGATATTGGTTTGTTTGAACTCAGAGGGAGTGTCAGCCACATTAAAAAAGTTAACAGCTCAAGTCATTTGTGGATTAATGCTTATTGGAGACTTGAACCGTTTAAAACGATTCAGTTTGATTTGGTGAACTGGTTTAAATCGATCTGGTTACATCGAATGATTCGTTCGTGTTAGTTTCTTCATAGTAACATATTTGGAGAA
Source organism: Carassius carassius (assembly GCF_963082965.1). Classification (NCBI taxonomy): domain Eukaryota; kingdom Metazoa; phylum Chordata; class Actinopteri; order Cypriniformes; family Cyprinidae; genus Carassius; species Carassius carassius. The sequence goes on from NC_081778.1 coordinate 29,296,381, forward strand.
ATGTATCATTCCATCACTTGCTCACCAATGGATCCCACTGCAGTGTATGGGTGTCGTCAGAATGAGAGTCCAAACAGCTGATTAAAAACATCACAATAATCCACCAGTAATCCACACCACTCCACTCCAGTCCATCAATTAATGTCTTTGGTGAGAAAGACATTACATTTCTCCAAATCTGTTACAATGAAGAAACAAACTCATCTACATCTTGGATGGCCAGATGGTGAGTACACTTTCAGAGTAACCAAACAGACTAACCTGTTTCAGCAGTTGTAAACAGTGCTTTTAAGAGTTGTTACTCCCAATAAAGAGTACCTGAAACACAATTCTAGCTAGTTTCCTGCAAAAGGCTTTGAAAGGAGTTTAAACAGCTTTGTCACATCCTTTTTTAGCAATCAATGCATGTTACCGCTTGGTTAACTGGTCCCTGTGACTCATATTCTTCTTGCATCTGCTAAAATTAATCTGGCATTGTTCAATATTGGCAAAGGCTTTAGTCAATAAGAAAAACTTTCTCTGTCGGCAGGAAATCACTGTTTTAATATGAATCTTTTTTGAAGAGACAGAATCAGCTAGCATAACCAATTATCTTTTAGTCACTCATACTACATGGTTAAAACTGAAGTGTCTGATGTTATGACCTCTTTCAGACAGCTCAAAATAAAGTTTCTAGAACCTCTGAAAGAAGACAAAACTTCCTATTTAAAAAAGCTATGTGCAGAGGAGACCTTGTTTATAACTGTTTTGGAGAAAAAACAGGTTCTTGTGAGATAAAAATAAAATCATATTTCTCCTGCAGAGATTCAAAAGAGATCTCAAACTGTGCAAAGTGTGCAATTAAAAGTCTGTAATCTCAGAATCTTGAACATTAATCAAATTTATTCCAAAATGATCTGAGCTGCTATGCACAGTCCTTTGTAGCTCTCCACTCTTTAAAGTCAACGCTTGCCTGGAATTTTATGAGAAACATCTGAATAATTAAGTAACACATAATTTAGTCTCAGAGCAATTAAGTTTCCTTTGGGTTTAAATGCAATACACACACACACACACACACACACACACACACACACACACACACACAAAGAAATATAAAGTTATCTTGCCCTTTGAAGTAAAAAGAGACAAAAATAATTCAATAAATACTTAGTCTTACTTTTTCCATGTAGTCAACATCCTTTTGGCGTAGACCTCTGGTTTTAATTTTTCTGCTTCGTAACATGTAAATAATAAGCAGAATATGATCAATACTCGTGTCTTCAAGTGTCCCATATTTTAGCTGAGAGTTAGAGAAAACAGGGCTGCCTACATCTGTTGAGCTCTAGACAGGACTGAGAGAGAGAGGCAGAGAGAGAAAGAGAGAGAGAGATGTGGGAGGTGGAGCTGATGCGATCTCTCTAGGGACCAATTATTCCCAGACTGCTGGAGAAACTTCCCTCCACATGTAGAATCGGATTGTAATGGGTCATGATATGACATAAAACAAGAATCAATACTTCTCATATTCTTCATCAGTGGTTTCTCAGAAGCTTTTTGCACAGGTGAGAAGACCTCTAACATTGAGCTTTTCTTCTTGTCCAATTATGTTTTAACGGTCTTTTTATGCATCACAGAGCACTCTGAAAAACTTTTTTTTTTGTCCAGGCTGAAAATGTTGCATTTAAAGGGATAGTTTACCCACAGCTAACAATTCTGCCATTGTTTATGTTCCCTGATGACCGTCCTAGTCTGGAATTTGTTTTTTTTTCACCCATAGAACATGAAATAAGTACTTTGCTGAGTTCACAGTGCTCTTTCCCATGCAGCAAAGGAAAAATCACAGTAAACGCACTGTAAAAGTAGTCCTGTGCATTGCATTCATGAAATTAAAAACAATATTTTTTGAAAAATAGATGAAAAAACAAAAAAAGGAAACCATTTAGCCAAAAAAAAAAAAAACAAAAAAAAAAAAAAACTTAACACTTACACTTGCTTACATTTAAATGCATGCTAATGTGGTTTGAGAATTGTAGTGGAGAGGGGGATTTAAAATTCAGCTTTTTCCTGTATCATTTCATCTTTGCAGTGTTGATTTTTAAAGTATGCTAAGTATTTCTAATGCTCACAACATTTTTCAAAATGACTTTCTGGTTTTATTTCTTACTTTCTGACATTTGCTTTTCCTCTTTTGATGTGATTTGCTTGCTGCTTTTCTTTGATTGGTGCAGATTTTTCACATACAGTAATTATCAAAAGTGTACTTTTTCACTAGAAATTCAGCTTTTAAACATGATTTTGAGCAAATGGCTTCAACAGAAGCATATACCATAGATTAAAAACCTCATAGCTCACAGCAGGTCAGTCAACTACTGTTAAAAATCAATTCCCTTTGGAGAAAATGATTGGGGTTTTCACTCCTGGAACCAGACTGTTGCACTCTGTAGTGTTTTTGTTCTTTTTAAACACTATGAACTGTCCATATAGGAAATGATTGCATAAACACTCTTTTAAAAAAACACTCTTGCCTTTTGTATTCCACCCTAAAATATAGACTAAGCATAAAAATTTGAAATGATACGAGGGTGAGTAAATAATGACAGAATTTACAGTTTTGGGGGCTTGTTAAAATCTACACTTTAATCTTAGAACCAGCATATACTAGTCAACTGAGATGTTAGTTAGATTTCCCTTCAACTTTTCACATCTTAAACAAGTGACCCATTCAATATTCCAGTCTCCCTCCATTTTTCCTGAACGGCAGCCCCCTGGCGACATCCCAAGGCCGGAGAGGAAACCAAATCTGTGTGCTTACTGTACAGAGTGCCGTTTCTCTGTGACCGAGGTCTTCCTCTTTGCTGAATTGGCTCTTTCTCCTCACATCACAGCCATCCATTCATTGCTCTGTCGAGACACTGTAAATATGAAGAGATTTGTATTTTTCAAATCATGGATTTAAGCTGCACTATAAAGTAAACTTTCTGCTGTGTGACTGGCCAGCTATTGCGGCCCCTGGACAAGGGCCTTCTAGTAATATTTTCTAAGAGTCATTTTTCATTTTGTATGTGGTGACTAATACATGCACCCTGAAGGGTCTGTCAGGCTGTGGAGTGTTTGTTTTCAGGTCAAGTATTGAGCGATGAAGAGCGGTTCAGTGACAGTGGGTGGGTGGGCTCGGGGCTGGCTAGTCTTTCAAGAACAGGGCTGGCAACTTAAAGGTTGTAGGTCAAATCCCGCAAGGGCTGATTCATGGATTTATTTTTTAATGGACAGACATAAATTCAGATAACAAAATCTATATACCGTGAGTTTTTATTTCAGACAAAACCTTAAATGGCAGATTACTTGATATGTAAATCAGACAGTGGGCAGTTCTTGACCAGCATTACCTGCAGTGTAGATGAGATTTTATAATAATAATAATAATAATAATAATAATAATAGTGCAATGCCAGTTCTTCAAAAAGTTTTATCATAAATATACTGTACTTGGAGCAAATACGATTTTTAAAATTTTTGAAAGAAGTCTCTGTTCACCAAGGCTGAAGTAATTTAATCAAAAATAAAGTAAATGTAATAATATTTTGTGAAATATTTTTACAAATTAAAATAACTGATTTATATTTGAATATATATTAAAATAGAATTTATTCCTGTGATCAAAGCTGAATTTTCAGCATAACTACTGTCTTCAGTGTCACTTGATCCTTCAGAAATCTGAAATTCTAATATGCAGATTTACTGCTCAGGGAACATTTCTGATTATTATCACTGTTGTAAACAGCTGTGCTACTTCATATGCATTGCATTCTTGCCACAGGAGTTAATTCAAAAATAAAATCTTACTGAACCCAAAATGTTGAATGATGTATGATAAACTCAGTATATTCTCAGACGGCTATGACAGCTCTGCACACCATACATCACTTTCACAATGAAGCGTGCCACACGGGACACTGGATGCACTGAATGTGGATGCAAGAGAACTGATATCTGTCCCCATGGTTACCAACTTATGATGACATGTCCTAACAGAGACACTTAAAGAGAAGAAGGAATCTTGACATCTGCATGTACCCATCACTCTGCAGAAAGCAAGCAAATAGTCATCAGACACTGTCAAAAGCAGAGCATACCATTGTACTGAAAAATTGCCATATTAATGTACCATGGGATTTACATGGCATATTTTTAATATGACAATGACATGATATTCAATGGCAACCTACAAAACATAAATGTCTCAAAATACTGTGGTATATTCTTTGGAGTACCATGTAAATACCATCACTCCATCACCACTGTACTTCTTGATCGGAGGTAAAAAAAAAAAAAAAAGGAAGAAGAAAAAAGCCACATATCCAATAATAATAATAGTGATATATTATATGGTGCATGTAAAAATGAATAAATAATGAAATAAAAACCTATACATAATAATAATAAACATGGTATTATTCTGGTATATGTAAAAAAATAATAATGATGATTAACCAAATAAAAACAACAATTAACATACATAATTATAAACATGTCATTACCATTGTATATCTAAGAAAATATTTAAATAAAATCTAGAATAAAAAAAAAAAAAAATCGACTAAAACACAATATTATTATGGTATATGCAAAATATGTATCAAAATAAATAACAGGTACCATAAAAAAACTTGGTATTATGATGGGACTTGAATGAGGAGGATACATCTCTTACAGTAAATAACTGAAATGGAGGAGAGAATAAACCCTGGGGGGCAACAGTTTCATGTGGTGTCCTCGCAGCTGGCAGACTGGCTGATTGGATGATATTCTCCATGAAGAGCCCGGCTGCAAATAGACAAGTGCTTGAAATGAGTCTCCCCTCGATGCTAATTACTGCTCAACTCACAGCTGCAGGATTTCTGCAAAATGATGGTGGTTAAATAAAGCAACAAACTTTATTACATTAATACTCTCATGTGTAACGCCTCTTAACCATGGTAAATTCACTGTAATTTCTCATAACATACAGCTTTTATAAAACTGCCAGCGTTAATACAGAAGGTGCAGTTACAAATGCATCAATAGACATTTACATGATTTCATGGAATTGCATATTGCTTAAAATAATTGTAATAATAGCACTCAATAGTAAAAAAAAAAAAAACATGGCACATGTCCAATAAAAATACAATTGGAAAAATAATATATTAATATTATAATATATTAAAAATAATAATTAACATAGTAAGTGTAAAAAATTATAATGAAAAAATAAATGCAAATAAAAACACAATCCTATCATGGTATACAGTATGTAAATAATAATAATTATCATAAAAAATTACAATAAAAATGGCAAAACATGATTTCACTGAGTTGCATAATATTTGAAATATTTGTAATAATAATACTCAATATAAGAAAAAATAAAAATAAAACAAGACACATATCCAATTAAAAATAATATAAAATTAATAAATATATACATGATCTATAAAAATGAAACAAAAACACATTATGATTTTATATATAAATAATAATAATAATAATAAGTGGCATGATATTTACAGTTACAGGTGTGTTAATCAGCATTTACAGGATTTCACAGAGTTGCATAATATTTTAAATATTTGCATCATCATTTCAGCAAAATGAATGAATATTCATGCACAGTAGCAAAGCAGGATCTATCCTGAGGGCACTATAGACAAGGTTTGATGGCGGCAGTCTCACCTGAACTCCACACGAGTCTGACAGTCAAAGGAAGGCTGGGTCTGAGGAAAGCAGCGCAGGGACATGCTTTGTTTGACGCCCAGGGACTCGTACAAAAGAAGCCATTTCATGTGTCACATTGTCATCAAAGGAAGCCAATTTTTACTCTGGCTTTTTACCCCCGAAGATTCAGTGAGCAGATGGAAAAGTCATCCGGCGTGACAGACAGCTGAGAGAGAGACGAGGGGCTGGAGAATCTCAAGCAGGCTTCTGTCGCTGTGAGTGCGCGGCCCTAATACAACAGACGCCATTCAGCAAACAGTCATTTCTCAAAGCCATTCACAAAGCACACAATCTCGCACTTGAGTGCCGACATTACCGCAAAACTCCTCAACATCTTCACTTTGATGAAGGGAGGTTATTACAGGAAAAGTTAGCCTGTCATTTACTCACTCCGCTGTGGCTCCAGATCTCAAGGACTTTCTTCAACAAAACAATGCATTTAACAGAATGTCCATGCTGTTAAGAAACATTTACACTAACACAGACAGAAAAAGCACCATGACTTGTGCAAAATTTTTTTTTAAGTTATACGTTAAGACACCTTTATTTATATATAGCATTTTATACAATAAGATTGTGTCTGAGCAGCTTTACAGAGATAAACAGGAAAACAATAATGGAAGAGGACAATAGTAATAAGTACCGTATTTTCCAGACTATAAGTCGCAATTTTTTTCATAGTTTGGCTGGTCCTGCGACTTATAGTCAGGTGCGACTTATTTATCAAAATTAATTTGACATGAACCAAGAGAAAACATTACCTTCTCCAGCCACGAGAGGGCGCTCTATGCTGCTCACTGCTCCTGTGGTCTACACTGAGCAGCATAGAGCGCCCTCTCGCGGCTCTAGATGGTAATGTTTTCTCTTGGTTCTGAATAAATGCGACCTATAGTCCAGTGAGACTTATATATGTTTTTTTCCTCATCATGACGTATTTTTGGACTGATGCAACTTATACTCAGTTGCGAAATACGGTAGTCAGTTCATCACTGATTCAGTTATATCATCTGGCTAATTTCAGTTCAAGTCTGTTCAAGTCTCTTCAAATAGTCTGAGCGATTAAGTCAACAATATTGCCAGAAATCAAGTGTCCCCAACTAAGAAAGCCAAAGGTGACAGTGGCAAGGAACCAAAACTCCATCTGCTACAGAAATGGAAACAAAAAAAATAAAAAACATTGGGAGAAAAAAAAAGAGGCTCAGTTGGGGGGCCAGTTCTCCTCTGGTCAAACAAAACCAGCTTGGGTGTTTTAATGCCAGGGTGCAACACAGGTCAGATTGAGCAGAGGACTCATCTGGTTCTCGTAGCCCTTGCTGAGGAATTGTGCTGATGGCCGACGAGGTCTTTGCAGGGGATCTGTCTCTAGGGCTCATCTAGTTGACGTGGTCTCTGTTGACATTCTCAAATCTCTAGGTGCTGATCCACCATCTAATATGAAAACAGTCTGGATCTGGGTCTTACACATGAACTTTTTGTGAGGAATAGACTGGAAGTCATTATTTACTGGAAGTAGAGATACCACACAAACATATTATTTAAAGCTGCAGTCCATACATTTTAGCCTCCGTCTCCATCTCTGTTTGAAACCTGCATTGCAATCATTTGCAGAATTATCTTTTTTACGTCTGTAAGATGTGATCAGGATTTGATATATTGAACAAACTGGCAGTAAATACATTTATAACATAAGATATCTGTTTGAAATATATATTTTTTACTTTATATTCTCTTAAGAAAGCAAAAAAATGTATTATGGTTTTCACAAAAGACATTAAGCAGCACAACTGTTTTCAACATTATTAATAACAAGAAATGTTTCTTGAGCAGCAAATCAGCATATTAAAATGATTTCTGATGGATCATGTGACACCGAAGACTGGAGTAATAATGCACAAGAATAAATTACATTTTACAATATATTCAAATAGAAAACAGCTACTTAAAATTGTAATAACATTTTACAATATTAGTGTTTTAGTGTATTTTTCATTAAATAAAGCAGCCTTGATGAGCAATAATGACTTCTTTAAAAAAAAAACTTTTGAAGGGTAGCATACATGTATTTTTAAAGGAAACTGCAGTTTCAATAATACTAACACTAATATGCAAAAAAATAAATTATAGATTTTTTTTAACATTGTATACATACATTATAATTTTTCCCCCCAATAATACATTTTTGACACTTAAAAACATACACATGTGAAAAATAAGTATGAAGCATAAACGTATAGCATACAAAAGGATGCATAATCAACCATAAACCTAATCTAAAATCTTTACATGCCAAATTGTAATTTGTGAAAATCAAATGTGATTTTTCATAAATCTCGCTATCTTGGTCATATAGACTGCTTCTATGGTACTTTTTTGAGCTTGACAGGTCCTGCTTTCATCGTAAGTAAAAGAGCAGCATGTAGATTCTGCAAAATATCCTTTTCATTTTTGACCAGTTCACCCTAAGAATTCATTGCATTAGAGTTTTGCTAAAGTTTTTCTGTTTGCATCTGCATGAGTTGCCAGTCTCTCAGTAAGCATATTGCTAGATTTGTCTGAGCTCTGCAGACTCTCTGACGGAATGAGTGTTCAGGACATGCTGAACGAGTCTCTGAGGGACGGCCTGGTCCAAAGAGACTTCTGCATTCGGGACAGAAAATAGCATCTTGTCGTGCAAATCCACACTCCATCTATTCTTGCAGCAGTCAGGTTTTATCCTGCCATTATCTAAAGAGTGTCACTGGCCAAAATGTCAAGTATGGTATGATTGACCTCAGCTTGTTAGTTATCTTGCAACATTTAGTGTCAGATGAAAATGTCAGCTTCAGATACATATCCCTCCATCTCGGAAATCCATAGAATATTTAAAGCATCCTAACTCGGAGAGCTGTTTTCGTTAAGGATGTTTGGACTATCAAGGACGATTTATGTAAATTATATTCATATTTCATGCATGATAAGCACCATTACCTTGATAATTGCTGCAGTCATGAGAGCGATGCAGATGGCAATGTGTGGAGCGGAGAAAACCTCAATCTGCTTGAGGAAAATGTTCTGCAACTGCTTCCCGACTTTGTTTCAGTGGAATCCGAGACCTTCTGGAAGCTCCTGACGTCATTCATTTTACAACAGAGAGACTGAAAGGATTCTTGTGAAAACGATTCGCTTTACTCTGTAGGCTGAAAATGAAACATTCTACATTTTTAATTCATCCCCAATGTAGCGGATCAGAGTACATACCAGACTTCAACTTTGCAGCTTTCAATTCAAAGCTTTCAATCTCCGATATACTGCAAATGAATTTAATTACACGGCTCATCAAAAAAGAGCCATCATCAGCAGATTCAATATACTCTGGCCCCCAAAACAGACCTCTGCTGAGTAATTACCCAGCAAGGTAATTGCAGAGCAGTGACACTCAGGGGTTTTTTTTTTTCCGTTATGCAATAGGTTGCTTGGGAAATTACTGTTTTTGCTTGGCATCTTCCCTCTATTGTTGTCGATTCCATAGCTGCTGTGTTGTGTTTACCTTTATGACAGCAGATCCCACCAGTAGCATTTAAAAGAGCGCTATTGCATCCCAAATCACATGGGCAGCACTTCTGTCTGCATGCTGGCAAACACATTAGCTTTATAAGCACCCTGCCGGTTCGGTTCGGTGAGGCAATATACCTGTAGTTTTAAAATCAGCTAATCAGTGGGCTGACTGAATGACTACACAACTAATCATAGCATTACTATACAATTACATAACAATTAAAAAGACTAGTCTTTATAATTAGGCTGGTTTCAAGTTCTAGATGGGTTTCTTAACCACATCAACTCTGGGGACCCACCGGTGGGTCCAATATTGCATATGTCTAATTCTCAAAAAAATCAAAATAACAGCTGAAGTGGTTAAAGGGTGTGTGCATAAATCAAAGGAATGAAACGGTCGTTGATTTATTTGAACTAATAAAAAGAACAGCATATTCTCTGTAGAAATTTGAGTGACTGTCGGTGCTTTAAATCGGATGAATGTAAAAGTTTGAGTATCAAATATCATCCATAAGGCTTTTGAGGAATGTGTATTTGTCCATCTCTTAATCATTATTGTATTGCACTGCATTATAGCAACCCCCCCCCCCCCAAAAAAATACAGATCTTTGATTATAAATCTAAGCATTTAAATATCATCTTATTAAGACATTTTATTGTGAGATAGAAAGCGCCAACTGATATTTATGTGCATTTAATGTAAGCAGTCTGTTACACTGTAATAAACATTCCATTGTTTCACATTACATGCATCAGAATTTCATCTTACTTTTTCAACATCTGCATGAAATTGCATATTTTTGTTCAGTTTGGGCGAATAAAATTTTGGAGTTTTTTTCATTCTTACTGTAGATCCAGATTCTCATTAATACAGAAAAGCCTGATGTATCAAATATGATACTCAACAAAAAAAACACACATGCTGAATTTTTTTAATTTTGTCTAAATGTTCAATAAAATCTAAAGATTTTAGGCATTGCTGTGCTATGCAAACCAAATCAAAGCATAATGTAAAACATAAGAATTTTTTAACTGAAAGAAAATATAAGCAAAAAATAAAAATAAATAAATAAATACATACAAATAAAAAACCCTAAAGGAATATTTGACCATTGAAACCAATCACATTACCAAGCCAGGAAGTGTGCCAGATGCATATGCGTGTCGGACGCCAGAGATGTTGACTCTGAAAGTGTGACGGGTTTTTTGATTCGCTCATGTTCTGTACCTCATCACCTCAGATCTAATGGGACGCTGTCACCTGCATCAGGCTTCAGAGGCTGCCTCTTTATATTGACATCTCCAGACAGAAGCAGACGGCTGTGAAAGGACTCAACAGACCTTACAGTTGGGAGAAGAGAACGTTTTGTGTATATATGATTTTTGTTTTGAAAGCATAGTTTACCCATTATTTATTCATCCTCGTATCATTTCAAACCTGTATACTTTTCCCTCCAGAACACAAAAGAGGATTATTTGAAAAATGTTGCTACATAATTTTAGTTCCCTTTGGCTTTTATTGTATTATAGTCCATATGATGGAAGTCAATGGGACCCAAAACTGTTTGGTCATCAAAAATTATTTTTAAATATCTTATTTTGTGTTCAACAGAAGAAAGACTCTCATACAGGTTTGGAGCTTGAGGGTAAGTAAATGATAACAGAATTGTCACTTATTTGGTAAACTATGCCTTAAACATAATTCAATGAAATTAATGTTTCAGTTAAGAAAAATAAATAAATATATACATATACAACCTTATCTGTCTGCTGCATTTGATGTCACGGCTCATGATGGTCCTTACAGTAGAACTGAGCGTGCTCTTGTATCATCAGCCAATCAGAGTTGACATTTCCTGTGTTATTATTCACATGAGGGCCTATAACCAAAAATGAAATCATGCATGTTTTATACTTTCAAGAGTGCTGCCTTCCTATTGGGACAGACTCCATTCAAGTGCATGTCAGTGATGATGCCTATGTAGTTAGCTCACTATGGCCACATTCATGCAGCAGCAGCTAGGTTGTCATTCCTGTATCCAAGTCATTACTAGGGTTGTGTTCACACATACAGTATTTGGGTTATTTAGGTAGCAACAACTGCTTTCTGTAACAGAACCCACACCCTTACATTTTCAGGCCTCACAACCATATTTTCGTAGTTGACAAGTTGTTAATGTAACATAATACAGTGTGATAGAACACATTAGTGTTTAGTGAATAGCAGGTTTCATGTGTGGTTTTGGTTGCTTACAGATCCGTAGATATGAGCTATGTGTCATCTGAAGGTTTAGATCCGGTCACTGTCCTCCACCGAAGATTGTTCCAGACTGTGTGGTGGTTAGCACGCGACTCAAATGCTTCAGCATTTACTAATGTATAAAAGCTTCCACTGGTAAATTAAGATTAGACAAATGAAATTCGATTCAATTGAACTGTAGTGTAAAATATGATACGACTTTGCAGGTTTGGACGTTGCCATCTTCAATATTTACTTTAGTCCCCATCGCCATGATTACAGACAGTAACTGATTATTGATGGATTATGTAATCATTAAGTACTTGTAATTAGATTAATGCTCATAATCAGATTACAGTTACTTTTTATTGATTTCCTTGATTAAATATTCATACAACGGCAGTGAATTATTCATAATTGATTGATTCTCCGTAACTGTTCTTTTATCTTTTGAATTCTAAAAAGTCTGTCACATGCCATTTAGTTTTGACTATTCACAATATAAAATGGCCATATATATGTCATGTAAATACACTTGTGATCCTTGTTTCTAAAAATGGGGGCATAAGTCCAGAAGTCTTCTCAGAAGTCAATTAGACTATAATAATTATGCAAGTTTAGGATGGAATACACTACACAAATTTTTTCAAATTTTAAAAGATTTTAAAAACACCAGGCATCATACACTAAGTAAAACCAAAGGCAATGCACTTCATCCAGCTTTCATTCCTGAGCAACATTTCATTGTTGGTCTAACACTGTTGTCTTTGAGAACTGCTGCTCTCATCCTCAATTTAAGCTCATTCTCTTTTAATTCACAGGATTTTATTTACAAGGGACTGGACAAATTGTGCTGTAAGCTTCTCTGTTGTATGGTGAGGCATTTGATCAACCTCAGCTTTGTTTATATGCCCGTCACCACCTGTAAACCTGTCTCGCTCACTCCATTACCGTTCTCATAAATAACTGATCACATCTCAATTCTGGAAGGAACTAACGACATCCAGCTCCACAGTGTAGAAGCCCCACGATCTGTTTGATCCTCCGCTTTCATGTTGCATGTAGCTTTCAAATACTGCTAGTGTTCAAGTTCCCATGCATGCACATCATCATGGACAATCATGCTGGACTGACTCTACATTGCCATCCACATGCTATCCACCCTAAAAAGTATGCAGGATTTGAATTAGAGTGACCTAACTGAAAAAAAGTATTAAATATAAAGGTTCCAGTGTGCAGCCCTGCATTCTAATGCTGTGTTAATATTATCCACAACCTCTTGCACAAAGTTTTTGATCTTTGACTTTACATTTTTCTAGAAAAAAATTGAGGTTGAAGCTGCTGCTTACTGAATGAATGAACCTAATCTGGGCGAAAATACTAATTACCTCAAAACAACTAAAATCTTAATTAGTTTATGAATATTGAAATATTTTTTCAACTAAATTATTTTTAACTAATGAATTTAAATGAAGTAAATGTTCACAGTTATGCACACCCATATAATCATCAGACATGTTAGCACAATCTGTAAAATAATGTGTTAGCTGATTAATCAGTTAATTTAATGTTTGTGCTTTTTGTCAATATTAACCAGTTTATTTAGGTCTTTTTATTTAATCAGCCACTTTTATGGTCACAAATCAACATGGTTTCCATAAAATATTAAGCAGCACAACTGTTTTCAGCATATTAGAATGATTTCTGAAGAATTGTGTGACAATGAAGACTGGAGTAATGATGCTGAAAATTCTGCAAAAAAAAAAAAAAAAAAAAATTCCACTATATATTTAAAATAACATTTTAAATCACAATTGCAATTAATTATGAAAAAATAAAATAATTGTATTAATTTATATTGATTTATAATAATAGATTTAAATTGCAATGATATTTAACAATATTACTGTTTTTAATGCATTTCAAACAAATAAATGCAGCCTTGGTGAGCATAAGATACTTTCAACAACATTTAAAAATCTTACCGACAGCCACTTGAATGGTGGAGTACTTATATTGTTCTAGTACATTTATCAGTGAATAAACAAAAACAAAATTAGTAAATTGATGGAATTCCAAATGTTTTTTTGCAAAACATAATTCCAATTCAGCAATTCAAAAACATACTTTTCACCAAACCATGATATATGTACAAAAAAGGGACACAACCATTAAAACTGTCTGTAATTAAGACAATTTATGTAGTCAGTCCAACATACATTAATAATACTAGCACAGCTGTGAGTATTTCAAGAAATAATCCAGCAAATGTAGAAAACCAAATGACTTTTTATTTGTAAATGGCATTTACAAATGGATATTTACATAAGCTTTTTTACATAAGCTACGAATTTCTCACAAAAATATAACTCTTTTCAAAAAAGTTTAAATATCTGTACATTTGATATGAATGCATTTATAAGAGTGATGGACCAATCTGAAGGAGCCAGTGTCTAAAAGCAATCCTAAATCTTTGACAGTGTTTGATATTTTGTGTCACTAATAGGAATAGTGTGAGCCAAACACAGCACGAAAGATGCCGCTCAACACTTACCCGCTGAAGGAACAAAAACATCTGTATAAATATACAAACTGTTGATGAAAAGACATTATGGGCAGCGGCACAAAGAACTCAAACATAGCACTGATGCTATATATGATTATATTTGGCAGGTATGTGCAAAAGTGAATTTTTGTTGAACAACTAAACCATCACTAACTGTAGTTGATAAATTAATAAACAAAAATAAAATTTAACCCATTCCCCCACCAGTGAAATATCACACAAGGCACTATTATGAGTTATGAAATGGAGCGTTTAGAGGCAGAAAACCTGCGAATGGCCAGTTGGATGTGATCCTAAAATGAGCAAATTGGAAACATTTGGGATGAATATTAAATACAAATTAAGAAAAAATGAAGTATAACCCAATAAGTGAACTCACTTAAAAAGTTGTTTCCCTTAATATAAAGGTGAAGTGTGTAATTTATATATTACTAAACAGAATCAAAAAAAAAAAAACTGACTGTTTTCCACTTTATGGGCCGTTCACACAGGACACATTCTTGTATTTACATTTGCACTGTTTTTGTTTGTATTTATTTATGGCCAAACTATAAACTGAAAAAAAAATGTGGTGTAGAATTGACTTAAATCAGAAATTGCTAGTAAATTTTTACAAATAATTATAAAGAAACCACAAGACATTTAAATAAAAATTGAATTTTAGTAGGAAGTAGAAAGACTGAAATAGTTCTCCAGTAATTTATTTACAACTTCTAAAAAATAATAATAATTTATATACTTGGGTTATTAAAATGTAAAACAATCTAGATAAAATATTTAAAGGGGTCATATGATGCGATTTCAAGTTTTTCTTTCTCTTTGGAGTGTTACAAGCTCTTGGTACATTAAAGATGATCTGTAAAGTTGCAAAGACTAAAGTCTCAAATCCAAGGATATATTCTTTATAGAAGTTATCACACCCCCCTAAAATGGCTTGTTTTAACTAGTGGTGGGCTGTTATCGGCGTTAACGTGCTGCGTTAACGTGAGACTCTTATCGGGCGATAAAAAAAATATCACCGTTAATGTATTCTCAAAGTTGGGTTGGGAGCTGGGTATA
The DNA here is from genome assembly GCF_963082965.1 of Carassius carassius. Lineage (NCBI taxonomy): Eukaryota > Metazoa > Chordata > Actinopteri > Cypriniformes > Cyprinidae > Carassius > Carassius carassius. The sequence goes on from NC_081778.1 coordinate 29,311,515, forward strand.
TACTAAGCAAGCTATGATGAATTTCACCTTGATATTTTATATAACTGACTGACTGAGGCCAGCCTAAAAAGATGCTCAGGACAGTTGACGGGCCACTGCTGCGCATCGTCATGAAAGCTTATCTTTTTCACGTGTTTTTAAGCCTTACCGCTTGTCGATTTAAACATTAAAGCATCCAAACACAAGACACGGAAAAGCTGAACAGAGTGGATGGTTACTCGCGCGCTGTGTTCGGTGCGCACGAGAGCTAGAGAGAGCCGCGTATCACGGACAGCGACACTGAACCGAGCTCTCTTCTGCGAAGTTCTCCTCGAAGTCCCTCCTGCACCTGAACGAACAAATACAAATCGCAGTTTGAACAAACAAAAAGATGTGAAAGAGCCCAATTCAGTACTCGCGGTGTTCTGGTGTTCAGGGCTCACGCAGAGAAAAGCGTCTCAAAACACTTGAACATCGAATTTGCTTCTTTTTGCTCTTGTGCCGACAAATACATACAAAATATGTCAAAATATCCACCTTAAAAAAAATTATGCTCGAAAAAACTGTCAGTTATTTCTTAAGTGAAAGTAAACAGTTGAGGAAAAAAATGGGATGTGTATTATATTGGATGCGATCATCGCCTAATTTAGCTAAACTGCTGTAATGTTAATCCAAGAAAATGAAAATGAAAGTCACTCACTGCTCTTGACTGAATTACTTTGTAGTTTTAACAGTCAAACCAAATATTATTCAGAGATTAGATATAATTTTTGATATATATAGCAAAACTGTAATAATGTGAGAAATGTTGAAGGTGTCTGAATAAATGTAGGTTTGATTGTATATTTCATTTTTACATTGAAGACTATCCAGTGCTATTTTACATTGAATTATTTGGTTTCTGTACCTTGACACCTACAAACTTGAAAAAAACTTAAACATTGTGTAAATAGCACAAATAAATAAAAATAAACGAACATACAAATTAAACAATTTCAAACAGGGCCCACTGGTACAACCTTCACCGGGTCCCCGCTGACCCCAGCTACGGCCTGCTCACACCTGTTTCACACATACTACGTCTACAGTGCGTCTGCAGTCCATGTGCGTTACATATGTGGTGCAGCACGGACTCGATGTGCTTTCACACAGGACGCGTTTGCAGTTCACTACTCGGTACGTAAACGATCGCTACACTGCTGCAAACGCAACGCTCCTGGAACGCAACTGGTATCCGTTAACATGGGTGCGTAAAAAAACATGCAACGCATACGCACTGCAGACGGAGTATGTGTGAAACAGGCATAAGGTTGTTTGCACCTTGTGCAATGTGGAATTAGTTTACAGCTTTTTCAAGCACTTTGTGATGCATTTTGGAAACAGGAGATGAGCCCCTGGTCTAATGCACCACCTAGCTTGATAAACCCCTTCTCAAAGACTTACTGTTTGTCAATTTTATTTGGGTAACACACATATTCTGAATGCCTTCGGCAGAATTCGAATGAGCCATTTTAATCTAGATTAATCTCTAGATTAATTTCAAGATCACAGTGAGATTAATCTATATTAAAAAAATTAATCTATGCCCACCACTAGTTTTAACATGTCTACGTCACGATGTGGGAAGATTTGCATAACGGCGCCCAAATGTCCATGCAAAGAAAGAAGGCGTAACTTTGATTCTCGCTGATGCCGTTGACACCTTGTTGTGGAGACGCTGTTTCGTTGTGAAAGCGAAACTACTTTATTTGGTCTTCCAAAAGAGGACACAACTATAAATCAGTGGTTTAGTTGTATTTACAACACTGTTCCGGAACAGTTCATCCCAAATATTCAATGTGCAGCACATTTAATGGAGGACTGTTTCCTGATCATGGGAGAGAAGACTACAACGCCGGCTGATCTGACTCACAGTCTGTAAGTACGTTTATATATGTAAAGGCCACTGATGATTCAAACACGAGTTTTGAGCAGTGTAGAGTAAAGCTTGTTGTTTGTCGTTTCTCCAATCACAAATGCAGACATGGTTTTGTTTATGAGGCGAGATGCAACGCAATGCGTAAAAACACAGTATAAGTCATTATAACCCGTAATTACGTCCCCACTGGATTTAACAAATGACTCGTTTGTAATGGGTTTTATTATTTTTATCTTGTGGCACCAGTGTTCTGACCGGGACACGCATCACAATATGTTGAGGGGTGTAACATTTCCATCACATGCTTGAGGTATTCAGTCAATCACAACCCACTGGATAACTGGTCAATCAAAGAATATTTCACTTTTCAGAATGATGAGCTTTGTAAAAATCTACGCGTTTCAGAAAGGCGGGGCATAGATGAGCAACAATGTTTTTTTTTTTAAACCTTAAACTGCATAAACACATTGCATTACACCAAATACACAACATAATGTTCTTTTTAGCAACGTCAAATTACCCCTTTAAAGGCAAATGCGAACAAACATACACAACAATGGCGGAGTACATGGTACTGTTGTTGCTGCTCAAAAGTTTGCTAACGCTTCTTCAGCAAAGTGTGGATTTACTTCACCAATATTACAACCAACAGCGGAGATGCATCATATTCATCATATAATTCTTCCCTACAGGTAATGTTTACTAATAAGGTGGCAGCGCCAACTACTGGCCTGGCATATGCAATACAGTGTTTTTGGCCGTTTTTCAACGGACGTGTAAACACGAATTGTTTTGAAAACGTTGTCAAGTTTACGTTTAACTTTTTAAAGACACAAGGGAAAACTTTTCTGATTTTTGACTACATTGTTGTCATGTGAACGAAGCCTTAGTTACACTGTTTTTAATGCTAGAATGTGTTTCTGTCTGAACTGCCCATCACACGCCTTCCACCGCCATTGGAGTCTGAAGTTGACATGTCAGGATGCTCGATTAAAGAGTATTGTGAAAAGCACGACAAAGCCACAGTGTTACACTCTTCAGGAAGTCACCTACGAATGACTTACAGTCAGAGAAACTATTTTAATATTTTAAAAAATTACAAACTTCACCTTTAAGGAATAGTTCACAATTTGTTAAATTTGTAAAAAAACTATTTTTTAATACCAATCATTTTTTTATTAAAATACTTGAGTGTTGATATTCCATGAGGAAGTTTACACTTGAATGGAGGGCATCATCCACTAGGAACGGTCATGTTCCTTAAGCGACTTGTTAAGCGCACTGCGATGACAAGACGATGTGCACAATCTGAAGGGGCATTCACACATAAAGCCATTTCATCACACGCTGAGATGCGCTGTGAGTAAAAATAAGCTTGTTTGACAGAATCAGTTTTCTTGCTGATACAAATGAGCATTCTGCAGAAGAAAGAAATTGAATATAAATCGCAGCAGCACTCATGAAGTAAATGAACGATTATCAATGCATGAATGAACTTTAAATGCTCATGATTTCTGACAATATTCTCCATTCATAATTTTTTTGAGCAGAGAAATCATACAGAACATTAACTTCACCATTTTGTTTACAGTATCTAACAAGAGATGGATCACGTTATAACATCAAATGTCTTCACTCCTTCTGGTAGTCACAGTATCATGTAGACTTGCATAAAGTTAAACGTTGCTCAGCATTTCAATGCAAAAAATCCCTGTATGTGTGAACACCCCTGGAATGGCTTCAAATCAATTGCTCCACATGAATCTCACATTGTAAAAGGACACCTAACTTTTTGTTTTTGTTTTCTTTTAAATACAAAATCAACACTCTCAGAGTGAGATGTAGATAATATATAATTCTCCACTCGAACGGTGAAGAATAAGACTTTTCCTGCAAATCTGTGCACAGCTTTGAGCTGCTGTGTCAGTACCACAACCCAAACTGTGCTTGAAAGTTGCTTCGAAGAGACAAGTAATATAACAACAAAAAAGTGACAGTTCTGACAGCATCAAACCCTCAAACCATTGTGCAAACCGTATTGAGATTGGGATCGAAGCGGACGACCTTTCCCTCGATGGATTTAGAATTGGTGTTGTACATGGGATTTTCGAATGTAGCCTGTCCGTTATTGTTTTCATGCACAGAGCAGCCGCTGTACTCTGCTTTATCAGACTTCCTGCGATCAAATGAGAAGAAATAGAGCATTAGGGCTCAGATTTTCTAATCTTTTTTTCATCAGTAATTTCTTTTCTGAAATTGCACCCACCTCTGTTTATAGAGATAAAACCCGAAGCCTGCAAAAATCAGGGCAAAGAAAGGCACAAGAATTGCAACGGCCACAGAGCTGCTGTTGGTTCTGGGTGGAATCTCCGGGCTCCTGGTTGGCTCTATTATGTTCAGACCTGAATGATGCATGATGGGAAATAATCATTTCTAATAGAGCTACATCAATCTAGGAGATAGGACTGAAAAAACAAAACAAAAATAGCTCATGTCAAGTGTCAAAGTAGGATAATTGTTCAAATAAAACAGGAGTACAAAGAGATCTGATTAATCTAAAGATACATGCAAGTGTGATTTATGTGTTACTACATAAATGACTTATGCAAGATATTATTATGAACGAGATATGAAAGATCTGCTCTTGCTATAATTAAACAGTATACTGTTATTATGAGTGGATGATAACTGTTGCTAGGTGTCTATAATAAGATTTTGCAATTCTTTAGTTATTTCTAAAATAATAGTATAATCTGGTGCCATACACTGCATACATGATATTGTATCATGATGTTATGTTTTGTTTTATGTTTTATGTTCTGTTCTGTTGTTATATTGTATTGTATTGTATTGTATTGTGTTCTATTATATTATATAACTGTGACCAAACAGGAAATAATAAACAAGTTGCAAAAAACGAATTTCCCTTTCATAGGTCACTTCGATGCTGCGGTGACGTCACCTTATGGGAACACCTCTCGGTGTGACGAATTTCTGAAGCCCTATACCATCCCGCCAATCCTATTGGCCAAATAACGCTTGGCACTGCCCCACGCATGCGTACGCATCGTATACCTGGGTGCCGCGCGCTATTTCGCTCAGATTTCATTTCCTTCAGGAAAGCGAATCATCTGTGCCCTAGGAATCATCTCACGTTCTCATCGGTTTTCTCCGAGCAGTGTTAACTCCTCTTCGCGGACGCGAAGAATTTTCTGAAGTGTAAGGAACCGTGTACCAGGTTCGTCACGAAGGGAGACTCTCATGAAAGGTGCGTAGTGTGCTTGGGCTTACATCACGCACAGGCAGTGCTTAGTGGCCTTTCTTCTTGCCCCCATTATGATGGCCTGCGGCTTAGAGTACTATGCTCGAGGGTAGAAGTATTTTCTAAGGTCGCCCCCGCGTCTAACCCGATAGGACGACGACATCTTATCCACCGCGGCCTCGGGGTCGGACTTCGCGGCTGACACTAGCCCTCTCCCTCCTAGTGGACAGGAGAAGCGTGTTTCCCCCTCCTACAGCGAGCTGTTGGATGTGGTTTCTCGTGCAGTGGGTAAACTGGGACTGGATTGGGAGGTTGAGAAGGCTGAGGCCCAACCTTCATCTAAGCTGGACGACCGTTTTCTAACTAGTCGTACACCTGCACAGCCCCGAAGGCCCTTGCCTTTTTTCCAGGACCTCCACCAGGAGGTTTCGAGGTCCTGGAAACAGCCGTACTTGGCGCGCATTACTAATGCTGCGGCTGTGGATTTCGCAACCATTTCTGACATGGCGAACCATGGCTATGCAGCGATGAGTTGCCTCACGACAAAAGCCTTCACCAGTGGTGCCCCCTCGTAAGGATTGGGGTCCTAAGGCTTTTCCACCGGCTCGCCAGCGACTGCGAATGAGGTTAGACCTGAGCTCGACGGCTAATGCCTCTCGTTCTCGGGCCCCTAATAGCAGCTCCTGATATTCTCGCTGCTTGCCAGGGACTGTGCCCTACACTAGAGAGCGCTGTTGGACCGTTTTTGCGCATCCAATCCTCTCACTGCAGTCCCCACGCTCAAACATTGACTGTCTCGCCGCAAAGGGCGCTTCGAGCAGCATTGGATCGAGTTACCATGTCGAGCGTTCCCTCAGACACTCTGCGCAATTCAGCCTTCAGAATCCGAGGGAAAGTTCAAGGGTCTGGCAAAGACGGCCCGTTTATGATGGCTCACACAGCCGCTGCTTTTTCGCTAGCGGCAGAGCCCGATGTTCATCTTGTTAGATTAATTCCTGCCATGGACACGCTTCAGGATTATACACAACGAGACACAACGACTTTGACGCATGCACTTCCCCTGCTTACGGACGCCGTGAGCCTTTCGTGCCCAGACATTTTAACGCGTATGAAGACGTTGCAGAAGGCGGAAATCTTGAAACCGCTAATGTTATTTCAGGCCGTGTGGGAACGCTTGCCCGGCATTTCACAATGGGTGTTACGCACAATTCGTCACAGATACACCATTCAGTTTCGAAAAGGCCCGCCTCCTTTCTGCAGAATTCTTCCCACAGTTGTCAAGCCAAAGGAAATAGCGGTGCATAGGAAATGTCAGCTCTGCTGAGCAAAGGGGCTATAGAGGAAGTACACCCCTCTCAAATGGAGTCAGGTTTTTACAGCCGCTATTTTGTTGTACCAAAAAAAAGGTAGCGGGTTGCGACCCATTTTGGATTCACGCCATTTGAATCTTGCACCCAGGACGAGCAAATTCAAGATGTTAACGGTAAAGTCTATTTTGTCTCAGATTAAACCAAACAACTGGTTTGTCACGATCGATCTGAAGGATGCATATTTTCATATTCAGATCATCAAGAGACACAGGAAGTTCCTCAGATTCGCTTTAGAGGGCAAAGCGTATCAATACCGCATTCTTCCCTTTGGCTTAGCTCTGGCTCCCCGAACTTTTTCGCATGGACGCAGCTCTGGCCCCGTTGCGGCTCCAGGGCATTCGCGTGTTGAATTACTTAGACGATTGGCTGGTGTTAGCACAATCGCAGACTCAAGCACACTCTCACCGGGATCTTGTGCTGAATCATCTAAACAGCCTGGGCTTATGCACGAATTTCCAGAAGAGTGTTTTAATTCCCTCTCAACGGATAACCTTTCTGGGAATAGACTTGGACTCTCACGCGATGACAGCAAGACTATCTCTCCCGCGCGCTCAGTCTCTCGCGTCATGCGTGCGTCACTTCAAAGTGGGTCGCACAGTGACGGTGAGTTTGTGCCTCAGACTTTTAGGTCTAATGGCAGCGGCATCCCCTGTAATCCGTCTGGGCTTACTTCTTATGCGCCCTTTTCAGTGGTGGACGAAAAGCCGGATGTAAACCGAATTCCTTCTAGCTGGAGTTCGACTGGGGATTTGTGCTTCCCGAGAGACTGTCACGATGGACGCGTCTTTGACCGGTTGGAGAGCTGTTTGTCAAGGGCACCCAGCTCACGGAGTATGGATGGTGACACAACGCAGTTGGCATATAAACATGTTGGAATTACTGCCGGTTTTTCTAGCTCTCCAGTACTTCTCGAATCTGCTGATCGGCCGTCATGTACTGCTCAGGTCAGACAACATAGCGGTTGTGTTGTATCTGAATCATCAAGGAGGATTACGCTCTCGCCCCCTGTGCAGGCTGGTGAGAAATATTCTTCTTTGGTCTCAGATCAGATTTCTGTCGATCCGAGCGGTTCATGTCCCCAGACGTTTGAACTTTGGAGCGGATTTGCTATCCAGACAGACTCTGGAGTAGGGGGAATGGAGGTTGCACCCCCAAATGTCACTAAGGTCGCTTTGAACCATTTTTACTTTCAACAAGTGGTCTTGGAGGCTTTACCCCCTGCAGAGGCAGGGTCAGGAGATCTGAGTCTTTGCCCTGTCAGAGCGCTGAAGACTTATGTTGATCGAACAGCCCCATGGCTTGAGTCTGACCAGCTGTTTGTCTGTTTCGGACACAAGAATAGAGGCCATGCTGTCACAAAGCAACGCATGTCCCATTGGCTGGTGGAGGCAATATCTTTAGCCTATGAGGCGCGCGGACTCGCTTCGCCCTTAGGAGTTAGAGCTCATTCCACGAGAGCAGTGGCTTCTTCACAGGCTTTTCTCAGTGGATCTTCTATGGATGATATCTGTGCTGCGGCAGGATGGTTCTCACCGAGCCCTTTTATCAAGTTTTACAGTCTGGATGTGAGGACGGCTCCTGGCTCCCGGGTTCTCTCCGCTTGAGCAGATGCTTCCTTGGATCCCAGCTATCAGGTATGTCAGGCGTTATGGTATAGGGTTCCCATACGGTGATGTCACCGCAGCATTGAAGTGACCTATGAAAGGAAACATCTCAGTTATGTATGTAACCACGGTTCCCTGAATAGGGAACGAGATGCTGCGGTCCCGGCCGTTCCATACCTTGATAGCGTTCTTCTTCAGTTCATGAAATCTGAGCGAAATAGCACGCGGCACCCAGGTATACGATGCGTACGCATGCGTGGGGCGGTGCCAAGCGTTATTTGGCCAATAGGATTGGCGGGATGGTAAAGGGCTTCAGACATTCGTCACACCGAGAGGTGTTCCCATACGGTGACGTCACCGCAGCATCTCGTTCCTTATTCAGGGAACCGTGGTTACATACGTAACCGAGATGAACAATATATTCAGGATTTTATATTCAATTAGAGAACAATCAATAACTACTTGATATTCCCCTGAAATGTTGTTAATCTTCATCACACAAAATTTGAAGAAATATTAGCTGTAGGTTTACCACTGATCCACTAATATATTTTCCAACCAAATGTCCAAGGCATTTCAACAAAACCCTTTATTTTGTGAAAAACACAGTGATGAAAATGAGAGAACAGTAACCACTGTAATGAAATAGGAATTAGAAAAATAGAAAAAATAGAAAAAATAGAAATTTTGGAGGGTTACAGCTGTCAGAAATTAGTAGGAAGTGTAGATGCACATCTGCGGCCGCAGGACAGCTCTAGTTTCTCACACTGCGCTGGTGTGATGTTTCCCATCAGACCCAAATAAATGAAACTTTCTCCCATCACTAAAGTTAACACTGGACCAGTTCTCCTCTCTCCACACAACATGTTCCTCAGCAAGGTGAGCCTAACATTTTGATTCTCTCTGCTGATGAGAGGCTTGGTCACTGTAGAGTGTGCTTTTATTTCGACTCAAACTTAAACATGCCGAGACAGATCTATACACTGTTCATCACTGAACTGGCGAGCAATTCCAGTTACAGTGCTGAACCGATTCCCCATGAGAGTCTCCGCATTGTCCTGTCTTCTCATTCGTCTTACGTGGAAGGCCACCCTTTTTGGTGGACTTGAATTAGTGTCACTGTAAAGCAGCAATATTCTAGAAATCACAGATTAGAATAACCAGCTTCTCTTAGAGTGACTGAAAGGGTCATTGCTTTAGACTTAGAGCAGCCCACCATTTTTCAATCTCAGTGGAAGTTTTAGGAATGCTGCCAGTTAAATAGTGTTTGTCTTATAATTAAGGAAATTAGCACCAGGTGCCAGATTAACACCAATAACTTGGAGGTATCAAGTGTTCTCTAATTTTGATCAGTTGTTTTTCAAAAAACTTAAACTGTGCTTCATAATACAATTAATTTACCATTATATAAATCTTAATATACCTGTATATATATATATATGTATATATATATATTAGGGGTGTAACGGTACGCAGAAATCACGGTTCGGTACGTACCTCAGTTTTAAAGTCACGGTTCGGTTTATTTTCGGTACAGTAAGGGAAAGAAATGCAAACATTAAACTGCAGGTTGTTTATTACTATAAACTTTTTTTTAACAATTTGTTTACACTTTTTTAAAATACTTTTTAATAAAATATATATAAAGTAAAAAAAAGAATAAGAAATAAAATACTGCTGCAAAGTTCTCCACTAAATAAAATACTCTCAGTCTCAAACCAATATCATATAATAAAATATAATGAAAAATATAAATAAATAACTATGATTACAGTGCAGCATTACCAATCCCAGCTTGTAGAACTGCTCATATTTAAAAATATATATAACTTTTCCAAAGTGTAAAGTGCAGCATCAACAGTTTCAGTTTTTAGACCTGCTCAGATTTCATGTTGGACCGATCGGAATTAAGAGCAAAGGTCTGTTTAAATGCCGACGGGAGCTGCGTTTGAATTACAATAGTTTTTTATACATTAACATTAATGTAATAACATTAACATTTTTCATAACTCCATGTAGGACGTTTCTGTACATAAATGTAAGCACTGTGGCAGTAGTTATGCAATATTTAGAAAATGTACTCTTGTACTCTTGATACTCAAGTACTTTTAAAAACAAGTACTTCAGTACTTTTACTTAAGTAGACATCTGACAGTAGTACTTTTACTTGTACTTGTAAAAGTTTAGTAATTTAGTACTTGTAAAATTTAGCAAGGGGTATCTGTACTTATATATATATATATTAATATTATATATATATATATATATATATATATATATATATATATATATATATATATATATATATATATATATATTTACACACACACATTTTTATAATTATTGCTTGTTTGGCTGAACATAAAATCATAAATATTATTTAGGACATTACTTAAATGTAGCATACCTTGTCTCTGTAGTCCAAACGGGCCGTAGTCTCTACTTTGTATAAAGCCTTGAAATAAGTATGTGTTTCCTTCATGGTCAGCAGAGACCTCGAGGAGAACAACAACACAGAGATGAACATCATGTTCTCTCAAATTCTGAAAAGAGCAGATGTTCTGTGCAATACAACAGGAAATTGCTCTCTACTGCTTTCTGAATACATGTTTTCTTTTATTGAAAAGTTTAAAAATAGCCAGAGATGTGTTTTGTGAATGAGTACAGTCTATGTTATTTTACTACTATCTTAATCATACAGTATATTCAACCCATGGTACAAAATGTTATTGTTTTCTTCAGTAATAAGAACAAAACTGGGGGGGGGGGGTAGCAAAACCATGAACCATGCAGCTTGTTGTTAGTTAGAATCTCTAAGTCCCATTCTAGTTCACTTACAAAGCCGTCCATCATCAAGGTGTCCTCAGTGATCTTGCTGTATGTGCTCTTCACCAGAGCTCTCATATGATCCAGCCGCAGCGTCAGACGAGCGTCTCGACTCTTGAAAACACCTGCGTTCAGACCACAAAACATTAAACATCTTGTGTTGCATTTACTTGCATGCAGTGGCCACTTCATTGAGTACACCGGCTCATTCATGCAACTGTACTGGGTTTAAAATTTACAATAACAAAATTCTACTTATAAGTGGTCACAGGTGTGTACACATTGGCTACTTTAAAACAACTCTGAATGCAGCTCTTCTAATTAGAAGTCGTAACTGTCCGCTTTATAATTTTAGTTTCATAGTTTTGTCTTTAGCTTTCAGCTCAAGTGTTTCATTACATTAAGATTTTGCAGTGATGTCAGACTCATTCGTTTGTTATGAACAATCTGATATTTTGGTTTGTGTCCAGGTAAAAAAAAAAAAAAAAAAGGAGAAAACAAATTAAATTAGATGATTTATACATTTTTAAATCACTGAATCATCCAAAACAGCCATTACCAAATGGTTATTAAATATATATAAACTTCTTTTTTATGCATTAGATTTATGTTTTTTCTAAAGAAATCAATATTTTTATTCAGCAAGGATGCATAAAATTGAGCAAACTGAAGTGACAGTTAAAGCATTTATAACGTCACAATAGATTTATATATCAAATGCATTATGTTCTTTAAAAAATTGTATTTATCAAAGAATGCCAAAAAAAGGCATATCAGTTTACAAAAAAAAAAAAAAAAACAACAACAACAAAAGTTTTTCAACATTGATAATAATAAGAAATGCTTCTTGAGCATCAAATCAACATATTGGAATGATTTCTAAAGTATCGTGTGAAACTGAATAATGGAGTGATGATGATGAAAATTCAGCATTGCATCACAAGAATAAGTTATATTTTAATATACATTTCATTTTTTTTGTTTTTACTGTATTTTTGATCAAATAAATGCAGCCTTGGTGAGCATAAGAGACTTTCAAAAACATTAAAATATTCTTACCACCCTAGTGAAAAATAAATACTAAAATGTTTTGGAAATATATTTATTTTATGCTTAGTATACTACAAATACATTCACATATTTATGTACTTAAAAATACCCTGCAATTGTACGTTTGGTATACTAATCTGGGTATACTTAAAATCTGCTAAACTGGAACAACTAATTTTGTACTTGATGCACTTTAAATTTGTGCAGAAGTAGGGCTGACGTCCTACTAAAGAACTAATATTCTGAAGTATATTTAATTGTGCTAAAGTGAAACTATAAGTATAGGTAAATCTGAAATATCCTGCATTTAAAGACTGATATTATTCAAAGATCATACAGTGACATTAAAACACATTTTAGGCTTAATATTAAGAAATAGTAGTAGTAGTAGAAGTAGAAGTAGTTCTTTAAATAAAGTTGAATTACATTTTTTTATATCAGTAAAACGAGATGTTAATAGATTTTAACTATACTTAGTATGAAATAAATGTGTAACATAACACATAGCATAACATGTTTTAAATATGTTACTTTTTTACTACGACAAATCCAATTTTTTAAACAGCGGTCAGTTCGATGATGGTGTACTTAAAAAAGATTTGGTTATACTGCTCTTTTTTAATGCATATTTACTCTTCCATATACTTGTGAATATTTTGGCTCTTGCTGTCTTTAAAGGGGACATCGGATGCCAATTTTCCACAAGTTGGTATGATTCTTCAGGGTCTTTATGAAATGTCTGTAAAATACTATGGTTAAAATTCCTCAATGGAAACCGTTCAGAGCGTCCGGTGTATGTCTCTTTAAATGATAACAGACTACTGGCTCACACAGCCCCTCTCTTCCGTGGAGCATGTTGACACAAGACACATGAATTGCTGCCTTGGACTGCCTAGTATATGGCTCGGAGGTGATCTTATTCAAATAGCTAGCTATCTATGTAGATATGGCTGGCAAGCATGCCAGAAATCTAACTATATGCAAAAAAAAGAAAACATTTCATCCAATGTCCCCTTTAAGAGAAACTGAGCACTAAAGGCACATCTTGTATAAACAATAATTGACATTAAACTCCTGACATGAGCTTTTCTGTCTAACAGGTGAGCTTACACAAAGCAGAGGTTTGTTTACAGCAGGTTTATGCACTGCTAGAAGTGTTCATGTCATGAGCTGTACTGTGCATTATGACTTCTTACCTGACAACAGCAGTTCTGAGTGCCTGTTAGTTAAAGTCACATTGACTTTCCCCGTGGTAGCATTAAAGCTAGTGATTGTCAAAGTCATAGGCTGCTTCACTCCTTTATACTCAAACGAGCCTTTCCACACATACGTGGGTGCAAACACATCATCAGGAACTGCAACGAGAAGATTTAATGTGGCAGAAGAGGTTAAGAAGCCATTTACACTGCGTTAGGTGCAATTAACACCTCCAACTATTTTCGGAGGATCACACTCTGAATGACCTCAGAGATCATTCTCTACTTTATCAGTGACATCAACAACGTTAATAAAGTAATATGCTGTACTAGAGACTCTAAAACTGTGATCCAAGTTGTAAAAAAAACTTGCTACATAAAGTTGTTATATTTCTTGCCAACTGTGTAGCCTACAGTTAAATAATGAACTATTTAATATAAGAATTAACAACAACAACAACAACAATATATGTGGATTTATAAATATATAATCAGATTTGTGTAATAATTTCTTGTGTAGCATAATAAATATTTTTGAAATTATTAAATGTAGTGTACATTTTCTCTGTAGTGCAAATGGCAATAGTCTACCTTGCATAAAAACATCTGTTATGAAAAATCTGGGATTTTGATTTCCAATTAGTCCCAAACAAAAAGAGAAAACAAACTGAATTAGGTGATTTGTAAACTTTTAATTCACTGGATGATTGCCACCCAGTTATTATATATACAGTACACTCTAGAAAATGCTGGGTTTTTGTTTGGACCCAAGTTTGGGTCAAATATGGACTAACCCAGCTGTTGGATTAAATTATTAAATGTCCTTTTTTTGACTCAAAAGTTGGGTTAGTCCATATTTGACCCAACCCAATTGGGTTGAAACAACTCGTGTAAAATACCATTACCATAACATAAAATCACTCATACTGTGATCTGGTAAATATGTGTGTATTTATTTATGGTCATACAACTGAATTATTAAATATATACATCATTTTTGCTGACTTTCCATTACAAATAACTATTGTGATACATTTACCATGATATAAATTCACTCATACTGTGATCTGATACATATTTATTAATGATTTCAGTTTTGTGAAAAGCAGTCAGTCACCAGTGAATTTGTCAGGCATTATGCATCATTTATCAGATATAAAATTAATATAGAACTGAACTGATGTGTGTAATCACCAAGTTTAAAACAACTTAAAAATGCATCTCATCCAATGTTAATTTTATAAAAATAAATGAAAGGTATTGCAAGTGTTTTTCTATCTGTCTTTTTGCCAAACGCACATCATTTACTCTCAGTCCACTTTTTCTGAACCTGTATGAAAGAAGATATTTTGAAGAATGCTGTTAACGCTTGGTAGCCACTGACTTTCACAGTTTTTCTTCCCCAATACTATGGAAGTCAATGGCTACCATCAACTGTCTAGCTACACACATTCTTCAAAATGTCTTCTTTTGTGCTCAACAACTGAAGGAAATTCATATAGGTTTAAAACAACCGATTTAAATGAAGGTTGAAATTATAACAGAAATTTTGAGTGAACTATCCCTTCAATACACAATAAAGGAAATAGGCATGTTCAAGCAGTGATTATTATTCATTTTACATTCTTTTTGCAGCATTGTGAGACTCACCGTTGACTTTGGGACTCAATGTTCCTTGAACAGGTGTTACGACTTTTTCAGTTGTTTTCGAGCCAGCTGAAAAGAAAAATGCATATCACTGCAACAACGAGTCACTGCATCTGAAATGGGTTTAAGAAAATAATTTCACACATGACTTTCCACATCATGCAAAGGGAACGTCATCAGTCGGTTTCTGCATCCACAAGACAAAAGAAACGGAAGAAAAGTCGCAGGCCACAAAGTTCAGGCGGAAAA
Organism: Carassius carassius; assembly: GCF_963082965.1. NCBI lineage: Eukaryota > Metazoa > Chordata > Actinopteri > Cypriniformes > Cyprinidae > Carassius > Carassius carassius. The sequence continues at coordinate 29,326,616 of NC_081778.1, forward strand.
CACTCATCTGAATTCTGCACTGTGTGCTGTACTGATGGTGTGTTGCACTGCTTACCTCTACAAACGGGCACTTTCCCAGTCCAGGATCCATCCGGCCGGCACGCGCGGTGCTCCGAGCCCCCAGTGAGTATGAAACCAGGCTGGCAGGAATAGAGCAGCGTGTAGCCAAAGGAGGGCAGGTCCATGCCCAGCACGTTGGCATGTGCAGGGGTCTTTGGTTGCTTACAAGAGTGGGCTGCATTAGGAGATATGCCAAGCAGTAAGCTCTAATGTTCTGATGTATGACCCAACTCATACATCAGAAAACATATCCATTTTATTTCTCATCCCCCCAAAAAATTAAATAAAATATACTATAGCAAGTATTGTAATACAGTTTTTGTTTTCTATAATTTATTTAATTTTAAACAGTCTGAATATTTTAATATATTTTAAAACATTATTATATACTATATAATACAATAATGTAATATGTAACAATATTTAAAATAATTAATAAAAAAAAATAGATTAAAAAAAATGTGTATACTAATACTAATTATAATTTTATTTTTACACAGAGTAACACTTACTAGAGCTTGTCCATTCACGTGATATACTGCATGTCTGGTAAAGCAATATTTTTCATTTTCACACGGAATGACATGAATATGGAAAAGGAAAACTCCTGAAGGGTAAAAATCAAAGTTGTACCATGACATTAAAAATGGATGACTTGCCAAGAAAACAAAATAACAGACATCTGGAAAAGATGAAGTACAATGCACACACACTCACAAAAAAAAAAAAAAGGTGTCTGTTGTGGGGGACTCACGGATGCATTCTGGTTGAGTGCCACTCCAGGTCAAATCTTGCTGGCACGTCCGTGTGGTGGAGCCCAGTAACAAGTGACCGGTCTGACAGTGGAACTTCACTGTACTGCCCACCTGAGGCACAGAGATAAGCCTGTCAGAGTGCACACACCCGAAACAAACACACACACACACCTCTCATCTCACACTCAAACACACTGCTGGTCAAAATATATCTGATATCAGGACTGTTCAGGATTCAGGATTTAAGAATCATCTCATGTTGATGACGATGTGATGAGTTTGAACTGAACTACAGTAAAGGTAAAGTCCATAAGAAAAGGAGGAAGTAGGCTTATAATTCCATATATAATGGCTCCAGAATTATAGCCAAATTTGATTAAAATCAGCTAAAAAGAAAACCATTCATAAATCTGGGGTCAGTAAGATATTTATTTATTATACTTATTTATATAACAAAGACTCTTAACTTCAACAAGGCTGCATTTATTCGATCAAAAATACAATAAAACAGCAACATTGTGAAACATTATTACCGTTTAAAATATTTGAAAAAATAATTTTAAATGTTATTTATTCCCGTGACGCAAAGCTGATTCAGTGTCACATGATCCTTCAGAAATCATTCTAATATTTTTATGAAAAATGTGATATATTTCAGGATTCTTTGTTAAACAGAAATCTATTTGAAATAGAAATATTTTGTAACATTATACAAATGACTGCAACTTAATTAATTTATTGCATTCTTGTGGAATAAAATGTGAAATTTCTTAAAAAAACTGACTGAACCAAAACTTTTGAATGAGAGTGCATATAATATAATATGAGATAATATGATATACTATATAATATAATAGAATATCATAGAATATTAAAATCTAATGTAATAATTGCCTTGAATATATTTACAAACAAACAAATCAATAGAGAACTAAAAGTATTAATAAAAGAAATTACAAACACTGTCAACAAAAAAATCAACTAATACTAATTTCAAGTGTGTATTTTTAAGCACATTCTGCATCTGTTTAGAAGCTCAATTAAATAACAATTAAAAAAGCATTCTCTCATTTCATGAGAGCCGCACACACTCCTCTCATTTACTATACCTGAGGACCCATATATACTTTAGTCATACTTATTTCAGTTTTTTAATTTATTATTGTTTGTTTTTGTGTTGCGAGGAAAACCGGCCTTCATGTGAAGGAGAGATCATTCTCAGCGTTCTAGCTGAACATGCAAATGTTGAGGAGGGGAAGCGGAGTCTGTGAGTCCTGCTGAGATAAAAGGCTCACAACTCTGGAACATTAGATTTCATTACACCACACACTTCTAAAGGAATCGGTGACGACAGCAGCCCGTCTGACACAAACAAGACGCAGAGAGCCCTGTGTTCACAGACAGCCAGCCGAGAGGACCGTCTTTTATTTGGCCTTCAAAGAGCTCATTCCTCAAGGCGTGAGTGATCCAAAGCAAACTCAACAGACAAACGCTTTTCATACTAGACCTGTCGACCACAGATGCTGGCACTAACGGCCGTCTTTTGAGATCATTGCCATTGGCAGTGCATAATTGATGGCTCCAAAATCTATTTGATAGTTTTGCCAATGGATAATGCATATTTGTTGTTGTCATTCATACTTAAATTAAATTAAAAAAGAAAATAAAATAAAATAAAATGTATACTTTTTTGTGGTTGAAGAAAAAATTAAAATATATATATATTTTTTAACAACATTCATGCCAATAGTATGTTTCAGACCGTCTAATACATATCAGTCACTCTGCTGTAGTGATATCAGCATTGGTTATTGAAAATTCCAATCGAGTTGACCAGTTCTACCGCCTATCCGATGTTATGGTGGGCAAAGTTGGCAATGAATGTCATGTTAAATGCCCAATTCATTTTTATTTCTCTTGCCCCTCTGAGGAGGAAACAGCGAGTCTGAAGAGCCATTAAAGCACCGGCAGAGGCGTTCGGGCAGATATAGTGAGTGTTTGAAGAGTAAAATCTCCCCAGATATTAAGAGCCGGAGGCGAAAGACAGTCGCACATCCTGAAACTGCCCCGGGTGCTTCAAACAGCATTTGACTGAATCAACTTGACAATAAATCAATTGTGCTTATAAAGACAGGGCAGTCCAGAAAGATGGAAATACCTCACTAAAGACCCCAGTTGACGCGTACTCAAATGAAGGGTCTTTCTGATGTGGCATTAACGCCTTCAAATCATACTGTCATTGGGGGAGCGAATCTCCTTTTGTCTCAGCAATGACAGAAAATATGATTTTCAATTCTTCATAAGCACATTGTGCCATTTAAAAAGGCCGTTTTTGCACTTGAAGATAAAAGTGGGCTACAACTGACAGAAATGGGCCTTTTGAACTGCCTTATACTTATTCTCATCATGATGGCTTTGGTTCGAGAGTTCTAGATAGTCTGAGAGCATCACTCGCAGCTCAATTCCTCCTCACCTTAAAGCCCAGACTGCTGTTCAGAGAGCCGTACTCCGGAGTGCCAGGATTTTCGCACCTCGTCCGAGTCGGTTCTGCGGTATAAAACAGAACATAGATTGTTATCTTTATAATTGGATTAGGAAAAGCAGATGCAGTCATTGATGTAATGGCAGTGACCTGTAGTAGCGGGTCATAATGTTCACAATTTCATGGTAGATCAAAGCTGGAGGGGATATTACGGTCATTACTGGTTTAGCAGTGTGCCCTGATGAGGTTCTAATATTCTTTTGAGAACAGAACAGAAGATGGTGTACCTATGCAGCGTGGCTGTGTGCCGCCCCACGTGCCGTCTGCTTGACAGGTGCGTGTAGAGGAGCCCACCAGCACGTAGGGGGCGCTGCAGCTGTACGTGACCTCGGCTTTGAAGATAAAGCTCTGACCTTCTCGTCTGATGTGCGGAGGTGACCCAGGGTCACCGCAGAACTTGGCTGTAAAGGTAGTTCACATGAAATTTGCCATTAGCAACCAATTTGATTTACATACATCCACTTTTCTGAATGAAATATGTTTTTAATTAGAGAAGGGGTTAATTTTATTAACTGGAAACTAATTGAAATGTTTAAGTTTTCTGTATACCAGGCTTATTATTGCTGACTTTAAAACACATTTTGTTTTATTTAAATAAAATAAAATAAAATGCATTTATGGTAAATAAAATAAAACAATAAAATTAAATAAAAATTACATTTAATGAAAATATTAGATTAAAAATTTAAACTAAATGAAAATAAGAAATGTTGAGTTGGCAACTAACTAAAATTATTTTGTTCTAGTTGTCTCAACTATTATTGTTAACCTAAACTAAAACATTTTTGTAAAATAAAATTATATCAAATGAAATTATATGAAAATAAAAAAGTATTGCAAAATAATAAAAATGTCTTGCAAAATATAATATATATATATATATATATATATATATATATATATATATATATATATTTCCCCATAAAAATGTGGTGTGATCGTAATAAAATAAAAACACCTATGCTAGCAACTGGTACTGAGGATGTTTTGTGGTTTTAATAGAATAAATAAAAATAAAGTAAAATCAAATAAAATTAATTAAATAAATTACTAATTTTAGCAACACTTGTGGCAGGAAACATGATCAATATTGCTTTAATTTTAATATTTTAATAAGCCATTTTTTATTAAATGCATCTAACAAGCATTTGATAACCAGGATTCTGTTTCTGATTATTTCTTCTCACAAAATGTTTTGCTTCTGAAACCCACAAGCCTGATCCCATCACAGCCCCTGTCAAGGAGAATCGGGTCTGATAGCCCTGTTTTCTGAATGATTTATCTGTGAGTAACCCGTCCTGACCCTCAAAACAAACTCCTGAGCAGGAGACATGCTTAAAAATACATGCTGGTTCAAATTCAGCACACAGTCAATTATTAACCAGGCAGGTCTTAAGTTCTGGAGGAAATCTCTGTGTCTGATTTTGAGCTCAAAAGGCATTTTCTTGTACATACACACCCATGCACTTTCATTATTCAGCTGCAATACTCTACAAATCGAATGTAAGCAGCTAGACAGTGATTGGCAGACTTCGGTTTCACCATACAAAAGAACAGAAAACAGCTTTGAGAGCGCATAAGACTGACAGACCCAAAATTAAACCTATTTCCACAGTTGATATGTCATGATTTCAGCAGGGCAAAAGTGTTAACATGCTGTATAAATTGCAGCAAAGCTCTGCAGGCTACATGGTATTTAAAGATCACAAGTCGAAAGGCGAATTTTCGTGCCCCACGAGTGCAGAGGTTGGCTCACCTGAATGTAAATCGGAGTAATTATCCCTCTTTAAAAATGAAGCCGAAGGCCAAATTGGGTACAGCGGCTGACACGCTCTGTGATGAATAATTCACAGGGTGGGATGAGAAAGCCTGAGCCCACCGGCTCTAAACGTGTGACCACATGGACTCTGTCCACAACTATGCTTAATCAAATGCAGCAGATTGCATTGCACAGCATCTGTACAGCAACGTTTAATGCACATCAACTCCGATGGACGTCAGCCGCCGGTGTGGTTAAACGGGTCTAAAGCAGTTTTAAATGGCAGATCAGTCAGTCTGTGTCCGCGGGGATCTGGCTTTCTTGGCAGTGCTTTGATACATAAAGTCTCTGCAGCCTGCTGTGATAAAACAAGATCACCCTGCCGCATTTTCCACTAGATACCTGAAGGAGAACTGTCAAGGTATCTGCCCTTCAAAAGCGTTATCCACATCCAAAATACGTGATTTTGATCATTAATACTTACCTAGTTCCAAATACAGTGAGTTTTTGGACAGTACTCTTAACTTGCATGCATTGCATTATTGAGAATGTTTTTTTTTTGTAATGAAATTAAATATAAATAAAATTAAATAATACATCTAAGTACAACAAACACACAAACAAATCAATAAATAATACTCAACTCAACATTATTTCTAAATCACTTTTAAAACCATAGAGCAGACCACAGTGCTGTACAAAAGAGGATAAAAGATAAATGAACATAAAAAAATAAATAAAAACTTGTTCCAGTACTGAGAATCTTTTTGTGTTTGTAATAAAATAAAGCAAACTGAAAAAAATAAAAAAATAAATAAGTGTCAAAATAAAACAAAATATATTTTTTAGCAGTCAGTACTGAGAATGTTTTGTGTTCATTCAATTTGTTATATTGTTATAAAATAATATAAAAAGAAAAATAAATTAAATTAAAATAATCATTTTATAATAATAATGTAAACAATAGCTAGTACTGAGAAATGTAATAAAATAAAATAAAATAAAATAAAATAAAATAAAATAAAATAAAATAAAATAAAATAAAATAAAATAAAATAAAATAAAATAAAATAAAATAAAAATCTTTCAGCAACACCAATACTGAGTATATTTTGTTTGGAAATTGACTGCATCATACATATCTGTCACTCTGCTGTCTTGATATCAGCATTGGTAATTAAAAAATGCAATTCAGCTGTCAATCTGTCATTATGGGGGGCAAAGTTGGCATTGGATGTCATACATAATAAAATATCAAAGCAAATAAGATTTATTTTAAAGTAAAATATAAACACACTTTAATGCATTTTGTATTTTGACCAGGAATATTCTTTGCATTTAAAGTGTTATAGGCCAATGATGGATAATGCAAATGATGCAAATATGCACAACACAAACACTTACTAGCATTATATATTCCACATTCAATGGCAGGTCTCGCAGGCCAAAGATGGCACCGCGACAATAGAATCTGTGATGTTTTTACAGTGCAGGCAGCCCATTCTCTCATCTGGCTGCTGGGTTTTTTCTTTCTTTCACAGAAAAAATTATTTAAACAGCTCTAGGCTAGAGCAAGTTATGCATAATAATCAGAACTGGAGAGCCCAGTCAGGCCCTGTGTCAGAAAAAGAGTTCCTTGATGAATAATACAATGCTTTGGAGAAGCAACAAACAGTACACAACAAAAAGGAAATCTGAATTTCACACCGCAGCTCGGTGCAGATGGGCAAACGTACAATACATCGCTGCACTGGTATTTACAGTGTGCTAACCACATTAACCTGATTAAATATAGCCATTACGTATTCTGATGAGCAGATTCCATGCTTTAATATTCAGCACTTTCCATGAATACAGTACACTTTTTGGGTTAGAAAATGTATTGTTACGTATTAGAGGTGCAAATACAACATTCTTTGGTTGCTGTTACATACTGTATGTGAGATAAACTATAAAATTAACCAAGCACAAGTATTCTGAGAAAACTTTTTACTTAAAGTGTATAAAAAAAGAAAAAAAGATAGAAAATAATTTGGATATTATGTCAGTCAAAACATTAGAATCTTTTGAATACATATTTTTTTTCTCTAATGCTGACCAACGTTACACTAATTTGATCAAAGATACAAAAAACTAATATTGTGAAATATTATAATTTTATTTCAATTATTATTTGAATATATTTTAAAATGTAATTATATAAAATAATTGCATATAATTATACATTTGTATAAAATGTAAATAAATTAATAAAAAAAATTGATAAAATATTGGCTCTGTAATTTAAGGAATAAGTTTATGAATACGTACAAACCAACATTTTGTCACTAAATATAATATATAAATAAAAATAAAATACATAATATATGCATTATATATTATACAAAAATAATTGTTTAAATAAAAAATAAAATAAAAATAAAGACACAAATAAGGGTTTTAAATTTGTCCCAAAAATTATAAAAATAAAAAAAAATATTTACAATTACTGTACAATTACAGTACCAACATTCTGCACCTCGTTTCACATATAATTTATTGAAAATTGGAAATTGCCACGCAGTGTTGAGCTGAATCTACGGGATGAGGCTTTAATTTCTGAGCTGCCATTTGTCTATGATCTGTGCGCACATTAACACATCTCTAAACTTGTAGTGCTGGCAAAGACCAGAAAGAATGAATTACGATTAATGCCTTATCAGCACTAAAAAGTGACAATCTTGAATTTCTACCATCTAGGGTCTGTGCACAAGGCATGTTTCAACACCGTCTTAAAGGTTGATGTTGACCACCAAACGCAGATACAGCATTGTGTGGGAACAAAACCCACCGGGTTAGATTGAACCCAGCTGGAAAAACATTACTTCATCATTATTTCATTTGAAAAATCCTGCCTTCTAAAGTACATTTGGAACGTTTGTGGCTGTTAATGAGGAAGAAATGAATGTGTTGTTTTGCATGTTTGCTAGAATTCAACTAAAACTTTATGAAACTGGGATTAAGCAAGAGACTTCTGCATGCCATTTATTGTTTCTCTCCATTCTGAATGTAATGAAAGCATCAGTGCTATCTGAATGGCGAGAAATATCATGAAGTCGTCAGAAAATTAAATGCTAATTACACTCTCCCCCAGCTGACTCTGTTCTTTTTAGGAGGAGATTGCTTTTCTTTATGGATCATAGAGGATTGTTGGTTATGGATGATGAAAGCAAGCATGTTTGCTTTTATGAACGACAGGATTGTGCAAAAAGCTCTCACAAATAAAAGCTGATAAGCATGCTGGTATCAGAGTTATTCAGCGCGTACCTTTGAGCTGGTGAAAATGCTTTAAAAAAAAAAAATTAATCTCATTTCATACCTCATTTGCATCTGACTTGCAACAAGATTCAAAATATTTTAGATTCTTGACCCTTGCCAATTCCCACTGCAAATGAGTTATACAAAAATAGTTTGACATATCTCTATCAACTGTATGTACACACCCACACACACATTAATGTTAATGGTTAAAATAAGCACCAGAGCTGACAAAACTGACATTATCTGAGAGCTGAGACTTTGTTTCCTATCAGAAGTAACAAAGCGCAAAGCTCTCTGTGATTATTGGATAGGATGCAAGCTACAAATAATGTGAAGTGTAGGAAAACCTTGGACCTGGCAACCCTGAACTAATAGAAACTGTCAATGGCATTATTTTTTTGTGAATTACATTGTCAATGCATTACTATCGTGTTAACTTTGACAGTCATATTGAGACATTTGAAGTACTTTTTTTTACATGCCCCTTTTGGGCATTGCACGTGTTTGTGAAAATCCACCAGAAATATTAATAGAAATAAGTACTGCTTCATTTGACACACTACAATTTGGAATGCCTTACTTGTCTTACTTTTTTAGGATGAATAGTAGATGAAATGGGACAGTGCATTTTCACTTTATCAGCAATTGCATCTATTTCATATGCACCATAATATCTGGACAGCTTTCTGTTCTCATTCATAATAACAAGAAAAGTTTTTGCATCAGTATGCATAATATGTCCCTATTACCTGACAGATATCACTGAGAAATCACACCCTTCTCTCTGTGACAGACCTAGACTCCGTAAACAGCTTTAAAATCGTCAAGAGAGTGACTCATGCTTTTTAGCATGCCAAAAACACTAGCCAATCAGAATTGCTCTCTGCATGTTCGGGTTTGCTGACATCAGTTTGGATAAAATGACTTTGGAGGCCAGAGATTTGGAAAGAGGCAGTATGACTGAAGTTAACAAAACTGCTGAAATCATCTAAAGCACCTTTGAATGAATATAATCAAAACTGAAAACTAAAACCAAGCATTTTTTATTTTTATTCTGTGCACTATACCAGTTTCTCACTGGACAACGGAGAATGTAAGTGTGAAACTATTTTTGAATAAAGTACTCAAACAAAGTTTGAACATCTAGAGTATCTATTTCACTCATCAAGTTGGTGCAAATTACAGCTTACATAGGAGTTAAGTATTATATGTACATGTTGTTGAACTAATTATTAATTTAACCAGTGTTTAAATAATTAACAGTTTCAAATTGCATACTGTTAACAAAATCACTGTTAAAACATTTGCAGTTTGCCTACTGCCTACACAGCATAATTACATCAACATAGTGAATAACTGTACAAAACGAATTAAGGTTTTGTAATACATATGTTGAGGTGTCCCGTCTGTCCACTTATCTGATGTTCACTAATGAAATAGAAACGTCTTTTTAATTAACAGACCAAATTCAGGATTTTAACAAATGAGATTTGAGCGATATGACAGAGGGGAAGATTATCGGTGAAAAATGGTTTAAATGTCAACCTCTTCCTCACATTAACATTCATATGACTTCAGAAGACTTCAAATTAAACTGTGTTTTTAGTGTGTTGTTCTCTTTGAAGCTTAACAGAATAAATCAAATACCGACTTTACTGTATGGATAAGAGGAGCCCAGACAAGAGGAAGAAAGGTTTAAAACAGAACATAACTGTTATTTTATGGGGGTCTACTGCTTTCAGGTAAAAGCGTCAGGAGACTCACGTAGGCACAGAGGAACTTCACCGCTCCAGGAGCCGTTACCAACACATGTGAGGATGGCGGGGAAGGACAGTTCGTATCCCATCAGGCAACGGTAGCTCACGCTGGTGCCCCACTCAAACACAGAGCCCTCCACCTCACCGTTAGACACGCCGGGCGGAGGAGCGCAGGTCACCGCTGGAAGAGACAAACACATGGACAGAGATCAGAATTCATTAAGAATGCATGAAAGCACAGCAACAGAGTCATTCATTTGCTGCTGGTGTTTTTTCACAGGGCGATTCAATAAAGGATTTATGCAAATTAGGTAATGCCACAAATGTGGTCGCAAAATTGAGGTTGTTTGGTCAATCTGATCTTTTTTTAAAGGCCTGTTATGCTTACCAAGGCTGCATTTATATTGTGAAATATGATTACAATTTCTATGTGAATAAATTTTAACATGTAATTTATTTCTGTGACGAAAAGCTAAATTTTTTAGCATCATCACTCCAGTCTTCAGTGTCATGTGATCCTTCAGAAATCATTTTGATATTCTGATTCGCTGCTCAAGAAACATTTTTTATTATTATCAATGTTGAAAACAGTTGTGCTGCTTAATATTGTTGTGAAAAACATAATACTTTATTTCAGGATTCTTTGAACATTTAGAACATTTTAAACATCGATGCCCTTGTTTAACTTTAGTGGGGCATGCCGTCAACATTTAAAAATCTATTATAGGCTTTTTGAGCAAAATTTAAACAGTAAGACAATTATGAAACACAACTCATGAAACAGCAACAATGTAAAAAGAAACTTACAGATATATCCAACCTAATCTTGGACCAACCTAAGAGTCTTGTACTGAGAGAATTCAACCTTTCTAAAATCAACCTTCATTCTACAGTTAACCCTATAGCCAGAATGTGTGCCAATGTGGTTTCATTTGTGGTTTTCTTGTCTAGAAATCTCATTATAGTTTCATTAAACCGCCAACTTTAATACCTCCATGTAATAAATTAACATGAAGTTTGGATTTTAAAACATTTGAATGTCTATCAAACACTTGAGAGTTCAAATAAATGTTAATTTTGAATCGTCCCACAGTGTTAGTACTTAGTTACTAGCTGCCCAACATCACACACACAAATGATCTGACTACAATTACTGCTGTCAGGATCACTAGAAAACAAAACAAACGTTCATTCTACAGTGCCAACCAAAACACTGCAAACTAAATCAAATTCACCATTCACTTTTTATGTCCCGCCATATCATAGAAGGAAAAAGCCACCCGAATTTCCTTGTGTTGTTTCAGTGTCAGGCGACATTGAATCCTGATCTGTATTTTGAAGCCCTCTGACCAAGCTTTAATATTTTGTAGACTGTCTTGAAAGCCTATCACTTAAGTAAAGAAGGTTTTTTTTCTAGCTTTTCTACTGTGAAGGACTATGTTCCACTTCAACATCATTTAGTAAAGCACAAACACTATATTCAATACAACATTTATGATCACTCCAGCGGCTTCAAGTGTTATTTGCAAAGGGTGACTAAAACACAGGGTTTTTACAGCACTTTTGCTTGTTTTCAAGGTGTTAAGAGGTGTGGAAGAGGCTGGTTAAAAACAACATTAGCTGGGAACTGTAGCACAGGCATCAGGGCATCATCTTTATTTGAACTTTTTCAGGCCAGACTTTGCTGCCGTTTTGTGAATTGATCGAGTGTTAAATCCATGCAAGTCGTGGCCTAATGGTTAGAGAGTTGGACTTGCAATCGAAGGGTTGTGAGTTCAAGTCTCGGGCCGGCAGGAATTGTGGGTGGGGGGAGTGCATGTACAGTGCTCTCTCCACCCTCAATACCACGACTTAGGTGCCCTTGAGCAAGGCATCGAACCCCCAACTGCTCCCCGGGCGCCGCAGCATAAATGGCTGCCCACTGCTCCGGGTGTGTGCTCACAGTGTGTGTGTGTGTGTGTTCACTGCTCTGTGTGTGTGCACTTCGGATGGGTTAAATGCAGAGCACGAATTCTGAGTATGGGTCACTATACTTGGCTGAATTACACGTCACTAAATGTTTATTTTTTTTACAAATAACATGCTAGGACTTCCTGCATTAGCGAAATCAACAGAATTTAGCAAACATCTGCAGGGCCATTCAAAAGATGTTTTAAATTGCAAATCTCGATTAGCAAAAAAGGACGCGGAGTGAGCATATGAAAAACTCTGATATTCTGACAGTGTTGCAGAGCAGTCGGTGGGGAGCAGCTGGGGTTTGGACGGTGTATGAATAAATGATGAGATGTTTTGGAAAGTGAGTACCACCAAAAAACCTCTAAAAAGGATGTATAGGAGTCACAATCCTATTGTTTATGTGTAAACCTACAGTTTTTACTTAACTTGTAATGTCATTAACCTTTCTTACATGGAACACAAAATTACATTTGAAAAAGATCCACAAAAAACATTTTCTATAGGTTTAGGAAAATTTGTTATTTTGTTAAATTTGTTGTTTCTGCTTTTGCTTTTCTAATCGGTAGTCGTATTCTATCTTCCTTCCTAATTGTACAAGATAGGGAATCAAACCGATTGTATCAAAAAGTAGTTGGGAGACGAAAAGTGTTTGAAAAGTTCCTTCAATCATTAGTTATTGTACACACACACACACACACACACACACACACACACAGCAACTTTTTAATGCTATTTTTGTACCATTCAAACATACTGTTACTATATATATATATATATTTATACATATATGTATATATAAACATACAGAGCAACTTTTCATGAACTTTTCATGCTATGTTAGGCTACTTTACACGACAACAATGCAGTCAAAAATGTGTTTTCACATATCCGCGAAAGTGACCAAAACACTGTATTACATATGCCAGGCCAGTAGTTGGCGTTGTCACTTTGTTAGTTAACAGTACCTGTAGGGAAGTGACGATTATATTATAATCCACACTTTGCTGAAGAAGCATCAGCAAACTCTTGAGCAACAACAACAAGTCATGTACTCCGCCATTGTTGTGTATGTTTGTTCGCGCTTGCCTTTAAAATCAACACATTCTACACATTTGTTTAACACAGACGCTCATGACGTCACCATTTTCACAGATTCCCATATTGGGTGTTTACACAGAAAAAATAATGGTGGCGCTACGAAACCCGTTTTCAAAAATATGGGTTTTCAGTCCCCAAAACGCTGTTGTTGTGTAAACGAACAGTCAAAATGCATTAAAAAGATTTCCAATTTTTGGCTGAAAATGTGTTTTGTGTTTAAATCCCACTAAAACTGCATTTGTAAAAGTTCCAGGAACTATGGGAAAGTTGCTAAATGTGGTGACGAATCTCCCAAATTGGAAACATTGCTACTTCTACAGCCATTTTTGGAGCTCAAAAAAAAACCTTCAAACTGAATTTCCTTCAAAAATCCTCCTTTTGGGCTCCACAGAAGAAAATAAAGTCATACGCATTTGGAGCAACATGAGGTCAAGTATATTATGACATTTTTGACATTCATTTTTGGGTAAAGCGCTTCTCTAAGCTTTGTGCTTCACGCAATTCTCTTCAGTAGGAAAACATGCTTTTCACAGCTGCCTCGCTGATCTGGAGGTGCTGGAATCATCCTGTGAGCTGCTCCTAACTTTTGGAGATTAAGTATGAAGGCAGGACAGAATATCCCTCTGCAGGAAAGCTCACTGGCTATGGTATGAGGCGCTTGGAGTGATGACTCCAGACTCCAGCAGCAAGGTTGGAGAGTTTGGCGAGCTCTCAGACCCAATCAAAATCAAAAGTGGAGGGATAAAGCAAGCGCAGCCGCTTTCTTCGGTGGTGACCTGGTTGATTGAAAGCCTTCACATATAGGATGGAGGATGTATAATGTATAATAAATGAGGATAGCGGCTGTTCAAGGTGTGTGGAGTCCGCTTTAAGGAGACACAAGCATGATGATGAATCTCACGGCTCAGGGGTCGGGTTTAATGAAACATGGAAGCTAACAAGGTTAAAAACTGAAATGCTAAATGTTCACGTCTCTCAGAAGGGTGTTGAATATTAAATTCACTGCTATTAAATAGATTTATGCAACCTTACTTAATTATTAAAGCAACACATGCAATAAGCCTTGTTAGTTGATGCTTCAGTTAACAGTCCGTATCTAGTGAAATACTTCAAGTACATACTACACACAATGTACCTTATGCATACAGATTATTTCACATACCTTATACAAAACAGCTTCAATGATGGAATGACATGTTTAGTGCATAAAACAACCTCCTATCCTAGTTTTAAAAAATAGTTCACCCAAAAATGAAAATTGTTATTATTATACCTAAGCATTCAGAGTAACCATGGCTATGCATGTGTCTGTGTGTGTGTGTAAAAGAAAAACACTATAGTCTATTTGATTTATGCACAATATGTCAAGTCATCTGAACTCATACAATGCATCTGTCTATTGAAAAACTCTGAGATAAAGTTTTGTAATTACCTTTAATTTTTATTCATGGCAGACCGAAAAAAAAAAATGGAATTGCGTGACAAACTCATTCAGAGTACAAGGTCAGAATTGCAAGATGTAAAATCAGAATTTGGAGAAAAAAGTCAAAATTGTAATATATAAAAACTTGCAGTTGTCAGAAGCCAAGCTTTTTAATAGCTGTCTATGTACAAATGCAAAGAGAAAACACCCTAAAAATCTTGTAAAAATAAAAAGATTGTACTGAAAAATGAATGTAATTTGCAGTGTCAATAATTAGCATTCTTGCTGGACACCGAATATACACATTGTTTATCTGATTGACCGGAAATGTCAACATGTTCTGGCTTGACCAGTGGCTTGAGTTTAGGGCAGGACTGCCAGCTTATCTCCAGCTCTAAAAGACTTAAACCACAGCGGTCTCCTGCAGCTGTGTGCTCTACAGGACATGTTTTGCATGATGTTTGAGTAAGATTTGCAGTCGCTCTGCATGTGTTGCACGTAGAAATGCCCATCGCTCAAGCAGGTCCCTAAGGCTGTCCGCGTCTCAGTGTGGATGACAGAACCACGCATCACTGCTGCTCATCTGCACGACTGACCCTGAGGTGAACAGCAGTGTTGCCAAGTATAAATCCCAATCTTCTTCTGACTAACATTAACCTTTTCCCCCCAGCAGCTGCTTACCGTTGTGTTGTTAACTGATCTGAGAGAACATCAACTGAAGTTTCTCTGTAAACACATCAGAAAAGTACTTGTATTTTACTAACATGTAGACAGACTAGAAAAGAAAAAAAACTCTGGTAACACAAAGGGAAACAGACTGAAATATCCCATATGAAACACTAAGGCATTATCATTAATGACTAAAATCAACACTAAATTAATAACAAGTGACACACTTGAGAAACAGACTCACCGGTCTCCTCTCGCCTGGGTCTTTAATGAGACACCTGAGCTTGTTTGTGTTTTACAAGCTTTGACAGTTCATGGAGAAAGAAACCTTCCAGTGCTGCTTTGCAAATCGGCTTCTGTCTGGTGTCTTCCTGCACATGCACATATATTCAACTAAAACTGTCATCCACACAAACAAACAAATGTTTCCTTTCCTCAAACAAGAACTGAACGCAAGACATTAACCTAAAAAACCCTGATGCCAAAAATATTTCTCAGTATCAGGCCTGAGGGAAAGGGTCCCACCCATGAAAAAATTGTCCTGGGCCTTGTGAATCTGAGCAAAGGTCCTGCAGAGCATATTTATATTCCCTATAGAATTGTATATGACTTTTCCAGGCCTGGAAATCACATTTTTAAAATCCTGTGATACTCCCTAGTGTGTGAAGGACTGACATGCTAATCTTAAATAGGTCACTGGACACTGACAGTCTTCAGATGCACTGTGTGCAGATGCTGAAAAGAAGAGCAATGAAGGAGAAACAGAGTGCGAGATGAGCCCTCGGGCACAAATACCTCATGGCAGACTTCCCCATCGACTGACTGGAGGCGTGCCTGAGGGTCTTTTCCGGCCACACATCACTCACAGGCTATCATCCATTAACGCTGGGCCCAAGAAATGACTTTCTAATGATTTGGCATTACGGGCTATTAGGACGCTACATTGATGTTTCTCTGCAGGATCTCACCGAACAATTTGCTCTCTGTGTTTGTTTGTAATGGCCGTCATTTTCATGTACAATACGCAATGCAGATTTCGGTCCCTCTTTATATTAAGGGTCCCTAATACCTGTGTACTTACATAGTAACTACATATGAACATAGTATGTAACCACAGTGTAAGTACACATTGGTACATAGTATCTACAGCTGTAATATTTGTGTAAATACACACATGTAACAATCCACTGAATGGTATGAGTAAGTACAAATTTATAACAGGACATTGGTAACAACACTTTTTGGTAATGAAAGTACAAATGAGTTATAGGACCAACAGCAGAGAAAGTGTTACACTCTACATTAGATTTACCATGTAATTACCTTGATGTTACACAGCAGCGGCCGGTAAGTTAGGCTTTACAAAAAAATTGGGGTTGGTGTCCGGAATGTTATATTTTATATTAAGTGGACAGTTCCTGAGAAGTTACCATGTAAGTACACTGGTATTACAATGGTGCAACTCCAACCCGTGATCCAACACGTCCTACTTTATATATCCCGAAACCTACCCATCTCCACCCCCTGGATCCCATTTCCACCCCTAAACCTACCCATCTCTAACCCCGGATCCTATTTCCATCCATAAGTAAGAAGTAAAAAAAAATGTGTTGTTAGCAATGTCCTGTTACACATTTGTACTTACACAAACCATCCTGATGGTTGTTACATGTGTGTAGTTACAGAAATATTACAGCTGTAGATACTATGTATCAATGTGCAATTACACTGTGGTTACATACTACACACACATTTAATTACTATGCAAGTACACATGTATTAGGGACACAATATAAAGTGGGACCCAGATTTCTTTAGCTAACAAGACAGTATTGAGTGTGGAAAAACAGGTCTAAATGATACGGATTGTAGATAATTATGCTCATATCTATCAAGGACTAATATTATAATGAGGATGGTAAGGTCTTAAAAAACATCAACCATTTCAAGCAACAACTGTCAATAGTGTTTTAGCACTAATGAGAACGCCGGAGGAAGAAAAGTTTCCTCTTAGGGAGGATTGTGGTGTGCCAAAGAAAATCTGATATTTGCTCAAAAAAAGAAAAAAAAAAGAATAAAGGTTGAAAGGAGAGCACTGAATGCCACAGACCGAAATAACGCTTATCGCAAAGCCAAGATTGAATCAATGCTGAATACTGTGGAACGGTTCCAGTGATGGAAAGACCTGTGAAATATACAAAGGTATTAAATGGAACACCTGGCATTATTTAATTATTTAATTTAGGGGAGAACAGCTGGTAATGATTTTTTCCACATTGCATGTGTCACAATAGCTAAACCTAAAAAACCAAAATGTTTAATACAAGGGATTTCTAATGTGAGAAGGGTTTCGGGTCTGTGAAAAATGTAAAATATTTTTTCAGGGCTATGCACCATTTTATTCCATCGACAGTCCTAATATTTAACAGCAAGAATTACAAATCTCCATATGATTTACAATGATAAAAATGTGTTCCTGTAGCTCAAGTGGTAGAGCATTGTGTTAGCAAGCAAGCAAACACAAGGTTGGTGGTTTGATTGCCGGGGAACACATGATAGGTAAAAATTGATAGTCTGAATGCACTGTAAGTCGCTTTGGATAAAAGCGTCTGCTAAATGCATACATTTAATTTAATCTAAATTTAATAAATAATAAAAAATATTATGTATGAATTAATGAATATTACAGTAGTTGTCGCTGTTGTAATAATAAAAATTGTATTTGATAATTTTTTTTTATTGATTTTTATGTATATAATAACAATGGCCAGTTATGTTATATTTATGTATTTAAATATTTTTTTTATATAAAATTATAAATTAGGCGGTCCATGATATTGTTTAATCGGACATACATTTTTTTCAAAAAAAGCATTTTTTTCAAATAAATAAACAGTTTATATATATATATATATATATATATATATATATATATATATATATATATATATATATATAAAAACCTACAAAACCTCAAAAGGTTTGAAAACTTATTAAACCAAAATGTAAAAAATTATGAAAAACAAAGAAATTCTGATCATTTATAGTACAGTTATCTCTGACCGTTCCTGCAATTGGGTGCTCAAAGAGAGCATTGTCAAATATTCATAAATCTCCTCCCTCTCTCTCCTGACGTGTGTGAAAAAGTTGCAGTTAACTCTTAGTCTTTGATGCCTTGCCTCAGAAACAATGGCCCGTTTACAATCCAAGAAGCCTTGGCAACTACAGAGCAACATCTGTTTGTGGCACTCGATGCCTCGGCATACCACCAAAAAAGTCTCAGTATCATAATTTCAGCGCAGAAAAAAGGCCTTCAAACTCTGTACCTTGGCAGGTGGGTAAGGTGCCGCTCCAGGTGCCATTGTGGGTGCATGTGCGGATAACGAAGCTCCCGTTCTCCATCACATAACCGGGCTGGCAGGAATACGTCACATTCTGGCCGATGGTGAAGTCCTCGCCGAACCTCAGGCCGTTGGCAGGTCCGCCTGGATCCCCACAGCTGATCACTATTAGAGCAGAAGTAAGACAGCGTTTGGAAGGAAGCGCATTATGGAAATGTATGTCTTGAATCAGCGACACCATTATCTGTGTGGGTGTATATGAAGAGTCTAAACACACAACATCATTAAATTGTTTATGGATTCAAGACAGTCCCCTCGGAACTAAAACTAAACAAACAATTTTTCTGGATGCTTCTGCTACAGTTCTGCCTTTCACACTGAGAGCATAATGGTCAAGCCTCAGGTTAGATGCTACAGCTGAAGAACCACATTTTGTCATCGTACAGAACAACATCTTTAGTTTAACAACACTTAAGAATATTGAAGCATTATGATATGTGCTGCATTACCCCATTGTATTTACAATAATCCTATAATTGCAATAATATTCAGTAGTAAATAATCAATAATTATTATATGCATCAGAGGTGTTTTTTCAAAGCAAGAATGTCTTACTATTAATAATGTTTTTTTCTAAGTATTAAACCTCAAAATGTAACTCATCTTCATGATTTGGGGTCAATAATTAGAAATTTATATTAATTTTTTTTTTTTACTTTTTATTCCTCAAATAATCCTGAAATAAAGCAGCACAACTGTTTTCACTATTAACAATAAGACAATAACAATAAGAAATAACAATAAGAAATAAGACATAAAATGTATTTGTTTTAATGTGTCAAGAAATAATTATGAAATGTGTCGAGCATCAAAAATATCTAATCATATTAGACTAATGCTGAAAATTCAGCTTTGCATCAAATGAATAAATTGCATTTTTACATAAATTTTTGCAAGAATAAGAAACTTCTTTAAAATATATAAAAAGTCGTATCTACCCCAATCTTTTGAACAATAGTGTATCAGGTTTTATACGATTAATCTGCTATTTTGTTTTATTCTTTATTCAAAAGCCTACTGCTTTCAAAAATGTATATCAATTATAATTTATATGATTTAATTAATTAGCTTGATCAACTTTATCCTTTACTAAATCCTTTACAAACTTTTCAGTAAACTGAAATGTCTCTATTCTATTCTATTCTATTCTATTCTATTCTATTCTATTCTATTCTTTAAACCCTGATATAATGTAATATTTAATGCACTTCACATTGTTGGTAACAAACAAACAATACAATTTTTTCAAATGGTACAAGATTATTCTATTCAATTCAACGTGAACATCAAGTTAGGTTAAAAGTAATCTAAATGTAGTCATATTACATTACTTAAAATATGCAATGTAATAGATTATATTGCTAACTATAATTTCCGTCATGTAATTTGAAATCAGTAATGGACTACAATTTGCTAGTAATCTTCCCAGCACTGGTAACCAACAACTTAGAAACCACCTAGAACACCCTAGCAACCATATACAAGTACAGATGAATTGCACCAGATTAAGTGCCTGTTGCGCTGAATTTGCATGAACTGGAATGGTATTGAAGCCAATGGTTACATGGCATTTTAAAAAGATAAATTATTGTGAGTTTTAAAATGCATTTAAACACTGTGCATTTGGGGCGGGACTTCCAGTTCGACCAATCAATGACAGATGCGGGGAGCGTTTAATTATATTCATCATTTGTGCCAATCTGAAGTGACTTCACCTTTAACATCCACAGTTTATCTTGTCACATCAACAAAGAGCATCTAATGTCATGTGAACTTCACCGCAGTCCCGCAGCACTCCCCTGCTCATTATTCTCCCACTACCACAACATCAATCTCGCATTATATGTCAGCGTGAGATTGATTCTGCCTGTCATCTCATCCTACTATTACTAAGACAGCGGCAGGAATAAATCTCATTCCATTAATGAGATTGCTCATTAGGTGAGCAGGGTCCACATCTGAACAACAACAACTGCATGATAAGATGGTTAGGCTAATTACAAATGGGATTTTTGTTATTAAGGGAACTCGTCCCTGTTCGAATGCCAACATTTATTGAGAAACGCAGTTTGGGGGAAAAACAAAACAGATGAAGGAAGACTTGAACACTGCCAACATGTTTGAGTTTTTCCAGGATGTAAGACAACAGTTTGGGTACGTACGGGTGCAGTTGGGCTCGCTGCCAGACCAGGTACCGTTCGCCAGGCACTGACGGGAGGGAGAACCTGAGAGCTGGTATCCATCCACACACGAGTAGACGATGGAGTGAGAGAAGGTGGTGCCATGAACACGCAAAATGTGCCCATTAGCTGGAGTCCCAGGATTCCCACATTGAACAGCTATTGGATGAAAAAGAAGCACATCTAGCTAGGTCATTCCTTTCATCTAGGACTTTATGAGCACGACAATGTTTGTGATTACAGGAAGTTCACCATAAAAAAAAGATTACTGGAGTTTATTTTATAAGAAAATAATCATTTAATTCAATGTGCTACTTGCCATTTGTATCATTATTATTATTATTATTATTATTATTATTATTTAAGAAAGTTATTAGCAATTTCTAAATTATTATTAATTTTCCCAGTGTATTTGCATAAAATGGCAATACAATATGCCAAGAAAAATTGCTTTGGTCAAGTGTTGTTGTTATCGTTAACTAAAACTATAAAAAAATATGTCTGTTTTTTTAAATAAAATGAAAAAAAAAAAAAAATAAATAAATATTAGATACAATAAGAAAAGATAATGTCAAAGTACTAAAATTACAAAACTCAAGTAATAAAAAACTTTATTAAAACAAACTAAAATTAAAACTGAAAAATAAAAAATAAAAACTAATTCAAAATGTTAATAAATAGTACAATAATATAATAATAAAAGCTAAAATATAAGTATAATATGAAATATGTATAATATAATATTTGCTAAAAATGGGCAAAACAAACTTTCAGAAATCTGCTTCAGTTTAGTGTTGTTGTTGTTAGCTATAACTAAAACTAATAAAAATAATTTCTGTTAAGTGAAATGTGGTTAAAATAAAATATAAATATTACATGAAAAACAAATGAAAATTATAAAATACTAACATGACTTAAAATGAAATAAAAACAAGGCTTAAAAGAAATAAAAAAAGACAAGAGCTGAAAAAAATACTGAAACTTTTAACTAAAATAATAATAAATATAGCTGAAAGCAGCAATTACGGGGCCAAGCACTACAGAAGCAAGCTTCAGACAAACGGCAGGAATGAGTAATTAAGAGTGTTTTAAGATTATTTTAGGCAAAATGGATACAGCCTCAAATGCATTTTGGCATCCTTCCAGCAAATTCGTCGATGCGCTAAATGAGAACCGATTTGTATATCGACACGAAATGCATATCATTTATTTGGCTCAGTCTGAAGATGATATGATTCGATTTTGGTAAAAATCGGACAAACGGTCTAGGAGGAGTTTGAAAAAGTAGGTTTTGACTGAAAATCAAGATGGCGGACAGGAAGTTCAGCCAAATAAGGAAAACTTGGTATCTATGTTCTCGGCTTGAACCAAGGAATCTATTAAGATCAGCGAAATTTCAATAGCCAGATGTATTCAAAAGTTATTAGCCTTTTTGTAAATTGAGTTATAACTTTTGACCACTAGGTTTCGAAATATTTTGAGTACCTTCAGGGGATGGTGTTGTTGGCACATTCTGAGTTTCGCAGTATTACACCAATGCATTTGTTTAGTATAGCATTTTATTTCACAAAACTGTATTGAAGTCAATGGGAATTTCATGTTTTGTTCTATTATAGTGCCATTAAAAGGCTCAGTCCCACCATTTTTTTTATGTGTCCTCAGAGTGAGCCCATACATATGTGTGTCAATTTTGGTGAAAATATCTCAATTCACTTCAGAGTTATAGACATTTATATGACAAAACACATAAAAAATGACTGACACATGACTTTGATTGAATTTTACTACCCCTTACTATCAATTCGCATTTTGGCATTGGCATATAGCTATTGACCTATGTTTTCGAACTTCTGACGGTGGTTTCGTCTCGATCGGACAAGCGGTTTCGAAGATATAGCCAAATGGTTTTTAAGCGCTAAATCACAACGCTACACAAACGGTAAGGCAAAACCTAGCATGTTTGGTATCGTAGGACTCGGTAAAGTTTCAGGAGTCTAATTAGATGAGTCTCGTGAAAATAAGTCAACCACTCACAAAGTTATAAGCATTTCAAAAAACAAATTCACCACTAGGTGGCGCTGTTTCAAAACTTATCATGCTCCTTCAGGACATTGTGCTGATGACCCATAGCATGTTTCGTAACAATCCGTTGATGTGTTCTTAAAATACAGCATTTTAGCACAAAATTCAAAATGGTAAAATTGGATATCAGTCGACTCGGCATGTTGCCCTGAATCTAACAAGACCAATTTTATGATTTTTGGACAAACTGTTCAGACGTTATAAGCAAAAATAGCAATTTTTCATTCTCCGGACCAGTAGGTGGCGCTGCGCCGAAACGCAGCATGTAGCCTCAAGTCATGCTTGTTATGACATCTACCAAGTTTGGTCTGGATACGATAAATCGTTGCAGAGATACAACCTTACGACTGTTTTTATAAGCGCTACGTAAAATTTGTTCGAAAACGGTATGACAAATCAATTTGAATTACATAACTTTTGGCCAGCACTGCCTGAAGATGATCTGGTTCAATTTTCGTGTAAATCGGACAAACCGTCTAGGACAAGTTTGAAAAAATAGGTTTTTAAAAAAATTCAAAATGGCGGCGATATTTCTATGACGGAAAATGACTTCATATGGTGTAATCGAATCGCCATGAGCTCAGGAATCAGAGGAAAAATAATTTTGTTGATTGGCCTTACATATTATTAACAAAATATAAGTGAAACTTTGGACAGTTGGTGGCGCTAGAGGGAATGACTTAGACACACCAAAATTGGGGTACTTGATGTTGGCACTGTCCTCTATCAGAATGTCAAACCATTACAACTTTCCTGCAATTGGTTCTATGGGCTGCCATAGACTCCTAATCGGAAGAAGGAAGAATAATAATAAGAACGGGAACAAATACAATAGGTGCCTACGCACCCTCGGTGCTTGGCCCCTAATAATAATAAAGATCACACTTTAGTTTGAGGACCAATTCTCACTATTAACTAACTATTAAGGTTTTTGCCTCAAACTCCAAATTTCTTGTTTATTAAATGTTCATAAGTTAGTTGTTAAGTTTAGGAATGGGGTAGGTTTAAAGGATCTTATATGGTCATGCAGAATAAGGCATTGATGTGTGCTTTAGAAGTATAGTACTAAGAAACAGCCAATGTTCTAGTTATATGCATGCTATTAAGCAACTAGTGAATATAATGAAAATTGGTTCTTAAACTAGTGTTCCTGTTCTTATTTAAAGCCTGTAGCTCAATTGGTAGAGCATTGCGCTATTAGGCGCAAGGTTGGGGGTGCGATTCCCCGGGAACACATGATAGGTAAAAATTGATAGCCTGAACGCTTTGGATAAAAGCATCTGCTAAATGCATACATTTAAAAACTTTAAATTTAAACTAAAGTGGGTTGCACTTTATTTTACAGTATGTGTACTTACATGTACTTATAGTGTACTTACAGTGTATTTATCTAAGAAAGTTCTGGTAATACAAGGTAACTACATGGGGTAGGGTTAGGTTCAGGGTTAGTACCTAGTTACTACATAGTATTTGTAATTACTATAATAAGTACATAGTATGTACATGAGAAACAGGACTTTAAAATAAAGTGCTACCCTAAAGTGTTACCAAAAAATAACCAAACATAAATAAAAATCTTAAACTAATCCAAAATATGAACAAATACTATAATAGTGCTTTATTAAGCACAACTTGATTGTTCTGTATTAATTTGGATTGATTTCGAAGAGCCTGGAATGTGTTAGTCTCAGCCTCAGAAGTCACGTTCACGGACCGATGCCTAAACGTCTGATGCATATCGGACACAAAAGTGGAAACACTTCAGGAGTGTCTAAGTCGTCATCGGATTGGTTGAATTTTACAGCCGTGTGTGTCACGTTCTTTAACTTTCCACCTGGAAACAAAGATACCCACTCACGAAGAAGAAAGCCACCGTGTTTACAACTGTGACGACGAACGCTTATCAGGATCAACTAAACACTGGATTTTCAAAAGTATGTGAAATATTTAGTTCACAGCATAGATTCTTTCAAATACATCCGAGGGTTTTACACATCAGTCTGTTAATGTTGCAAAATTTCCACATCTCGAAACGTGATGATAAATAAAACGAACTGTGATTAGTTGTTTAGACATGTCAGTCAAACGGCCTCATAGGCGGGCCTTGGCCGATGAAAGCTGCCATGAATTCCAGACCTTCAGTCTGAAGTCTGGTTACGCGAGACTAGGGATGTGTTTACTGGGATATTTTTAAGATGCTAATAGATTTATTTTAGTTTTCTCCCCTCACGCATGCGTTGAGTGGGGTTAAACTGCAGGAGATGTTGGTGTTTGTTCAGCCTGGAAAATCACAGGGGGGCATGATGGGATTTAATGCAAGACAAGCTGTTAGACCAGAGCCACGTAGCAAAAACATTCAAGCTTGAGAAATTTCCGCCTCCTGGGACCTGTGCGCTAACAATCTGTAAATCTGTTTTATAGCCCAGCATGGCGCTGAACCGCAATAACCTGTCAACCTCGAGATGACACGGACAATGCGTCAGACTAAAAGAGCTGAAAAAGAGCAGGAAAAACACTGCCATTTCCTCAAAAGCCTCTGGTGCAAGGTCATCATTTGCGTGAATTACAGAATGCATGAATGCCGTGACACTGGCACAAATGTTTGACGAGAGAAAATACTTCTCATTTGATGCATATCAGTGTCTCGGTGTGTACTTGCGCCGCTCCTCGTTGTGGTGCACATTCATTATTCATGGCGTCTAAAGTAGTTACTTACGTTTGCAGGTGGGCTGACGGCCCGACCAAGTGCTGTTGGGAAAGCAGATCCGTTCTGCCGAGCCGTAGAGCGTGTGACCCATGGTGCAGGTGAAGCGCACTTTGGCGTGCTGCTGAAAGCTGCCCTCCTCTCGGGTGGCATGGGCCGGTGTGCCCGGATCCCCGCAGGCGCCCCTTTTATCACCTGTGGGAGACGAGCACACATATATTCTTAGATACTATCCTATTCTGCATACCATATCCACATTTTTCCAGCTAAGCGAGCACATGTATTTTTCTACTTGGATAGATGCAAACTGCTCAAAAAAAGAAAAAGTTTGACAGTAAAAGTTGACAGTAAGTTGCTGGATGTATGTGCAACCCATGGGAGACTGAAACTGCAGACTTGGTCAATATGTAAGACATAACGTGCAGTTAGTCAGCCATTATTACCACATAAACTCAAAGCCGAGGGTTCCTGTATCATCCTGGAGGGGTTCATTTCATCATAATTGTCAGCTGAGTCTACACTATCTTGCTTATTAGAAGGCAACACTTACTAAATAAATAAATAGATGGATATAAAATATTGAGTTGAAATAATTATTTTCATATGTCAAACAGTTTTTCTCGTTTCATAAACCTCACAAATGTTCTGTATTTTGAAAGTTATGTTTTAATTATGCATTTGCCGATGGGTTCACGAAATAAACCATTTTAAATTTATTCTCTGAAAACAACTCTTAATAGACTACAAAATTTTGCTAGTAAGTACATTTATCTTATTTTGGGGATGTTTTGATATTTTAAGTGGAAACCCCATTTAAAAAAAAAAAGAAATTAATACTATTATTCAGCAAGGACACATCAAACAGATCAAAAGTGATAAAGACTTTTATGTTGATAAAAGCTTCAAATAAATGTGGTTATATTTATCAAAGAATCCTGAGAAATATTATGATTTCCACAAAACTATTATAAGCAGCACAACTTTTTTCAAAATTGATAATAAATTAAATTTATGGACCAATATGGTAAATATGGACCAAAAGATCAGTTGAGAGCTTCATTTGGCCACAGAGGAGTTTTCCAGCGAGCCGAACTGCCACCGCTCGGATAAAGAGCAGTTACAGATCTCAAAGGAACACTTTTTCTGTTCTCTGAGCTGTCACTCACCATGCTGTTTCAGAACATTTGAAAAGAGGAACTTTTTGTGCCTGAAAATACTATTTGAATGAGCTTACACAATATTTTTTGCTCACATGCCTTGTACGATAAGATAGAGATATGAACTATGACAGCCGACAGAAAAAATCTAAACCAATAACAACAGCTTTTATTACTGGAAAAATCTACTACTTCTTGCATTTCACCTCTGCTCTAGCTCGTTTCCTAGACTAGCTTTCTAATAAACCTGTACACTATAAATATTACTGGCTCTGTGACGAATTGCTTATGTTACTCTATTGTGAGTCACTTTGGATAAAAGCATCCGCTGAAAGCAGAAATAATTAATAGCTCTGCAAAAAATAAATGAGTTTGAACTTCTTGCTGCACTTACCTGCTTTCATGTCTAAACTTGCATGACTTAATTTCTTCCATGGAACAGAAACGATGATGCTTTGAAGAATGTTCATACTGCTCATTTCTTCATAAATGTGAATGGATGTTGTCCAAGTCTTCTGAAGACATTTGTGTGACAAACAGACTAAAATTTAGCTCTGAAATCTTATTTCTGTACATTCAATTCTATAAGTACATTTGACATGTTTTAGGAAACGACATTGATCTAAAGTGACAGTGAAGACTTTTTTTTTTTTTTTAGAGTAATAATGCTGAAAATTCAGCTTTAATCACAGAAATAAATTGCATTTTAAAATATATTCAAATAGAAAACAGTTATTCTAAACTGTAATAACATTTCACAATATTACTGGTTTTACTGTATTTAACTTTTGAATGGTAGTATATAGTAGTATATATCTTCTTTCTGTTCATTCAAATTAATTGTATGACTTGGCTTGATATATTCCACATGAATAACAAATATAAAGGTGTTTTTAATTTGTTTATTTTTTGCCTTTTTAGAGCTTGACAGTCCTGTCAGTAGTTTAATGTCTCCTTTTTTTGTTTCACATAAAAAAAGAAATTCATATGCAGGTTTGGAACAACATGAACGCAAGAAAATGACGATTTTCACTGACATGCGAACTTTCCTTTAAAAGACCCATGAAAACACAATGCAGTGCATAAACCAGGCGAAAGGAACGATTAGATGCATTTATATGTTGTTACTGGCGAGAAGACGAATTTGCAGACACCTTTCCAAATGACAGTGTGATATGCAACAGGCTATCAATTATCATCTAGCGGCTGCCAGCAGAAGCCATTAGCACAAATAATTATGGTAAAATATTAATTGAACAGAGCCGGATGGCACACGTCGCAGACACTTCGAGCACCGAACCCTGTTTGAGTCAGCCGATGACCCGAAAATCAAATCCTTTTTAATTACGTGTACGCGCACCCCGAGGCCAATCAGAAAGCCCAGACTCAGCAAACGCCCGCGAACCCGAGGGAACGAATAACTAGTGATTAAAACTAGCCGTAGGGCAACCGTCCTCTGGTTCCATTGCACTGCTGCTTAACCAGGTCTTTGTCCATATTTAGCAGTAAACATAACAGTAAAAACAGCAGCACTTCATGACATCGTCGTGTTTTTCTGTTAAATACCTTCACTTTAGTTCATTAGAAATCCGGGACATTTCTTTTTCTACTGCACAGCACAGAAAATGAGATGTGGACTGAACTCATCTGACATCATTCCAAGTATGCTGATGTAGTGTAGAGAAAGAAAGACACATGCACAGAGAGAAAGAGACGGAACCTATTCACAGCCGTTTGTTCAAATATCCAAGCCCCATGAAAAAAGAAGGTGTCACAAAGGAGAAAGGGCCGACTTTTCTTCCTCATTAACCTCAATTGGTTCGACGTCCTGCCTTTGTTGGCATGCAATGAACAGATAGGACTCCTAAAAGATCTACAAGCTGTGTGTGTGTGTGTGTGTGCTTATATAATCAAAATTAGAGTCTTCTATAAAGGTGAAGCTGTTGAATGCTATGAAACGGTTCTAGTTTCCAATAATTGGCACAGCAGTGATGTGTGAATTTGAGTTAAAGGACACCCACCAGTAGCTTCTCAGGGTTTAATAAGTCTGCGAAGTTCGTTACATAAGCACTCCAATTCACCTGGCAGTGCAGAACACTATTGATTTAGTTTGCTATCCATATTTCATCATGCTGAACTGGTAGTATTATCTTTTAGTCTTCAGTGGAATTCATTTTACCACATAACGTGAAGCAAAAACAACCAAAACTCCCACGAACGAAAGCAGGCTCTGCAGGGGACGTTAAGTTTTCTTATCTTAAAAAAAAAACATAAAGCTGGAAATGCTTTAAAATGAAGCCATTTTATATTTTTAGCGGAAAGACAAAAAATAAGGCAAAATGTTATTCTCATAATTATGAATGATTATAATTAAACACACTTATAAAATATTACATATCCTATTACACTGGCATTATGCCTGTGGAGAAATCTTAAAGTATATTAAATAATAATTATATATAATAATAATTAAATAATTAATAAAAAATATTAAATAAGAAATTTTAATTAAGTGATTTAAAAAAACATACATTAATATACATTAAAATTAGTATTATGTGTGTGTGTGTGTGTATTAGGGATGTGTATGTGAGATGTGTCTTAGTTGCTTTCAGGGGGTTAACTAGAATTAAATAGATGCAAAAAAAAAAAAAAAAACACCATGAAATCAAAATTTTTTTTTTTAAGTTTATTATCTAGTAGTTATTTCACTTTTTTTTCTGGAATTATATTTAACTGTATTTTTGATTACATAAATGTAGGCTTGATGAGCATAAAATACTTTAAAAACCATGAAAAAATAAATGTGTTTTTGCAAAAAAATAAATATATTCATTTTGTTCCTCTATAAATATTAACCAAAAATATTTATAGGGTTATATATAACCCAAAAAATTTAACTTTATGCCAAAAATATGGGAGTTTTGTTTTATTGTATTTTTTTCAGATGGGTTAACTAGAATTAAATTAATGCAAAAACAACAAAAACTCCAATGAAAGCAGGCACTGTATGAGAAGTGGGTCTTTTTTATCTTAAATAAAAACATGCAGCTGAAAACGCTTTAAAATGAAGCCAACAACTGGCTAACTTTATTAAACTTACAGTGGCATACACCTTCTAAAATTTCCAGCAATTGAGATGCTAGATTCCTGACGAATGTCCCAGAAATCCAGAACACAGTCTCAACATCAAACCTCCCGAGGAGCACCGAGAATGTTCACACAGAATAAAGAAGTAATGCTAGAAAGACACAGAGAGCCCTGAGGAAAGTGTTCTTTCTCAAAGGTTGCTCTTTTCTATGCTCAGGAGGATTTGAGATATGCTTCATTTAGGTATCAACTTCATCTCTGATGTTCCTAATGAACATTCCTTAGTAGAAAAAAATAGAAAAGACAAAACAACTTGCTGTACAGTATAATTAAAATGACTGCAATTAGCATAGTTTAGATTAATCCCAAATTATAATGAAAATGCAAATTCTAAATAATATCTATGTGCACTATGATAACTAGATACAATAATTTGATGATGACATACAATGTTAAACAGAATGTAGTAAACGATACATTCAGTTTCACATACTATTTACAAGAAAGCACTATGAGAAAACCAGTATAGAGTCTAGTGTGCAGTTCTGTACAGTCAAAAAGACAAAAAGCAGACAGTGGGAGAAGGATTGAGATAAGAATAGAAGGAATGAAAAAGAGGAAAAAACTGCCAGCTCATGCTGTTTTTGGGTTAGTGCATGCAGCACATGCAGCGCTGCATACATACAGTATGAGCACAGAGATGAGTGTGTGATTCTTAGAAACTTTTTAAGAGTGTAAATGCATAATTTTCCTTTTTTGAGGATGTTTGGCTCATTGTGTGTACATACTATGATTTTTATTCTTTCTAAAAAAAAATAAGTATTTTATATGGCTGCTTTTATTTCATAAAAAATACAGTAAAAACAGAAATGTTGTGAAACATTACAATTTAAAATAGTAATTTGAATGTATTTTAAAATGTAATTTATTCCCATGATTAAAGCTGAATTTTCAGCATCATTTCTCCTTCAGCCTTCAGTTCAGTGTCACATGATTCTTCAGAAATCATTCTAATATGCTGATTTGCTGCTCTTTTGTAGCAGTATAAAAGTCTTCACTGTCACTTCAGATCAATGTCATTTCCTAAAACATGTCAAATGTACTTATAGAAATTCTTAAATGTTGATTTGCTTCTCAAAAATTATTATTATTTTTATTATTCATACCAAAAACAGTTTTCTGATGCATATTATTTTTGCGGAAAACTTTTTATTTTTTATGTATTCTTTGACGAAAGTTCAAAAGAACAACATTTATTTGAAATGGAAATCTTTTTTGACATTATAAATGTATTTTCTGTCACCTATATATATATATATATATGTCCAAAAATGGACAGTTGAAGACTGGAAAAATTGTTGCCTGGTCTGATGAGTCTCGATGTCTGTTGAGACATTCAGATGGTAGAGTCAGAATTTTGCGTAAACAGAATGAGAACATGGATCCATCATGCCTTGTTACCACTGTGCAGGCTGCTGGTGGTGGTGTAATGGTGTGGGGATGATTTCATGGCACACTTTAGGCCCCTTAGTGCCAATTGGGCATTGTTTCTGACCATGTCCATCCCTTTATGAGCACCATGTACCCATCCTCTGATGGCTACTTCCAGCAGGATAATGCACCATGTCACAAAGCTCGAATCATTTCAAATTGGTTTCTTGAACATGACAATGAGTTCACTTTACTAAAATGGCCCCCACAGTCACCAGATCTCAACCCAATAGAGTATCTTTGGCATGTGGTGGAACGGGAGCTTCGTGCCCTGGATGTGCATCCCACAACTCTCCATCAACTGCAAGATCCTAACAATATGGGCCAACATTTCTAAAGAATGCTTTCAGCACCTTGTTGAATCAATGCCACGTAGAATTAAGGCAGTTCTGAAGGCGAAAGGGGGTCAAACACCGTATTAGTATGGTGTTCCTAATAATCCTTTAGGTGAGTGTATATGACATCGGGAGACTTGAAATATAGTTGTCTGGACTGCTTTTATGAGGCTTCAACTGTGTATTTTTGATCTTTTTCAAGATATGAATGTGAACTGTAGGAAAAGTCTCATATTTGGCATGATATCAGTGTAAGTAATAATGAGTGTTTCATTTGTGCATGAAATATTTCTTTAAAGAAGAAAAATCTGTGCAAGTTAGTTGGAATCAAACAGACAGCTTGTCAGTAAGAAGAGATGGTATAATGCAGCAGCAGAGACAGAAGTCATTATTCAGTTGAACTTTATTAACTCATGTTAGACTGACACATAATGACAGGAAATAAGAACCAAGACAAAGATGAGCTTCATTCAACAATGTGCTCATTCAAATGTATGAGTTCTATTCAAACACGAGTCAAGGTCTGAACAAGCAGATACAAGGACTTATGCATTATATGAATAAAGCAATAAGCCACAAGGAGCCATGCATTACTGTGATTTTACCACGGGAAAGGAAGAAGCTTTTATGAAACAGAGAAAGCTGCATTAGGATGTAAGATTTGGTTTGTTTTTTCTATGAGTAGGTCTATTTTGAGTCTATTTTGGGGTGTTTTTAAACACAACGTATAGCAGAGCATCTAAAACCTACTCAACTTTGCTAAAATTACCGTAATGCACTGCCTTTTATTGTTTATTACTTCATTATATTAATTTTAGCTATTTCAAAGTGCTTCACAGCCTACAAACATGCAGCAAGAGAGCCAGAAAAACAACCATCACTTGGCAAGCTAAATATGACAAATAACAGAATAAAATTATGATTTCAAATGATTTATATCTACAGCAAGCACACTCTCTCTGTGTTTTGTCCACAAACACAGAGCATTCTTGTTAGTGCTGCGTCACTACTTAATCAATAAAATCTTTTAAAATATCAACATTGCCAGTGTGTGCCACTGAGAAATGTAGTTAAAATAATAATGCTACTTTTTGTAGTGAAGTTATATACACTGCTGAGAGCCACAGTAATCACACACACACACACACACACACACACACACACACACTCTCTCTCGCTCTCTACTGCAGAGAAACATCTCAAATCTCCATTACTACATTACTAGTGCTAAATGACACGCTGGAGTTAGTAATGGAAGTCTGAGTGACTCTTTCAAATTAGCAACAATAGCTTCAGCTACAGCTACAAAAATTACAAAATAGTTTTAGGAACAAAAACTGAAAAAAAAAAAAAAAACGAATTGTCTAAAGATATGGCACCCTGGTATGAGCAGAATAATTGACAGTGGACCTTCGAATGATTAAAAAATAAACAGCTGCAGTCAATAGTCCGGAGCCAATTATTCCATACATGAAAGAGCAGTAATAACAAGCAATGTGATAAAATAAACTGTTGCATGACAATAATAATAATAATATATTTTATTATTATTAATAAAACTAATGATCAAAACAACAATGCAAACAAAAACTAAATTATTATTAATAATTATAACGATACAAAATAATTATATATAATTTATTATTATTATTAACAACAATACAAAAAACAACAACAATAATAATAGTTATTATTATTATGATTATTAATAAGCAACATTGTATTTATAATAATTAAACATGAATAATTATAGTGATTTATGTATTTAATTATTATGAGAAAATAATAATAATAATAATAATAACAATAATAATAATAATGAAAATAACCTCAATACAAACAAAAAATATTAATACAAAAATAATTATATGTATAATAAAAAATCAAATAAAAATTACTTTGTATGTATTACCATGTAATCGATTTATCTATTTTTGATAATAATAACTAATAATAACATGCATTATTATTATTATAATAAAAACAAAAAAAAACATTAATACACTATTATAACACTTATATTTATTATATTTAGAATAACTAAATATTTCATGCATAATTACAATATACGAATAATATATTAGTAATGTATTTATTAAGAAATAATAAATAAGGATAGAAAATAATAAAAATGAATAGATTAGATAGATAGATAGATAGATAGATAGATAGATAAATAGATAGATAGATAGATAGATAGATAGATAGATAGATAGATAGATAGATTAGTTAGATAGATAGATAGATAGATAGATAGATAGATCACCTGAGCAGTGAGGCTGAGAGCCGCTCCATTGGCCGTTCAGCTGGCAGGTGCGGGTGGATTCACCAATCAAAACTCGGTCTTCTAAACACCTGTAGTGAACTGTAGACCCGAAGGTGAATTTATCCCCCATCACAACCGCATGAGGAGGAGCTCCAGGGTGACCACAGTCCACCTCTGCAGGACAACACCATCAACCAGCAGTCAGTTTCTTTATCCAGCTATTTTCTTTTGCATTTCATTAAGCTTTAATATTTAAGACAACGTGGTAGCAATGCTAAGATTACAGTAGAATTAAAGGGATTGTTCTCCAAAAAATAAAAAAAAATTCTGTCATTAATTACTCCCTCATGTTGTTCCAAACCCATAAGACCTTTGGTCATCTTCTGAACACAAATGAAGATATTTTTGATGAAATCTGAGAGCTTTTTGCGATTTACAAGATGAAGATGAATTAAGCTCTTATGTTTGGAATGACATGAGGGTGAATAATTAATGACAGAATTTTTATTATTGGGAGAACTATCCCTTTTATTATTGTTGTCATAAAAATATTAATATAACATTATATTCAAATAATTCAAGTTTACATTACATGTTGTTAAAGCAGACAGATGAAATGTGGAATATTTTTGGAATACTTTCAACATTGATTTTTGGTGGAAATCCTGAAAAATACACAAACACGACTGAATGACAATAAAAGCTGACTCATTTCGACTTTGTAAATGATTGGTGTTTCCAAATCTGCTGAAATGTGCAGCTCTTCTGTGAAGGTCTGCAGGCACAGATTCTGTGTGGGTCTGGCTGTAACCCTCTCAGAGGATGTCATGAAAAACAAGTGCTGCGTGGGAGAATTTTAGCAAAGGACCTCGTACAATGCAACATTTGCAAGGTTACAAAGAATGCATCTCTAAACTATCCCCCTTTAAAGAACTGCTTTTGAATAACTTCGCCTGCAACAACAAGACAATTACTGGACTCGCCACATATCTTCACATATATTAATATATTTTATATGTACTTAACATATAATGTTCATTTTAATTTTATACATATAAATACAAAAGTGTGTGTGTATGTATATATATATATATATATATATTCTCTATGAAATATTACTGTAAAATAATTAATGTTAATTTAAATATAAATGTATTATGAATTCTATGTAAAATAAATAATATAATTAAATGTAAATAAATAAACTAATAATGAATTTACACACACACACACACACACACACACACACATATATGTATATATATACAAAAAATATATACATTTCAAAATATAAAGATTTTTTTGTTTATATGCAGGTATTTTCCAATACATGGAATTTTTATATATATCTTAATATATTTTATATAAACTTATTAATATAATTTATATTAATATAAATTTGTATAAATATTAATGATATTTTGTTAAATATGTTATCTTATTATATATATACTTAAATATAAATATTAATGTCAAATAATGGAGCTTAACAGACATGGTCCTTGTACTGTATATAAAAGAGCACATGGGGTTGAATAGTGTAAATAATGACAATTACAATTTCAGAGTGATGTTTTATTTGTCTAATTGTTAAGAAAAGACCAGCGGTAGTTGATTTGTGTAGTGTGTAGTCGTGCACATCCCAGCAACATTAATTCATCTCTTGTGAACTGCTGAAGAAACACACATAAGCTTTTCAATTCGATTTAGCTAAGCTTCTTTTCAGGCCTGTTTTTGATGTTTGCTTTCCTTTGAATTGGAAATGCACCTGAATAAAACCGAGGGGGTTAAAAAATTTCATAATATTCATCAGGTTGATGGGAGAAAAGAGGATGCTTATTAAAATTCCCAGTTAAAGAGCAGCAAGTAGCCTCTGTCAGCTAAGCAAAGTGCAGAATTACCTTGTGTACACTTGAGAGAAAAACAAGACTAATAGAAAGCTAGCAGGATTGGTTTCTTTCCTTGTAAGTAGCTTGGTGGAAACGGACAAGAAACAGTCAAATTCAGGTTTGAAGCAATTACAGGGACAGAGATGGAAAGCGAGAGCAGGAGGCAATTACTATCTCACAGGCAAATGAACACGTCTCTCTAATGAATGTGAGCTCCGAGCCTCCACACCGCTCGCTCTAGACCTTAATACTCCTCGCTCTGGCAAAGGTGTGTTAAATTCACCTCTGTCCACCGCAGAGACCCAATGTGTCTGTGCTGGAAAACTTTGAAGGCTTTTATACAGACAGCGAAGACTTCATCATAAGAACTCTTTGAACCGAACGCTGCACTTGATTGCATGTCGGCTAACCTGTGACATTTTCCTGTAGCCTCTCAGACAGAAAGAGTTCAAAGACTGTCAATGATAAAGAGCCAAAATAATGAGAAATAAAGTGTTGGGAGAGAACCCACACAGACGTACCCAGGCATTCTGGTAATGGCTTGTCCCAGTAACCCACGGGCTGGCAGGTTAGGACTGATGACCCGAAGAGGTTATAGCCGGGATTGCAGTCATAGGACACCACGGTCCCGAAAGTAAAGTTCCCGTACTCAATTTTGCTCTTCCTGATTGAGTTGGCTGGTATACCAGGATCTGTGCAGTTGACAACTGAAGGAAGCAAACAGATGCCATAAAAGCAAGAAGAAGAAAAAAAGCATTTAATTGAATAATGAACAGGGTTGCAAT
Source organism: Carassius carassius (assembly GCF_963082965.1). NCBI lineage: Eukaryota > Metazoa > Chordata > Actinopteri > Cypriniformes > Cyprinidae > Carassius > Carassius carassius. Next base: position 29,363,315 of record NC_081778.1, read on the forward strand.
TGTCAAATTTGAAATAAAATACAAAATACACAATTATAATCTAAACATTGATGGAGATGTATCTGATTATATTTTGTTTTACATATATATATATATATGTATATGTATATATATATATATATATATATAAACAAAATTAAAATCAAATAAAAAATACAATTCTTAATTTTACAATTATGTTATAGTGTTTGTTCAAAATGTCATGAGGGTGCTGGAGGAAACACACACACACACACACACACACACACACACACACGTATATCAGAATAGATCTCTATGAAGGATAACCTGGATGATTTTTCACATTTGAAGAGGTTTTAGCAATTGGCAGGAACCTTGAAAAACACTTTGTGAGTCTGAAAGCTTTCACTGTTTTTCTGAAACCTGTATAAACTTTTGAAAACATTACACTGTATGTCATTCTTTGAGTGTTTGTGGAGAATTTACGACATGAAGTATAAACATTTCATAAATAAACTTTTTTTTTCTTTTTTTGGGCTTTCACATATTCTCTACCAAGTCAAGAAACTGCCATTTTTGTATGCTGCTGTCTTTGGTGTCACAAGCTGCCACGGAAAGGACACAACACTGTCTATGGAGTCACAGCACATGAATTATTACACAAATGTGTTTCGAGAGGAAGTTTTTTAGTGAATAACCACTCACATTTCAGTTGTTTCTTCACACAAAGCCTCCAAAAAATCTATTTAAATACTAAACATATTAAAGGTTTAAAATACTTTTATGATTATGTTACAGTGTTTAAAATATCATGAGGATGCTGCAAGGTGGTTAAAACAGTTACATTGTACATGTTAAATCAAGACTTTAACTTATGTAGTAATTTTAATGCTAACCTAAAATTAAATCCAAATTTAAAAAGATATTAAAAAAAAAAAAGTGTACACTGTTAGTCAGCTACTATATCACTGAAGCTGCATTAAAAAGAAGTAAAAAATACAGTTTCTTCAACCTTATGGTGAGATAAAACCACTTATTTGTTCATAATCATTGGTCAAAACCAAATTCCAGTCATGTAATCAAGCCAACATCACTGTTGATCACTTCATCTGGTCTGTTGTCAGAATCAAGCACTACAGACGATCCTCTGAGACACTCATAATCATGGCGCTGACAAAGCAGAGATTAGATTCAAAACATACATCTTATCGTCTGATTTGCCGGGCTAATCTGTTGCTATTCAGACCATGACTGAATGAGATACTGTTGGCCGAAAAGAGGGCCAGAGGGCTCTCCGAGCTGAAATTGGTCATTCCTTTTTTAACTGCGGCAGCCTGACAGTCATTTGCATCAGCGCCACAGTGCTTACATTTCACTATAATGAGAAAAGAAGTCATTTGGTCCAAACCTCGGCATGTGGGCGGCTGCTGGCTCCATTGGCGGTCTGCCTGGCACTGCGCTTGAGATGGGCCTTCCAGAATGTAGCCGTTATTACAGAAGAAGGTCACCACATCGTTCAGGTTGAAGCCGTCACCAACAGTGCGGCCGTAGATAGGGCTGCCTGGATGACCACAGCTAATGGCTGAAACGCAAAGGAGAAAATTACTGTTATAAGTCAAGTAACAAGTTTGAATACACCAACTTACTCTGTAATATTACTACACTGAATTTCTACAGTTTTCACTTAGAAATAGCTGGTAAGTTTCACAAACAACTGAAAAGAAATGCCAAGTATCACACTGAATTTAAGTAGAAAAACTGAATTAGTATTTTTTTGTAACACACACTCCAATAACTCACTTTTAGTGTATTTTAATGCATTTATGTTTAAAAACATCTTTAAATCCAGCCATCATATGAACAATTAGTCATACTGATTTATTTTCACAAAGCTGAAGTACTTAAAACTTTCTTAATTTCAAGAAATCACTGAAAGCAGTAAACGAATCAATAAAATTATTCAGTGAGCTTATTCTATCAAAGATTGGTCGTACTGATGTAAACCAGTCATGCAGTGAATTTGTGTGTTAAATTGATTCACTGAGAAGAGCTGGCTGATAAGAATCATTTGTTTGTGGACTGGGCTGCAATGTTTATCCTGCATACAGTACTTTTGATTCATTAAAAAGAGTCATAAGAGTCGTTTGTTTATAAACTGGAGTATATAGAAGTGCTGTAAGTCTTAAATCTTTCTAAAAAGAACCATTCAAAAGAGTAATTTGTTTGTGAATTGGACTGCACTGCTTGAAACATCTGAAACATTTAAAAATTGTAGCTATGGAAGAAATTCATATGAAAAATAACTCTGTATATTTGTGTTCTAATTTCAAACATTTTCTAGGTCAAAAGTATTTTATGACGAGAATTCAGTCATGTGTCCTTACTTTTGTCTATAGGCATATTTCCATCAATTTGAAGAATTTGAATTTTCAATGCTTGACAAGAAAATTTTCAATGCAGCTTGTATGAAAACATTTACCTAAGCAGCTTTGGATTCCGGCAATCATAAATAAAACAAAGCGAACATCCAAATCACCCACACAAATCAGGTGGAGTTGGTGTTGCCCTTCATCAGATGTTTCATTGGTAACATCAGGGTTTGTGTTTGATGCCTGTCATGGGCTGAATAGGGGGTTTGCCTGCATTACCTATCAAACTAATCCTCATGGATTCAAACCAAACTTCCCCTGATGCGTATCACTCATGTACTGTGGAGAGAACTCACACATACAGGACGGGAGCAGACCAGACCAGTTGTGATCCTGTTGGCAGATGCGCACAGAGGAACCGATGAGCCGGAAACCTGGATTGCACTGGTAAACTACCGTGTCCCTGTAGCCAAAGTTTTCACCGATCACTTGACCGTTCACAATCCTTTCCGGAGAGCCGCAGTGGCCAGCTGGGGGAAAACATTGAGAACATATATAATATATACAACATATATAATGACAATTTGAAACGTTATTTGAGCAGCAAATCAGCATATTAGAGTGATTTCTTAAGTAACATGTAAAACTGTAGAAAATTCAGCTTTGATCACAGGAATAAATTACATTTTTCGATACATTAAAATACAAATAGATCTATCTATCTATCACATACAAAACATTACAATTATTACAAATCATTTTAAATGAGCTTGTCTCTTTCTTTCTATTAATAAATGTTGACAAATGTAACACTGCTGTTGGATACCTGAAATACCTCAAGCACTGTGTTTACTTAGTTTCTAGCTTTGGTCTATTCTTTTCATTTGTTTTATTGCTTTGTTTCTCAGTTTTTATCACCGACTATTTTTTTAATTCATTATTTGATAATTTTTTTTTTTTCGAGGGTAATAAATGCAACAAATGCAGCCCTAAAGATTAACTTATGGATAATCAGGAGTTAAGTGGAATCCGATTCACAACCATAATCTTTATATTTACAGGATTCAGGATGATGTCTTACTTGGGGAAATCACATTGTGTGGTGTGGTGAATAGAGATATTCATAATCCACCCACAGACAATAAGTGTTCAATCCCCACAACAGATACTGCAATATCCACGCATGCAAGGATCAACATAATGGATCTGAAGACACTTTTGGTGGACAAAGTAACGCACGACACTGTTTTACTCAGAGATGATGTGATGAAAGACAAAGACTGATGGCAAATGGAGAGCTGTCAGGTTTTTTTTTCTCTCAGATGTGATTGATGACAGAACTCAGCAGAGGCCGGCACACTTCAGAGCACCGAGTCTGCTGAACTACTGAAGAAATCATTTCGTGCTCTCACTTCATTTTCTACTGCACAGGTTGGACAAGAAATGATTTTCTTACACAAAGACACTTGTGCAATCTGTGCAAACACAACAGAGAAACCTTCCACAAGGACCTCCTAGTATACTGCCTACATAGACAGCTGCCTTTTAAGGTTGCATCCTAAATGAAAAGGAACATCATATGTGACTGAACATTCTACACTGGAAGCAACTTATAGAATTTGTTGAACAGCATCAACAACAGCATGTTGTTGAGGTAACCCAGAAAAACTCTAATAAGTACAAAAATACACACATAGAGTAAAACTGTACATATTTCATCAAATGTAATTATATGTGAACATTTTCTGTAGAAACAGCAGATCACTGCATTAGCAATGTCAAGGTTACGGTTTCATTGCTAGGAAATGCATGAAACTGAGATGCATAGTCTGAATATAGATTGTAGTATGTTTTTGGTATTTAATAAATGACACTTGTAATAAATAATAAATTATATTTATGTTAATTTACCTCACATTGTCCACTACCTTGTCTTCATCAAGGATGCGGTCTTAGAAAATAGTTTTTTTTTTTTTTAAGCTCTTTAAAAATGTGTTTAATTTTTAAAGAAAAAGACTTATAAATAACCACAGTTGTCAGAAGAAAAAATAAAATAATTTATACTGTATATACACATTTTATGTAACTTGTAAAATAATTATGGTGTAAATGTATAGTGTTTGCAATCCAAACTATGAATTACTGAATAAATTACAGTGCAAAATAGTAAATTAAAACACAGATTTTGGTAGTTCAGATTGGTGTATTAACGTTATATTATTTAATAAAATGTATAGTTTTAAGCTGTAAAAATATGCAATCACCAAACTTCCATTCTGCATCACCTGACACATTTTCACATTTTTAGGCTGAATTTCTGGCAACCACAGCTGTTGTTTTACACAGGAACTAAAAAGATGTATAGCTTGAATTGAATGTACTGTACGTCTCTTTGGATACAAGCATGTGCCAAAAGCATAAAACGCATGTAAATTTAATGATACTTTTTGAATAAAAGATACTTATTAATATTAAACGACAACTTTTTCATCATCTTGGATATTTTCCAACTGAGAAACACCATAGTGTATTATGGGAATGCGTCCTCCTTCAAGGTCAAAAAACAGTATTTAAGAAGGCATAATAATGACGCTTTTTGTACCCACATAGGAAGTTCACTAGGCTTTAGACTAGAGTTTTTATCTGTATGTAATGATACAAGTGCTACATACAGCATAAGCAAAACATTAAAACCACTGTTGCTATAGAAATCCTGACAAAATGTCACAGAACTCTTCATATGGCCTTTCAGCCCCCTGTCTCTATTAAAAGGTTACACCGATGGTAATGTGTGGTGATGTTTTGAAAGAGAGAAGGTTTCTGGTGTTACCGAGACAGCGCATCTCTGTCCCGCTCCAGAGACCTGACGCCAGACATTCCCTTACAGTCGAGCCCACCAGAATGTAGCCCAAGTTGCAGGTAAAAATAGCTGTTGCTCCGAAGGTCGTCTGCGTTCCGATTTTCTTTCCATTAGGAGGAGTGGGCAGCTCTCCACACGAAATGACTGCAGTAAAAGAAAATATAGAACAAAAATTAATCGACACACATGTTAAAGACATCATGTATGACTGATTTACACCCCCAATAATAATAATATATATATATATATATATATATATAAAGAAATACAGAACAAATTGAGGAAAATATCTAAAAAATATAATAAATATTTCTGAATTTATAAATCTTAATTAAACATTATCTGATTGTTCAAATAAAAAAGATATTGCCTCTTAAAAAGCTTTAACTTAACTAGCTAGTAAAAGCTCAGTAACCCCTTAAAAGTGTAGCAATACTAACTAAAGTAAAAAGCAAATCTATATTAATCACTTTTTACAGAAACATTAAATGCGACTGTTAAATTTAAGAAGATACTTTCTAACTTCTTCAGCTAACTATCTAGTAAAAGTTATTCTTTAATGGCTTGACTGTATTTACCAAGTTTATATATTCAAAACGAAGTTGAGGAATTGAGTACCAAGTTGCTAACTAACTAAAAGTAGAAGCAAGCTACTATATTTTATCATGTTTTATCCAGCCCAATCTCACAGCAGTTTATACACATTTTACAAGGTGGTGAGGTCGTACAAATTCGTACAAACTAGCCACCTCATAAAATACGTACAAATTGGCCGTGAGATAGCGTTGCCTTAACAGGGTATATACAGCAATCCTTAAGTTAAATTTACTACTTTTTAATACCTTTTTTACTACCTTCAGAATATTTTTTAAAACCATCACGACACTGAATTGCAAGTGTTAATCATGACCTTTCTATTATTTACACAGATTTTGACATATATAACATACAAAAAAGAATAGATTTAGAGACTGATGTTGACAACATATTGCACATTTATTTCACTTAGTAAATAAAAATAAAACAAACTACATAAATGTGCAATGGAGAGAATGGATAGTTCCAGCACACTGGCTGGCATTCACTGCAAGTTGATGCATTACAAACGGGCATCTTCTATGAACTGTTGCGGATTCACAAACGGGCATCTTCTATGAACTGGTGAACTATTGTTTGCACTTGGGCTATAGGCCTAATATGAACTTGTGGGCATAAAATCCTATGGCAAGTGCCTTAATTTCATGGCCTTTTCCTCAATAGTTTTGTCCATTTTGACCAGTTCCTCTTTTTTCTCTTTGTGTCTCCTTCTAAGTGTGTTTGATTTGGTGATTAGCTGGGCATTTTTGACCCAGCTTTCCCCTCTGCCTCCTCGGCCAATTTTGGGATCATTTTCAAGGATGGCACAGACTTCGTCCAGGACTCTGCATTGCTTCTTGAGCTCCTGTAGTTCGTCCTCTGCGGCCTTCCTTTTCTGTGTTTGAGCATCACTCTCCGTCTTTTTACGCTCTTGCTCCAGGTAGAGCCTGTACTGGGACCTTGCTGAGGCCACAGAAGCCAGCAGGTCCTTGGTTAAAGGCACCTTGAGGACACCACCACAGCTACTGACATTGTCACAGATTAACCTCAGTGCCTCCAAGGATTCACCAAGAAGAACGGATGGCAGAAAATACGGATGCTGCGTTAAATATTTTGATTTAATCGCATGCGTTAACGCGTTAACGTTGACAGCACTACTAAAAACAATTTTCTTGTACCTTGGAGATATACCCCACAGGTCAATAAATGCAGATGGGCCTACAGGTTTCATTCAAGTAACTGCAGGACTTTGGCCAATTTTATTATTTTGTGTAACCAACAGTAAATTAGCCAACATCATCCTATAATATACAAAATCTTTGTGAATAAATAACTCTTCAAATGAGGATTATATTAATTAAGAACTAACCTTTATGTGATGCAACAAATCTTCGACCCTTCCATGTCCCAAAAACTGAGATCCAAAGTATCTGGATTGGACACGGTCATCCTCCCAGTATCGAACATGGATGTCAAGTTGTTTTTTCTTTGACGCCTGATTGAGGCTCTCATCAAACATCAACACGAATGGCCCAGCCTTGTTGATGATATCCACAAGCTGTTTTTTGAAGAACGATGCTAATCAAAATCTGATGATGTACCCGGTTTTGTCTTTACCACACGTGAATGACTGCACGATGTCAGAGTCGGGAAACATTTCTTTAAACAGCTCCGAAATTCCTTTATTGGAGTTCAATGAGTGGTGATTAACTGCAGTGTTCAGACACCACAGAGCCTCCGCGCGCAGTGTTGGTGTGGTGCCCATGACCACCCGAAGGTCAGACGTTGCTGGACCCATAGCGTTGTCCAGTAGGCCTACAGTGGCACTAATTTGCGGCGGTGGTGGTGGAGGTGCAGCCGCGCAGACAGCTGAGATTGGCACGCATTCCATTTTTATGTTTAGTGGATTGCATATGCGACTGAAGTGCGTTAGCTCCCATCCAGTTGACATTGATGTTTTTTTTACACACCAAACAATAAGCCTGCCTGTTATTCCCTACTACAGGCCTGAGCCAGTCCTTAAACGCTGGGTCGTTAACCCAGCTATT